>NC_063048.1:21981795-22347420 GCF_018812025.1 Megalobrama amblycephala
AGGAGACCTCCATTAACCCACAAACATGTTTTTAAATGTCACACCATTAGTCCCACCAAAATGGATGCCGGATTGAGACGTACAACAGAGATAAAGCACATCCGACTGCTCAGAGAAAGTCTATCAATGACTAGACTTGCTTCACTGACAGAAACCTTTGGTGAATTCAACAAAGTATTAAAAAAAAAAAAATCATAAAATACATCTAACAAGCAATAAGCTAAAAGAGAAGAACTACCAACACAGTGGTAAATTTACTATAGAAATGCTTGCTTGCTGCTTTCAGAAAACGGGGCAAATTTGATAAAATATGTTGTTTAATAAAAAATTGCATTAATTAATAGTAACAGCCAAAATAATCAATTCCTCTGTCAAGCAATAGTTCGTCCATCGGTTCCAAGAGAATAACTCCTTATATATATATATATATATATATATATATATATAAAAATAAAAAAGCAAAAAACATAACAAAATAAATAAAACAAAAAACAAAACAAAACAAAACAAAACAAAACAAAACAAAACAAAACAAAACAAAACAAAACACAAAACAAAACAATACAAAAACCTGCCAACAGGTAACCTGGCATGTTTGGTCACTTATGTCTATACTGTTCATTTCACTTATTCAGACCATCCAATCAAATTTAAGAGCTAGAGCTACATAAAATGAATCTGATATGTCTATCTTCAAGCAATGTGGTATAAAACATTCTCTGTCAAGCAGAATATCCTTATGTATCTGTAGAGAAGATCCTTAGACACGCTGGAAGAACTTATAATAATGTAATTGACAGACTATATTTGACCATCTTCGGAGGGGCCCATTCATGGGTAAATTAAAGTGAAAGTTGGGAGAGAAGCTCAGTGCTGACTCCGATACTAATAAGATCCTCTCTCTGCCTGTCCGTTTAAACGCTAAACCCATCCTTCCGCTTCAGGGACATCAGTCAGAGCTGCGGCAGGATGCAGGGAGGGTGAATACAGCACAGTCGGACCTGCAGAGCACTAATGCCTGTTTTGTCAACCGGCCTCTCCAAGTCTGATCAAATGAGGGGGGTTGGGGAGTTTGTAAGAGTGACTTATAAACATCAAACAGGACTTGATTTAGCTTTTCACAGGCTCAGGGATGAGAGCCAATAACCTTCATGAACAATGATTCTTCAACTTTAAAAAATGTCAAATTACTTTTTTAGTTGACGAAATACAGAATTGCTCGATATGGTATATTATTATTTCTACCCATTTTATTTTGATTAAACCTCACAATTGATTTCCTTACAATCGATTAAACATTACAAATGTAACTCATTATGCTAAACAATGTTTGTGATTTTTTTATATTGTTTATATATTTTTTAGAATATAGTCAACTGCAAACTCAGTAACAGCTCTAAACTGAATCTGATTCAAACCGATAACTAACATGCGAGTTTTACGAATTTTTTGAGTAACTCAGCTATCACGGTTAAGTTTTCCTTCCTTTTTAAATTATTACTGCAAATTATTAGTCACATTTAATCACAGTCTGGAGCCCTGAATCAGCTACAAGGCATGAACTTTCAGTGGATGTGGCCCACATTTCCATAAGCACATGAAAAATCAGATGCAACAATAGAGATAGAGAGAGCATTCTAAGGGCATCATGTTTTCGGTAAAGACTTGAAAGGGAAAACGAATAGGTGCCAAACACTGGATATTAGCAATGCATCTGAAGACCTTTATTTCAGCTTAGCAGAACATAATGCTTTCTGAGCCAGCAAGAGAGATAGATCGAAAAAGAGAGGAAGGCCAAGAAACAGAGAGACAGACAGAGAAAAAGCGAGTGAATCCAGACGTCTAAGAGGGATGACAATAATTCTGTACATAAATCAGATATTATACCTCTTATTCACCACAGCTTACACAGGACACAGGATCTGGTCTAATCTTATTTATTTAAGAGCTTTAAGAGCTCAAACGCGGATAAACGGCCTTTTAGTGTTATTTTTTGACTGGAGAGGCATATGGAGACAGGATAAACAGCTGGTCCAGCGATGATGCTTGATATTCGCTCGACGTCAGAAAAGAGTTTGAAATTAACATGGACCAGTGGAGCAGAGCGAGAGAGGGAGAAAGAACCGTTACATGCACAATTGCGCATTTACACTCGCACACACAAGCGCGAAGACAATTCAGGAGGATCACACCTGTAATCCACGTGAGTGTTTGAGGAAGGTGTTTATCAGATACGCGAGAGGGTCTTACAGAGTTCATTATCCATCTCGACACAGAAAGCAGCCAATATCAGCTCAGTGCGGCACGTCACGTCTAATCGTTGAAATGAACACGATCCAGCAAACGCACGCACATGCATACGCCCCATTAACCAACAAAGCAAGCATACGATCACAATTATGATCTAATTAATTAATCGGCAGATCAAAAAAAAAAGAGCAAGGAATGAGTAAAGTCAGTGAAATACAGCTAAATGAATTAGCGCAGGCACTATCAGGTTCACATCACAGGATAATTACAAGTATAGAATGTAACAATTATGCAAAACACTCCAGTGAATGAGTGGAGGGGCAACCCTGCCCTCCCTCTCCCTTCCTCTCTACCCCTTTGGGTGACTCCGACCCCTCCAATTTCTTCCAACACCAAAGTGCTTCACTTCACAAAAGGCTTCTTACAAAAGAAAAGAAAGAGAAATTCTTTCGGTGCTCCATTGTTGGTTCGGAGACAATGGAGACTCGAGCCTGGCTCATACTGGGGGCTCTTACGTGGGGCTCCATCCGTTTTGTTTCAGCTGACCTCTGTGACACGGAGGGGACTGGATCAGATGGAGCAAGGACCCCCGCTCGTTCTCTGCCTTTCTCTTTCTTTCTTTCTCTCCCTCTCTCCTGTGGGTGGTTTAATTTAACTTCTGTGGCTAATTAGCCAAGAGCCAAAACCGTGGGGTGAAACGCCATTGGCTTTAGCTCCCTCTCGCTCTCTCTCTCTCTCCGTTTCTCTGCCTTTAGCTCACTCGCTCTCGCTTCTCTTTGTTGATTCAGAAGGACTGATATTCATGGGCCATTCATAATTTGCCACTTGCGTCTCTCTCATCCTTTCTCTTTTTGGTTTTCCCAGTGCATGTCCCAAGAATAACAGATCCAGGTTTCCTTTGCCCTTCTCTCTCGCTCCCTCCCTCCCTCCCTCCCTCCCTCTCTTCTCTGCCCTTTCAGGCTTGTGTGGCTCGAGCTCCACCTTTTCAATTGGGGCCCTCAGCAGCAGCACTTAGTGGGGAATGAATTGGAACGAGTGCGATCAGCGTGAAAGAAGGAGGGAGAGAGAGGAACTGCATGAAAAAAGGACAGAGAGAAAGAGAGAGACAGCGGCCGGTGTGAACGCTAATAGGGAAGGTGTCACTCGGGCATGGAGAGAGGAGGCCTAGAAAAGGGGTCACACACACAGGACCATTTAAAGGAGTGAGAAAGGAGAGGGAGAGAAAAGATAGTGTACCGGCCACGAGAGCTGTGAAAGACAGACTCCCTCGCTCTTTTTCTTCCGCACCCCCTCCCTCATTCTCTTAGCAACTGTTGCTCTCTGGAGTCTCTAAGATTCTTGTTATGGTAGGAGAGAGGGGACATGACATGGCCAGGGGCCTCAAATCCCAAGCTGCACCTGCCCTGAGCCTCTCAGGCCAAAACAGGGCCAACGCAAAGCTCTCTACATGTGTAACTCACCTATAACTACACTGTTATCATGGACAATGGCAACACATTTTGAAGTTCATTTTAAAACCTATTTTTCATTTATACCTTGGTCACAATAATAAATCTTTTTATTAATAATCATCACAGATTGATACGTTTTCTACGTACTGATAAAGTCTTTATTAGTTTAATTCAATTGTGCTTTCTGCCTGCAGTTTACCTGGCAGATCAAGCAAATGCAGCCTGGGTGAGCATAAAACATACAAATCTTAATAACCCCAAACCTTTGAACATTTTGTACATATGAAAATGTTCAAAGGTTTGGGGTTATTAAGATTTGTATGTTTTATGCTCACCCAGGCTGCATTTGCTTGATCAAAAATACAATAAAAACAGTAATATTATTGCAGTTTAAAATGACTGTTTCCTTTTTGAATATATTTTAAAATGTAATTTATTCCTGTGAATTTTCAGCAACCATTACTCTAGTCTTCAGTGTCACATGATCTTTACGAAATCTAATTCTAATTCTAATATGCTGATCTGGTGCTCAAGAAACATTTCTCATTATTATTATTAATACTGAAAACAGTTGTGTTGCTCAATATTTTTGTGGTAGTGTACATTTAGTTACAACTTTGTTCCATTAAATTCACACTTGGACACTTAAAGGTATAGTTCACCCAAAAATGAAAATTCTGTCATCAATTACTCACCCTCAAATTGTTCCAAACCTGTAGGAATTTCTGGTAACACTTTATTTTAGGGTCTTTTTAACTAGTTGTTTATTAGCATGCATATTACTAGAATACTGGCTATTTATTAGTACTTAAGCACATATTAATGCCTTATTTTGCATGACCTTTTTCTACATTATTAATCCTACCCAATACCTAAACTTAACAACTACCTTACTAACTATTAACAAGCAGTAAATTAGGAGTTTATTAAGGAAAAAGTCGTAGTTAATAGTTTATATGTGTTTCCTATACTAAAGTGTTACTGAATTTCTTTGTTCTGCTGAAAACAAGATATTTGGAAGAATGTCAGTAACCAAACAGATCTCGCCCCCCCATTTACCATCATAGTAGGAAAAATAAATACTATAGTAGTCAATGGGGGGGCGAGATCTGCTTGGTTACTGACATTCTTCCAAATGTCTTCCTTTGTGTTTAGCAGAACAAAGAAATTCATACAGGTTTAGGAACTCCTTAAGGGCGAGTAAATGATGACAGAATTTTCATTTTTGGGTGAACTAATATAAAAATCAAATACATATATATATATATATATATATATATAAAATCACAAATATAATGTATGAATTTCATGAGATACAAAATCTAAAACCTAGTGGCATGTACACATATATATATATATATATATATATATACAGGTGCTGGTCATATAATTAGAATATCATCAAAAAGTTGATTTATTTCACTAATTCCATTCAAAAAGTGAAACTTGTATATTATATTCATTCATTACACACAGACTGATATATTTCAAATGTTTATTTCTTTTAATTTTGATGATTATAACTGACAAATAAGGAAAATCCCAAATTCAGTATCTCAGAAAATTAGAATATTACTTAAGACCAATACAAAGAAAGGATTTTTAGAAATCTTGGCCAACTGAAAAGTATGAACATGAAAAGTATGAGCATGTACAGCACTCAATACTTAGTTGGGGCTCCTTTTGCCTGAATTACTGCATCAATGCGGCGTGGCATGGAGTCGATCAGTCTGTGGCACTGCTCAGGTGTTATGAGAGCCCAGGTTGCTCTGATAGTGGCCTTCAGCTCTTCTGCATTGTTGGGTCTGGCATATCACATCTTCCTCTTCACAATACCCCATAGATTTTCTATGGGGTTAAGGTCAGGTGAGTTTGCTGGCCAATTAAGAACAGGGATACCATGGTCCTTAAACCAGGTACTGGTAGCTTTGGCACTGTGTGCAGGTGCCAAGTCCTGTTGGAAAATGAAATCTGCATCTCCATAAAGTTGGTCAGCTGCAGGAAGCATGAAGTGCTCTAAAACTTCCTGGTATACGGCTGTGTTGACCTTGGTCCTCAGAAAACACAGTGGACCAACACCAGCAGATGACATGGCACCCCAAACCATCACTGACTGTGGAAACTTTACACTGGACCTCAAGCAACGTGGATTGAGTGCCTCTCCTCTCTTCCTCCAGACTCTGGGACCCTGATTTTCAAAGGAAATGCAAAATTTACTTTCATCAGAGAACATAACTTTGGACCACTCAGCAGCAGTCCAGTCCTTTTTGTCTTTAGCCCAGGCGAGACGCTTCTGACGCTGTCTGTTGTTCAAGAGTGGCTTGACACAAGGAATGCGACAGCTGAAACCCATGTCTTGCATACGTCTGTGCGTAGTGGTTCTTGAAGCACTGACTCCAACTGCAGTCCACTCTTTGTGAATCTCCCCCACATTTTTGAATGGGTTTTGTTTCACAATCCTCTCCAGGGTGCGGTTATCCCTATTGCTTGTACACTTTTTTTCTACCACATCTTTGCCTCTCTATTAATGTGCTTGGACACAGAGCTTTGTGAACAGCCAGCCTCTTTTGCAATGACCTTTTGTGTCTTGCCCTCCTTGTGCAAGGTGTCAATGATCATCTTTTGGACAACTGTCAAGTCAGCAGTCTTCCCCATGATTGTGTAGCCTACAGAACTAGACTGAGAGACCATTTAAAGGCCTTTGCAGGTGTTTTGAGTTAATTAGCTGATTAGAGTGTGGCACCAGGTGTCTTCAATATTGAACCTTTTCACAATATTCTAATTTTCTGAGATACTGAATTTGGGATTTTCCTTAGTTGTCAGTTATAATCATCAAAATTAAAAGAAATAAACATTTGAAATATATCAGTCTGTGTGTAATGAATGAATATAATATACAAGTTTCACTTTTTGAATGGAATTAGTGAAATAAATCAACTTTTTGATGATATTCTAATTATATGACCAGCACCTGTATATATATTTGCCTTTATTTTTAACCAACTGGTGTTTAGGTGATTTTAATGAATGAAGTAGGTCTCATCAAGTTCACGAGCCTTAGCTGATAAATGAACACGATACACTAACATTTGGCAACCAGAAAGTGTCCAGATACTTTGTCTTCATTTAGAACAGTGTATCTGCAGTTTGTCAATGCAGAACATCTTTTTGTGAAATATTTTGCTTGAAAAGTGTGATTTTTGTCTTTTTTCTTTAAAATAAATACCACTTGGTCTGATTTTTGGTTGTCTAATGCAGGGTTTTCCAATTTGGGGTTTGTGAGGGAATAAGTAATTTTTTAATGAAAACAAAAAATACTTAAAAGACAAAATATTGTATTAGTTTACCTGCATGTCATGTGACCATTAACTAACATAAAAAAAAACGTAAAAAAATAAAATTTGTTGCTAAATTATTGAAATATCAACTTTCAAGATTTTTTCAAGATTTGTTTTTACAGGTTTGGACTGACAAAAAGGTTTGGGAATCCCTGGAAGTGTCCAAATACTTTTTTGGGTAATTTTACGTGCATGTCTGAAAGTGTGTGCTCACCATGAACAGATCTCTAGCTCCGATATCTACAGCCAGCAAGAAGGCTTTTTCAAACCGCTGGTGTCTAGAAGAGAAAAGTCAGAAGTATTGAACAGCCATAAATGATTATTTATAATTGAAGAGCATAATTTAAACATTTCAATCTGGAACACACACAATTACTTGCAATAGGTGATGTGAACTGTATGTAGAGTATGTGTTATGTGTGTACCTGAGCAGGTGATGGAAGAATCGGCGGGCGTATCTGCTGATGGGGTCTCTGTACTCCAGTATGACAGTGTTTGAGAGGGGTCTGCAGGGAGCATAAAACAGCCCCAGCGCTGACTCCAACTGATCTGCAATCACACACATCAGGATCAAATATGGTCCCAAACAGTTTTCAACAAATTAGATGAAGTACTACCAACTTTTGACAACCATAAATTGTAAATATTTTACTAGAAAGGTGTGTTTGCTGTTCAAAATACATTTTAAATTTGATTTATTTAAAACATTGCCACATGATTTGATACATTGTTGATATTTTATAAGTGGTCCAAATACTTTTGGGGCCACAATCAGTATATTCTCAGTCAATAAAAACATTTTCAGTTTTCATTGTGCTTCATTGTCCTGTTTGTATTGTACAAGAGCACTTAACTTCATTTCATCTTCATTTAAATAGTGTTATTTTGAAGCATAAATACCTTTTTGATTCCAAGCTGTGTTTATTGCACACTTTGTCTGTCCAGAAATCAAAGCCTTAAGATCTGAAGTCTTTACCTTCAGTCTGCTGGTCCAGTGGTTTTCTCAGCAGGTGATCTGTGATGGAGATGAGTGACCTGTAACACTCCGCTCCCATCATGGCCCAGTCCATATTACCCAGAATTCCCAGTGCTGCATCCACCTCCTCACAGCGCAAACGGTGCTGTACTAAATCGCCTGGGCCTAGCTGAGCACCATTAAACACACCTGCAGATAGAACAAATGCAGAACTATTATTGTTTATTATTAAGTGGCTGCATGGTTATGATGTGAGACATATCAAATATATAATGATGACAGAAGCAAACTTTCTCCAAAATCTCCGTTCAATGGCACTGCTGTAGTTACAGCATGTTAGAGTAAAGTTACAATATGCAATGCAAGCCGTCGTGATCTGAAACATTAAGCCGTGTTTCCCCAATCACTTTCCCCTCACTCTTGTCTACATCATTTCCTGTCCTCTTTTTATTAAACTATAAATAAAAATCACAAAAAAGGAAAAAATAAGAATCAAAATATTTGGAATTTTCACAATTACAAGGAACAGAGAAAGAGAGAGATTGTGCAAGCTCTGGATCGTATGAGGTGGGAGATCTTTAGAGGCGACGCTCTGTAAGATTGCCATTGACATTTGGATCGATCTTCAGTCTGTGCTCTTTCCCTGTAGCACTGTTAAGAGGTGTGTGTGTGTGTGTGTGTGTGTGTGTGTGTGTGTGTGAACTGACACACACAACAAATGCAGTCGATTCAGGTTAAACGTACTCGTTGGTGTGGAAACTGCTGTCAGTTAGTTTAGAGAATTATAAGAGTCAAGGTGTGGCAAGTTCAGATGACGCCATCCACTCTAACAATATCATGTGGCAACATTAATTCAATTAAGTGTAGAACAACAGAAGAAAGACCAAATGGCACCATTTACCAACAACATCAGCCAATTAAAAAAAAAGAAAAAAATAATTGAAATAAAAAATAATCATGCAGTTTGGGTTGGGAAATAACCTGGCAGTTAATAGGCAGCTGCTGATATATGAATGAATTAAAAAATAACAAAAAAGTCAGCTCTTACCTTATAAGAGTCTACAAAAACGCAAGATCGCTTGACTTAAATAAGGTGAAATGGAGATCTCATAAATTGGTGAAGTGAAGTCTATGGATACCCAGTAAGATTACTTAAAAATCTGTAAAATTCACAGTCGCTGGCAATCCTCTGAGAAGTTGATTTAAAACCCATAAAAACACTTCTATACATCGCAATCATGGGCAAACAATGGCTTTCATGTACTTGGAGTTTATTTACCCCTTCACTTATTTTTCTGTGACTGTCTCCAGGACAGTTTATACACACACACACACGCACACACACACACACACACACACACACACACACACACACACACACGTTTGTTTTGCTATCAAAGTGATGATATTCCATAGGTGTAATGGTTTTTATACTGTACAAACTGTACATTCTATCCCCCTACACTACCCCTAAACCTACCCATCACAGAAAACATTCTGCATTTTTACATTTTTAATAAAACATTGTTTAGTATGTTTTTAAAGCTATTTCCTCATATTTCATGTTTATGTCTTAATACTAGTGTAATACCCATGTCATTATACAAATTTGTGTCCTCATAAATCACAAAAATGCACGCACACACACACACACACACTTTGATTTTGAAGTGTTCGGAAGGCATATGATAAGTGAGTTCGGTAAGAAAAAAATGGAATATGTATTTATTATCAAGTGAAAATCTTAACATAAGCCATTGCACTCCACAATTTTAATCACAGTGTCAAACAGACGAGTTTTCTTTAAACTGATCTGAATGCATAAGTGGTCAACTGTTATGGATTTTTTTTAATGGCTGATATCAATACAGTTATATAGTGAGAAGTGAGAAAGCAATGAAACGAGAAGGCAAATAAACACTAATTTTACAACATGATGCCTGTAACATTTTTTTCATGTTTTTGAAAGTAGTCTAAAGCCTGGAACACACCAAGCCGACGCCAGTGAGCTAGTGGCGACGAAAGCAGACTGTGGGGCTGGCTCACGTCGGCAGCGTCTGGGTCCAAAGTTGCCCTGACACACCAAACCGACACCCGACGGCCAAGTAGCACGTCCGTTCTGCGCCTGCGTAGGAAGAAATGCCTTTCCGTACCAGTAGCTGAACAGCCAATCAGAATGATCAGATGGCCCGACTGGCCGACGAGCTCCGACGCCGATTCAACATGTCAAATCGGCGGAAAAAAGCAGACGAGGACCAATAGCCGACGGTACGGAACACACTTAGAAAACTCAGTCAGCCGACGAATAAAAACTGCCCGACGGCCAACTGTCGGCATGGTGTGTTTCGGGCTTTATGCTCACCAAGTCAAGGCTTCATTTGTTTGATCATGACTATAATATTATATAATATTATTGCAATTTAAAAAAAAAAAAACTGTTTTCTATTTTAATATATTTTAAAATGTAATTTTATATTCCTCTGATGGCAAAGCTGTTATTACTCCAGTCTGTTATTACATGATCCTTTAGAAATCATTCTAATATGCTGATTTACTGACCTCAAACTTTTAAACAATAGTGTATATCATATTTATGTACCATGGTATTTACATAGAACTACAAAGTAATTCTAAGAATTATCATTTTACATGGTAACAGTAAAGTTGAACTGTTACTTGCGCCATCAAGTAGGGCTGTCTTACCACCCTTATAATTAAGCAACGTGTTGATTGTGTTGTGTTGAACATTGTTATTGAATTGTGCTGATTTAAATGTCATTAAAATAATGTTATCTAGTCAAATCAGTAATATTTTGCAAAACATTATGTGGAATTATTGTTCTAACACGAGTTATATTATTATTTTTATTAAGAAATATATATTTTTTTCCTCACAAGCTTAAAAAATTTCTATTTATAATATTTGTGGACACCCAACCGGGCCAGCAGAAAATTACTGTTGGGCCCTGCATGGTACTTTTTTGTTACTGTTGTTACTTTATCAGATATTATCTTTAATATCTTCAGGTTGGTGCTGATTTTACAGTGCATTAAGAGCATTTCATTGTATATTTAACTACTCAACCTTTATCTTGCATTTCACACACTCATGTTTTAGTATCTGCTCCTCTCTCTTTTCCTTTATTCCTGTCTCTTTTTTTCTCTCTCAGACACATCTTTGCTATTCCTTTCTTTTATCTGTCTGTTTCTCTTGCTAACTTTCTGTGAACGTTAGCGTCTGTGATCACAATGAGCATTAATCACCTGAGGCTGTTGACATCTGTAAAGGCGCCTTTAATAATGTAACAGAGCTTAATCCAGCCATACTGGATCTGCTTCTGAACGGCACACTCAATCGCAGCTACGCTTAACCTTGCTCACTCAACAGGAGACCATCTGCACAGCCACAAAAACCACATGCAAATAAAAATTATTGACAAACATCACACAAACACAGAAATAAAACAACCCCTCGAGCGCATCTGTATTCATGATTCCTGAAGTCTTACACAAAAAGGAACACACACATATAACACAGCAAAGAAAAGCAAATGACTTCTGCTGCTAAACCAATTACAACTTTCCTCTCAGACAGAAATCACCTCCTGTGGACGCTGAGAGCAGAAGGAGGCGCCATTTTGCGGCAAATGAAATGACGCCACCATTTTTTTCTAAGTGAATTTAGAAAGAAGGTCGGGGAGGGTCCAATTAAAACTGCATGTGGGAAATTAACAGGCCGCTTCCCACAAGCCCCTGAAGAGCAACTAATGTGACTAATAACAGTGTAGAGAGAAATGACAGACGTCAGCACAGACACAGAAGAGCTGCAGTGCTGCAGAGAGACGGAATAACACAATGATGCTGTTTATAGCACACATATACACCCAATTGAAAAAGAAAAGGATTAATTTTCTCCCTAGGCCTGTGATCGAGCTGAAAAACACATCACACTGAGGAGGAGGAGGAGGAGGAGTGCACAGGTTTACAGTTTGTTCTTTTTTTCACTTGCCATGTGAACACACTCACAAAAAAATCATGGACATGATTTGTAAAGCTTAAATGTTCCTGAAAAAAATGTTCATGGTCAAAAAGGACCTCATTGGAAATAAATGGGTGACAAATTTCATCTAGTGGAAATGTTTGGTACTGCGCTCAAACTTTTTTTGTTTGTTAGTATTTTTTTTCAAAATTTAATGGTTTTGTCCAGTAAAAAAGCTTGAAATGACAGTTAGGTGACCTTTAATTATGAGAAGTCTTAATTCATTGCTGATTGTGATAGAAAACAACAAAAAAAAATTTGCCGCCAATGGACAGTTTTTCTTGGTCTTCTAATAGTTGTAAGTGGTATAACAAAGACCGCACTAACTTATTTAATTGAAAGTGTTATATAGGCATTATCTGACACAACCAAAACAAACGGGGTGTCCTATGTGATGCAACCAAAGGGCTCCAAACTGCAATGCTGTGCAAATTCCTCTCCTTTAAATTAATCTTGTTTCTCCCTCCCTCACTCACTTTTTTTTCACTTTCTCAGAGTGTGCCGGCCAGCTGCCCCCCGTATCCACTCTGTACAGCAGCTCTCCTGTGCCGAGCGCGTGCCCAGATGAGATAACTCAGGGAGGAGAGGAAAAAAAGAAGGGAGGGAGAGTGAAAGAAAAAGAAAGAGCTGCTTCCTTGGGAAGACTGGAGGTCTGCCAACTCTTTCATCTTCTGTGCGTCCGATTCACTCACTTCATCATGTAGCAGTTCTGGAGATACAAGTCAATAAATATGGGAGCGTGAGCAAGACAAGCCCAACGAACACGTTCACAAACAAATAAATAGACAAACGGGTAAACAAGCGCTGCTCACTAGCTGCTCCAAATTATCAGTCGGAAAGGATGTGCGTTTGCTTTCTTCATCAAAACCTTGGCACACGATCAGAGGAGAGGGAACTGCTGCCGCTCTCTCTCCCTTCCACCCTTCCTTGCTTTCTACCTCTCTCTCGTAGAAAACTCTTTCTCTTGCTGACGCTTTCTATTTAAAACTTTGACAGAGTCGCTGGGAGTCACATTCACTTCCAAAGTCAAAATTAAACTCTAGGCATGGGCAGGTTTTGATTGGCAAACTTTATCTGGTGCCCTGAGGGACCGTAAGCCACTGTAAATGATTTATCGGAGAAATGCATCCCAGAATGCACCTGGAGGTGGCAGCCCAAGGGTGGGTATTGAGTGACCTCAGAAGACTTGGCCCCTGCCATTCCCTCAAATGTCTTCTACAATTCTACAATGAACGCAATCTCAGATGGCACACCCACACTCCGATGTATATTACCCACAATAACAGCTTGATCGGGCAAGCTCCTATTTGATTGGCTGACCGCTATGCCATAGGTTAATTTTACCTGGGAATTTTTTCACCAAAAAAGTTTTGCATTTGCGCCACTTAGTAGAAAATAAACTTCATGTCAGATCAAGACTGTGTAATCGTTTTTGTTTTCTGATGTGTCCTATGAAGTAAACAGTACTTGTTACTTTGGATTCAAATCAAATTCAGAATACTCACAGGCCCTGTTTACACCTGGTATTAAGATGCTTTTTGGTCAATCGGATCACAAGTAGATGCGGGAGACACATACCCATTTACATCTGTTGTTTTAATCCATCTCTTTTGTCCACTTTCAACCACTTCTGTCCTGATTTCTTTGAGGGGAGGGTCTATGGGTGGGCAAACCATTTCTATTGTATAAAGTGCTATAAAAATAAAAAGGTGACTTGACTTGGCTAACCGGCTTCTTAAAACAAAGTGAACTAGGACTGGCTGCTATATTGTACATGTCAGACATAAGTTATCTTGCAGTCTATGAGGGCAGTTTTTAGCCAAAATGAGATGCAAATGAGACTTACTATATGTACTATATGTAAATATTTATTTAATATACACTACCATTCAAAAGTTTGAGGTCGGTAAAATGTTTTTGTTTTTGAAAGAAGACTCCTATGCTCACCAAGGCTGCATTTATTTGATAAAAAAAAAAAAAACAGTAAAAACAGTAATATTGTAAAATATTATTACAATTTAAAATAACCATGTTCTATTTGAAAATATTTTAAATATAATTTATTCCTGTGATGACAAAGCTTTCAGCAGCCATTACTCCATTCATCAGAAGCACATGACTAGAAAGTTTAAAAGATCAGCATTTATCTGAAATAGAACATTTTTTGTAACATTCTAAATATCTTTACTGTCACTTTTGATCAAATTAATGCATCATTGCTGAATAAAAAAAAATCTTACCGACTTCAAACCTTTGAAACTTTTGTGTAAATGTCTAGTGTAAATTCTCTGGGATAAAGTCCAACATTTGTGGTTTTGGAGTAAACCATACTGTATTTAAATTACTGTATTTGTGGCCATTTTAGAAGAGTTTGTGTTTTAAAGGGGCAGTTCTCCCAGAAATATTTGGGATAGTTATAATAATATAATATTTTATATTTGGGATAGTTCACCCAAAAATGAAAATTTTGTCATCATTTACTCACCCTCAATTTGTTCCAAACCTGTATGAATTTATTTGTTCTGCTGTACACAATTTGGAAGAATGTTTGTAACCAAGCAGATCTCGCCCCCCCTTGACAACCATAGTATTTTTTTTTCGACTATGGTAGTCAATGGGGGGCGAGATCTGCTTGATTACAAACATTCTTCCAAATATCTTCCTTTTTTATACAGGTTTGGAAGAACTTGAGGGTGAGTAAATGATGACAAAATTTTCATTTTTGGGTGAACTATCCCAAATATAAAATATTATATTATTATAACTATCCCAAATATTAGTGCTACACTTGAAATGCTCTACTTTGATTTTCAATCAATTACCCAAAGATCCCACTGACCCAGTCTTAGCTTCAACGCAGCAAGCGGCCCTTCGTGAAATCGAAGCAGCAGTAAATCATGTGCCTCCAGACCCTCGTTTCCCTGGGATATCGGACAGTAGGCCCATTGGATCCCTTCTAGCCCCTCTGAGGTTTTCATGTGATGAGAGAGCTGCAGGACTGGGACCTGCAGAGCTGGGGACCAGTTCTTCACTCACTAAACGCAGAGGGAGAGGCGAGAGTCCCATATCAAAGCACTGGAGCTCGCCTTGACCTCCGCCCACCATCAGCAGAGCTCCTGAAGGATGCCATGCCAGCACCGTCGGCACCATGGAGCAGGTGGCCCACTGGGTGAGGCCTGTCTGAGGGTCGAAAAGTACCACAGAGCAGTCTTGAAGCCCCAGTAGAACCCAGCGCTCCAACGGATCACGACTACAGGTAATGGGTTTGGATGTGAGGGATAGAGGAGTGCTGGACAGACGCTGGAGACGTCCATGAGCAGATTCATACACACAGGTTTGGACATCAGGAGGCTGGGCCTCCTCATGCAGTCCTGAAGTGGAGTGTTTGGCCTCTTGGTGCAGCTCCACAGTCAGGACATGGTAGGGTTGGGTCAGACTGAATCTGCAGTCAATAGGGTTCCCGTCAGTCCGAACAGAGCTCAATACCTACACAGAGAGAAACAGACAGTCAAAGGTTAAGTATGTGAACCCTTGGATTTACTATGTGAATTTCTTTATAAACTGGTTGTGCATATCTGATCTACAATTACAAAATCTTGGTTTCTGCTGAAACCAAGGGTTCACATACTTTTACCCTCTTCATCTGTCACAACAGACAGATAAGATTTTCTGACCAATGTATGCAGAAATTCATTGTAAATACATATGCTTGTACCTGCAACTTTAAATTACAATCTAATATGTATGTTGTATAGTAGGAAATAATGAGGAGAAAAGAATAGGAATAATAATAGGAATAATAAGAGAAGGGGGTAAGGGGATCAGGTAATGAGTCGGATTCAAATGTGACACCAAATTGAGCACCTGAACTCAAAATGAGCAACCTTAACTCTTTGACCATTATCCAAAAAAAGTCTTAAACAATTATGCATAACACGTAATTATACTGGTGGTGACTGAATCATCTTAAATTAATTATAATCAATTATATTTAAAAAGCTTTGAGCACCACAGATCATTTTATCAAAGCATGTGTGCTGCCTATGCCACAATTCCAATAAAATCTAGAAAAAAAAATTGTAGAAAATGGGTGTCTTAATTATATTTCCAAAGTATATGAAAAGTAAAAACCCATTATGATGAAAAACAAAGAAAGACACAGACAGCCTTGAGGGAAAAAAAAAAAAAACACACACACACAGGGAGACCAGAAGTTACAAACATTTGCAAAAGTAAATATTCAGCATGGGCTCCTCCATCCCTGAGACAGTAGAAATCACAGGCCCAACACACATGTTGAGCAAATTTGTTTGGAGATTTTACCTCAAAATGTGCACACAAACAGCTTAAAAAATGTCCTATCAGACAGCAGCACGCAGGAAGTTCGGGTTTACCTGTAGTATGTGTGTTTCTGGTGCAGATGGTGTGGTGAGAGAGACTGAGAGCGATGGGCTGGCACAGAACCGTGGCGTGCGCGCCAGCGTAGGAGACTGAGTTAAGCGGGTTGCCGATGGTTTCTGTGAAAGCAGGGGATGAGTTTTTTTGTCTTTTTTTTAGCTGTAATCCCCCCTGGGCCAACTCCCGCTGCACCCCAGGGGGTGAGAGGGGTTTAGTGAGAGGGCGGGAGAGGAGTTGCTGACAGCACAGAGGGGAGATCCGGAACAGTGCCAGATCTCCACAGAGCCAGGCCCCGCTGAGACACACCTGCCCCAGCCACAGAGGCCCCCACTCTGGGCCTGTCCACAGCTGGGCCCGGGCTCAGAACCAACACCCCACTGACCAAGCTAGCACAAGACCAACGCCCCAACTGCTTTGGCTAATACTACGATAATTCTGACCCCGCTAGCACTAAGCTAGTAAAAACCTAGCTAGGGCTAGGTTGAACACCTTTCTGGGCCATTTTAAAGGCGGTCAGCTCTCTGCTCGGGCCAGAATTTATGACCTTGCGAGGCTAATGCTTTGCTAATACCATGCTAGGTAGTGCTACAGATACTCTTCTGGCTAATAATACACACATTTAAACTGTTGTGCTGTCTTGTGCGTGTAAAATCGAGACCACAAGTGCCATCAGGAACTACAAAGAAATTGCACAATCCTCACACTTGTTTATCCGGTTTAGTAGTAATGGATAGCCATAGAGAGAAAGCGCTAAGCTCTTTGCCACGGTAACACTAAACAAAAACAAAAAGGTGAAGAAATAAAGCAAAGCTGGTTGAGAGGCAGTGTGTTTGCCTCAGCACTGGGGGACATTTCGAGTGTCTTTCTCCCACCCGCCACAAAGGTTTTAACATCTTCACAGAGTGATCCTTCTTAAGACCTGCATTCACACACACGCACACACAAACATCGCAAATCCCACAGCTGCTGCTGAAACAATGACAGATTCAATTTCACAAAGACAAACGGCATCTTGGTGAGTTGGGTAGGTTTGGGGGGGGGAAGGGGGTGCAAAGGAGAGCGAGAAAAGAGAGAGAGAGAGAGAGAGAACAGTGGTAAGTGAGTCTCTGTTAGTTATTGGTTTCAGTCACTGGTCAAAACTATTCTTTTCTTTTCTTCTCTTCTCTGGACTTTCTTTTGCAGCTTGAAAGATAAACCCAAAGAGGTCCAGCTGAGCAGCAGGCCTTGTTCACAGCAGTAGAGCTCTTTGAGCCAATTTTCCAGCTCAGAGAGCAAACAGTGAGAGAGAGGGAGAGAGAGAGAGAGAGAGAGAGAGAGAGAGAGAGGAGGACAGTAAAAGAGAGAGAGAGAGAGAAAGGGAGATGATGATGAAGGCAATCTATGAAAGTTCTTGCTGCTGAGTCTCTGCTCTTCTGGTGTGTGTAAGTGTGTGTGTGCTACTCAGATGCTTGTCAGGCCGCTGTGGCATGAAATCAACACAGAAGCATTCGCTCTACTGCACCTGCACATGCCCAAGAATTTAACCCGGGAAATCACATTCCACTCGGACCTTTTCTCTTCATATATAACATGGCCTGGAATCATAACAGCAGCCATGCACGGAAAAATTACAGAGATTGAAACCATTCCACATAAGCCTTCTAGAATCAAATCAACACTGACAAAGATTCACTGAATAAGGAATAAATAAAAAAAAAAACGAGGGCAATAAACTCAGCAGATAGATAAATACCTCATCAAAAAGTAAAAAAAAAAAGGGGCTGTGTCAAAACAGGTGTGCATACCATTCCAAAGATTGGAGTCTGTAAGATTTAAATCATTTTAAATTAATTATTTTATTTGGTAAGGATACATTGAGTTGATCAAAAGTGACAGTGAAGACATTTACAATGTTACAAAAGATTTCTAGCTCAAATAAATGCGGTTGTTTTGAACTTTTCACCAAATAATCCTTAAAAATGTATTACTGTTTTCACATAAAATATTTAACAGCACAACTGTTTTCAACATTAATAATTAGAAATGTGTCTTGAGCACCAAATCAGCATATTAGAATGATTTCTGAAGGATCATGTGACACTGAAGACTGGAGTAATGATGCTGAAAATTCAGCTTTGCCATCACAGGAATAAATCATATTTGAATAAAATATAATTCACAATATTACTGTTTTTACTGTACTTAAAATCTTATCGACCCCAAGCTTTGAAGCAAACTGATTTGTCCATAGCAACCATTGACTGTTAAGAGCACTTCCGTTAGGATCATCATCAAATGGAACACTGACAAAACGCAAACACATAAAAACACATACTTATCACTATTTTACGGTTTTATTACAAAAAAAATCCACTTTAAAAAAAAGTGGACTGCCCGGAAAGTCACCGACTCCATGGTCCATGTGTGATGTCTGAAATACTTTTCAAACAGGCCTTAAAACTATAAAACTATCCTTTTCTGCTATCATTCCACATTGTGTTAAAATCATAATATGAGTTTGGCTGAAGACATAAGAAATGTGGCAATTTGTAAATAGAGTACAGACGCCTGGTAAATAAGCAGATCAAACGAATGAAAAGAGAAGTGTTCTGAGAGAGATAACAGGATATTCAACAACATCTAATGCGTACGGAAAACATAACAACAACCACCTCAATATGCAAAACAACTATCAACAAAAGGAAAAAAAGAGAGAGATATCAAATGCTTACTGAACAACCACCTCAAGATGCAAAATAAGTGTATTTATAAAAATTCTTTTTATTAAAATCATTAAATTCCAGGAACAGGGGAATTGATTAAAAATGTTAAACGTTTGCATAAATAAGTGTGTGTGCACGAGTGTTTTTCCCGGTGTGTCTCTTGGCAGTGCTTATCTGCGAGGGGTAAGAATTAAGACCACATAGGGAAAGAAAGCGTACTTTTTAAATGCTGAAGACTAAGCAGAAAATGGGTTTAGCATGCAGATAGCAAACTTAACAAAGGGAACATATATATGAGGCAGAATTGATTGAAGTGTGTGTCTGTGCGCCGAGCGAACCGTTTGATTCACCGCTCGCGTCTTACATAAACTGCTAGCTTGATTTCACACCACGGATCTGAAAATGACAACAAACACTTTAATTAGAAACGATGAAGGCGAGAGACACTTTAATGTTTTTTAACCGTAGAAAAATAAGAGAGAGAGAGAGAGAGAGGAACAGAGAAAGAAAGAGAGAGAGGAAAATAAATAGGTGAAGGCCCAGGATAAATCCAGGGTTCATTTCCAACCAGAGCAATCCAGCGTCGCTCCACGCTACACCCCCCCTTTTATTTTTTTATTTAGCATTTTTTCACCCCTTGTTTGTTTTCATTTGGTGCATTTGCGATTGGAAACGCTGTTCCGTTTGCTCGTCTCTCTCATTCCCTGCTCTGCGAGTGAAGATTTTGCATATGTTTAAAACCAGAGTGCAACGTTGGGAGCTTAAGCATTGCTTGCTGATTTTTGAATCATCGCCATTCAATATTTACCAGCGCTGAAAGGCAGGAAAAAGAAGGAATGTACAGTAGAAATGGAGAGATGGAGAAGTAAATGGACAGTGTTATAAGTGGCTCCTTGAAGCTACTCTTTTTTTCCTCATTAAAAAGTTTTACACACACACACAAAAAATAGTACTTTAGAGACAAAGACATATATATAGACATATACATACATATATATAAGTAAATCATGATTGATTCGGTAACTGAAAGTGTGCATGATGAAAGTCCAAGACATGCTGTAACATAAGCATAAAATGAGTGGTACCTTTACTTATATACTAAATATTTTTAGAATCAAGAAAACGTTCTCAGTGTAGCTGCGGTGTAACTGCAGATTCACTGGAGAGCAGAATACATGCTACAATGAAAGAGTGTCAGCTACACAGGAAGGGGACTGAGAGGTCAAAGGTTGGCTGTTCACGTAAAGAAAAAGTTCAAGTGAACAGTCTGAGAGTTACAGCACCTCATTGAGAAATACAGTGGTGATTGGTAAAGCATGACAAAAGAGAAAAAAGAAAGGTACAAAGGGACAAAAAGACTGGGGCGAAAAAGAGATTGAAAATCTTTCCAAAACCTTGAGCAGCGGAGCACTGTGAGGGCATTATTAAAAGTATTTATATTATTTAGGAGGTCGCACCCTGGTTATTATCTGACCTTCAAGTTTGTGCACAATCTCGCTCTAACATAATTTAATTTCATCATCCAAAAAATATTAGTTTAGAAAGGGATAAAAGACCAACCCTGAAGCCATGCGAGCGTCTGCTTACCGTAAGCCCCGGGGTATCCGAGCAGGCGAGCAGCACCAGGTTCACTCTGTCCGCTGCACTAGGGATGGGAGACCAAGGCCTAACCTCCTCGTTACAGAGCGGCCACCAGCACACGGCCACATCCTGCGTCCGGTTCAGCCCCATGCGGCGCTCCATGCGGCGTCCCCCGCCAGGTATATCCATCACTGAAACCTGCGCAAGAACAACAACCGTAAAAGAATCGGACCACAAGACATCTATAAAACATGGCCTCAACTCCTCTGCATAACACATTACAGCTGCATGCTGCTTCATTAATGTGGCCTGAGCTGTTTCAGGTAGCAGGGCATTGTTATTTTTTGTTGGGGTTTTTATTAGATTCATTTGAATTAGCCGCATTTGTTCTGCACTTGGCGAGGTGTTTGAAGGTAACAAGGTGTTTGTGTGACTGCTAATAAGATCTCTAGATGCTTTCACTTTCATAAACCACAGTGTGGCAGGAATGAACTGGAATCGGATTCGGCATTCGGACTTTTCCTATGGAAAAAATGTAATATAAAAAGGTACCACTCTATATCTTACAATTGCAAGTGTGTTTCTCATACTGTAAATTAGACTTTTTGTTTTATCATAAAATTAATCATATTTAATTATTTTAAATCTTTTTTTAACTAGAGGTGGAAATGAGCTTCCACAAGAAATACCTACAGCAAGATCCAGTGCTGGGTGTAACATATTACAAGTAACTTGAGTTACGTAATCAGATTACTTTTTCAAGTAACTAGTAAAGTAACATTACTTTTTCAATTTACAAACAAAATATCGAAGTTACTTTTTCAAATAAGTAACACAAGTTACTTTTTCGCATTTATTGACTGACAGCTCTCCTGTCCCCATGTTGAGAGAAATAAAGGAATTGAGTATTCCTCAAAATGAATAAAAACAGTGAAATGCAATCTCAGAATTTTATGCAAACCTGTAATAATTAACTATATTAAATCACACAAATATACTTTATGTATTTAATCTCACTTTATCAACCAGTGTCTTTGCTGTTGATCTTCAATTACCTAATTCAACCATACTAATAAATAAAAACTACTTTAGATAAGATTTATAAATAAGAGTGTTGAACTTTCTTCTCCGGTGTCCTATTCTTCTTTAATCCAGAATGGCAGCACAGCTGAAAGGTTTGTATGAGCTGCGCCCTCTACTGTACCAGGTGTAAATATATGCATTTTCTTCAGCTGAGGATTATTCATTTCACTTTTGTTGTAAAAGGGCCTTTACATTTACCAAAAAAAGAACTTTTTTGTTGTTATTAAAAAACAAACAAGCAAGCCCAGCCCAGTCCAGGTGAGGAAAAAGTAACGCAAAAGTACTTTTCATAAAAAGTAACTAACGCAATTAGTTACTTTTTTACGGAGTAACACAATATTGTAATGCATTACTTTTAAAAGTAACTTTCCCCAACACTGCCAAGATCACTTACAATAAGAAATCAGTATCTCTGAAAAATGTCATCTGAGCAAGTAAGTAACAGCTGCTATTATTTGAACCTTTTTTTCCTTTTGGAAGTGACAAAAACACACAAGGATAAATGACAGAAGCCTAATATTTCCCACCAAATCAAACCTGACAGCTCTGAATTTAAACTTTTACAGTAGGCCGACCATAGTGAAGTAGTTTTGAACACTGATTTTTTTTAAGTCCTGGCGCAATTTACTGGTGCAGAGGAAAGAAATATTTAAAACTTTAGTTAAATTCAAAAAATGAAATCAAATGACATATTCAAAATACCTCCATCAGCAAATTTGCAGCATAGATCAATCCCAAAACCAGCCAAAATTACAGGTTTCTAATGTAGCAAAGGCCAGTGTTTTGCTGCTGACTAAGTCTGACTACCAAATTTCATTAAAATGAGCCACACCTGATTGAGACACACCTGCTGTTTGGCTGATGCACAAACAGCTTTAATCACTCAAGACTGTCTAGCCTCAACATAGACATAATAATTGATGCATTCAAAACTAGTTCCTTTGAAAGGGCGTTAAATCCACTATCTGTTTATGAGACTACATTAATAGAGCAATATGGAGCGATTTTCTCTCCTACACCACACCACTGTCTCATGCCGCTGCATTAAACTCTATCTCATATCTGCAACGGCTCATCATGTGCTATTTCAGCAGTTCTGGGCTGAGGTTTTAAAGCAGGGTTTTTTTCCCCCAGACCTTTAATGCAGCCCATAGTACGAATAAATGGCATGAAAATACGATATGGCTCTTATAGAGTCAGTGGCTATTCATGCAACATAATAGCAGTCATTTCCATATACTTCATTCTGAAAGGCCTTATCAAGTGAGCAAACACGGAGTCTCTCTTTATGTCAACAACTCTATCTGTGCACAATAGGGAGGACTAGAAATGTACCACAGTCTGGCCATGACAACAAAAACTGTTCATCAATTAACCTTGACCTTCACATTGCGCCTGTACAGACTAATCGTGCATGTTAAGTATTATCATCTACCATGAAAATGATTTATATAAGATTAATAAACAAATAAAAACAAAGTAAACCGATACAGACTGTGGGAAAATAACATTCATCTCTCTCTGTCTCTTTCTGCCCTCCCCCAAAACTTGATTCCCCATCTTGCCTGTGCTTGCTGGTCAGCAATAATCAGACCCTCTTTCTGGAGGATTAGGCTCAAAGCTTAGTCCAGTGGAGCAGGCAGTGGATGGGGCCGGCCGGGCTGGGATGGGGGTGGGGGGGGGGGGGGTTGGGAGGGTGGGCGGGGGTGGTGTCGGGAGGGAGGACAGGGTTTGGTGGGGGGGGGGGCTGTACGGTCCCCCCTTATCAGAGCCATGCTGCTGGAGCCAGCCACACCGCAGGAGAGATTGCTTTCATACTCAGGCTGCCGTCGCAACAAAGCGCTCCAGTAATGCGATAATGTTCGGGTGCGGAGGGTGTTAAGAGCCTGATGTATTTATGTATTGTGTTTAGTCCATAATCAGACCCATCCAAATTGTGATCTCCGCACACTTGGTCTCCGGCCCATTAAAATGAGGTTAATGCTTTCAAAAAGAAGACGAATAAAGATTTTTTTCTTAAATTCCGTTATGAATTTTTAGACAAGTTGCTTTGGAAAGCAAGAGAATGAATGGAATGGAGGATAAAGGATGGAGTGATCACCTTCATTTCCTCTGAAAAGGAGGAGATGGACTTGACCCCACCTTCCGACCCCTACACCACTGCTCTGCTAGCGACAAACTATATGGCTGTGAGCAATTTTACAAATATTTCCTAATATAGATAGTACATATTCTGTTCCTATAGCTCAAACAGAAGAGCATAGAACTAATAACACCAAGGTAATGCGGACAACTGCCAGGACTAGTGCAAGAACTAATAAAATATATACATTATTGTTCAAAAGTTTGGGGTTTGTAATGTCTCTTATGCTCGACAAGGCTGCGTTTATTTGATCAATTTGTAAAAAAAGTAATATTGTGAAATATTATCACAAATTAAAATAACTGTTTTCTATTTTAATATATTTTAAAATGCAATTTATTTCTGTGATGGCAAAGTTGAATTTTCAGCTTAAGCTTCACATCATAGTAATCATACTAATATGCTGATTTGGTGCTCAGGAAACATTTCTTATTATTATGAATGTTGAAAACAGTTGTGCTGTTAATATTCTTGTGGAATTCTTGTGGAATATTCTTGTGGAATTTCAGGATTCTTTGATGAATATAAAGTTAAAAAACAGCATTTGTTTAAAAATGTAAATATTTTGTTACAATCTAAAAGTCTTTATTGTCACTTGATTGATTTAATGCATCCTTGCTGAATAAAAACATTAATTTCTTTCTTAAAAAAAAAAAAAAAGAGAGACAACTTACTGACCCCAAATTTTGAAAGGTACCTTGAATGCAATGTAATACAAAAATAAATAGATAATAATATATATATTTTATCTTTTTGGCTAAAAGCATATGCCAATGCATAAATGCAAATGTAAATCTTCCAAATTCCAAATTTATCTCAAAATACAAAAATAATTTTGGTTTTTCCTGTTTAGGTACTAGTAATACATTTGATGTAAGAAAACAGTGTGAAGTTTGAAAAGATTGTTTTCAAAATCATTTTTTTTTTTATATTCACTTTTTTATATTCACAAGGATCTGCAACAACAACAACAAAAAAAGCTTTCTTTAATTTAACAACAACAAAAAAGAGTGACAAAGAGAAGAACATTTCCCAGGCATATACAGATGTACTGTCATAAAGGATGTGATCTCTCTATAAAAAGAGAAGTGCTATGAGTGTGGACGTGATGTTCCCCACAGGTGTGCATTAGAAAAGAGCTCCAGTAATCACAGTGTTACCTGTCCCAGTGGTAAAAGAAAGCAAGCAAAGCCAGGCAATTATTAGAGCTAAAAGCCCTGTGGAAAGAGCCAGACCAGCCTCATTAAAGCATTTTAATTGAAAGCAGGAGAGGCTGTGCTGCCTTTCCTCCTAAAATGTGCTAATGTGTGCGTATTGAAGAGTGTGTGTGTGTGTGTGTGTGTGTATGTATGTGTGTATGTGAGTTTATGTCTTTGGACGAGCGTTCAATAGATGCGTGTGTAAAAGGTATGTGCATATGTGTGTGTGTGTGTGTGTTACCTTAATCTCCGCAGCTGTGAGTTTCTCCATGTGTCGTGCTGGTTCAGGTGAACTCTGGTTCTTCCTGTTCAGGTAAACTTGACACACCTGACTCCTCTCCATCAGCGAGAACAGCAGGAAGCGATCGCCAATCACCGCTGAAAACCACAGAGTAAAGTCAAAGGTCAAAACTCATATGACCTTGTGAAAAGACAAAGCATGCACACACGTTTACTTTGCTATCTAAATGAGGACATACTATATAACTCTATTTTTAAAATATAAAGCTCATTATAATCACTACAGACTGAATCAATCCTAACCTACCCCTAATAGAAAATCTTTTTGCATTTTTTAGCCTAAAAAAAAACAACAACATTATTTATTATTTATTATTTACAGACCATTTTTTCCAAAGGATGATGTCTCCAAATTTCCCCAATGGAGGTTACCTACCCCTTGACTATTGGTTGGTTCAAGCAACCAATTTCAGGTTTTACTATCCTTGTGGGGACATTTGGTCCCTACAATGTAGGTAAAATCTGACCCAGACACACAGAAATGCACATAATGAATAATTTTCAGAAGTGAGTCAGGGCAGTAGTTTAAGACACTAATAAGGAGTCACGGAGGAGAGAGCGAGATAAAGAAGAGAGACTATAAAGCCTGTAGGGTATGCAGCTTTCATGTTAAAGAGAGACATTTGCAGTGAAACTGTTGACAAGCTCTTCACACTGTGATTAGCAATTAACCTTCCCTTCCTAAAAAATTAATCTGTTTATGAAACCAATTAACCATTCAGAGAAACAGGTTTAGTTGAGGATGATATTCAAGGCTGGAATTTTCAACCTGAACAGCAATTAGAGATGGAATATCAGCGCTTCTGCAGTAATTATGAATCATCTCACATTCAAGCATAAAACAGAGAGCTAATTTCAAAGGAATAGCGTGTTAAATGCAGTATTTACCATCATTTTTAAGTTTTACTTTAGCAAGTCTTTAATAACAAAGAATACATGCACATTTGCAAAAGATTTTGAAAATTCAAATTTAAAAAGTTGATGTATTGTGTGTAAAAAAAAAAAATCTACTTTTAAAAGGAATTTAAAGGAATCATTTTTGCTTAGTTTATTCACTTACTTTGAGTGATTTGGAAAAGCTAAATGTAAATGATTACATTAAAACTGATTATTTAAATGACATATTTTCCCTTTGAAAAATAAAAAGAAAAGAATACTCAACATGCTTTTAAAAGATTACAAACATTTCAGAGAAAATACTCATGCATTAGTGTTCAGTAATCATGGCCAAATTAAGGGGAAGATTCCATGATAATCCTTCCAAAAAAATTCCAAATTTGTGTCCAGGGGCTAGTAAACAGTTTTTAGAACATATGAGCAGCGGGTTAGCAGAATAAATCAATAAATTCCTCTAAATCTGCTTAGTTAGTTAATGCTCCATTCCTTTAAAACATGTTTACGTCCCTGTCTAAAACGCTTACCGAGAAAAAAAAAAAAAAGATAAAATATTCATTGATTGCAGATATTTAAATTGTAGGTCATTACATTTTGGGCGTCACTAATGGACTCAAATACCAAGCCGTTTTTTTTTTTTTTTAAACCTAAAATCACTGTGGGACTTTCCTAAAAATAATGCCTCTTATGTCATTGTTTGGCTGTCCATATAAGTCTTAAAAAAATCTTCTAAACCTGTGACTATGCTAATGAGACAGCTATAGATGGATTACAGATGATTTTGGGGTCTGAAATGTGTGTTCTTCACAATCAAAGGCTAATCAAAGTTTTCAACCTCTCTCTTTGTATTAAAGCACTCGCGAAGAACAGGACAGGACAGGTCTGACGCGTGTGTGAAACTAACTGAATAAGTGACAGATGCAGAAGCCTTCCTGGCACCTCCACCCTTACTCACTCTCTCTCTCTCAGACACACACACATAATTACTCTGGTAATTAGGGGCTCTGGGGGCCTGAATGGCACTCTATGGGGGGCTACTAGGAAAAGGAAAGGGGTGGGCTGACAGAGGGAGAGAGAAAGAGAGTGAGAGAGGTTTGTCAGGTATCTAGAGACCTGGCACAGAGAGCTTTAGCCATATAAGCTCTAAACAATAAATGATATGAGAAAATAATTAGCAGATTTGGGAGAGTGTCCAATTTCACAAACCAGAAATAAGACAGGAAGCCATGCCAGATTCCCCTGAGATTCAGGAGGAACCTCGATGTGTATGTGTGTGCATGTGTCCGTGCCTTTCGAACTTCCTCTGGGAGTAACGGAAGAAGGAGAAACAGAAGGGACTGCCGTTCGTGACCTGTGGGTGTGCATGCCGCCCAGGCCCATGCTGGGAAAATGAGCAGTGAGCGAAACTGCAAGGAGAGGGGGAGAGACAAGAAGAGGAGAGAAAGAAAAGAGAAGAGAGGAAGGGTAGCGTGTGAGTGCGCGTTTACTCACCGTCGCTGATGGTGTCAGCAGGTAGTCGCCCCACCAGCGTTCTGTCAATGGCCACTCGTTCAACCTGAGCTCCGCCCAGGATAAGGGTCACCAACACACCTGATCTCAACAGCATCTACACACAGTAACAAACAATAACACATTCACACTGTATGGGACTTAATGACTGTAAATCTCCAGAGTACAACAAGAATACATTTAAAGGAATTGTTCACACGTGTAAATGAGTACTCTGTCATCATTTATTCACCCTTTTGTGTCCTTCCAAACCTTTCTTTTTACTATGTAATGCACAAAAGACAATATTTTAAAGGAAATTTCAGATATTTGGGTCAAGCTCCAAAGCAAAAAACCTGTTTAATGCATGCACACAAAGACTACATCAAATATGGTGACACAAACCTCAAACATTTGGACACTTGAGAACCAGTGAGGTTTGACATTAGTTGTATGTTCAAGGTTTGAGATGCCTAATTGATGTAGTCTATTCTGTCATTAATTACTCACCCTCATGTCACCCTCATGTCGTTCCACACCCGTAAGACCTTAGAACACAAATTAAGATATTTTTGATATTTTTGAGTGAGGCCTCCATTGCCAGCAAGATCATTAACACTTTCAGATGCCCAGAAAGCTACTAAAGACATATTTAAAACAATTCATGTGACTACAGTGGTTCAACCTTAATGTTATGAAGTGACGAGAATACTTTTTGTGCGCCAAAAAACTCCCCAAAAAAAACGACTTTATTACAACAATATCAAGTGATGGGCGATTTCAAAACACTGCTTCATGAAGCTTCGAAGCTTTACAAATCTTTTGTTATGAATCAGTGGTTCGGAGCGTGTTTCAAACTGCCAAAGTCACGTGATTTCAGTAAACGAGGCTTTGTTACGTCATAAAGGCCCCGGTATACTTCAAACAAAGTTCTTTTTTGTTCTTCGTTCAGGGTTCGAAATGCGTGACCAGCGATATGCTGTAAACGAACATCTGACGCCGCCCACACTGCTGAGAGCGACGGTTAGATGAATATGTAAATATGTGCTGTACGCTTTCTTCTCAGTAACAAAATAAACGCAATAAAAATGAGAAAACAGCAAGCATTTATTATAGAAAGCAAGAAAAGCGTCTGATCATAACAACATGTATGTTAGCACAAGCTCTGCAAATTAGCACTCCAGTCACATCACGTCTTCATATAGCACTTTATTCAATAGATTGCTTAAAATCAAGCAAACATGAAAAACAGTGTTAGTGCCTCATTTTTTTTTATAAGCACAACTTCATTTTGTACTATAAAGCGGCTATCCAGTGTGTTCATGTTTTCACCAGCGGAGCTCTTACCTCAACGAACTGAAACACACGAAATGAGTCAAAGACGCGTTCGACGTGAGTGAAGGCGGAGCCTCAGCACACACCACCTATTACGTTATCGTCACTGACCAATGGTAGTATGAAGGTGTTTTGCAGCTGGAGTGAAGTTTTCCTGAAAGTTCGCTTTGGCATGCCGCTTCGAACTTCCAAAAAGAACACAAAACGAACTTCTTTTTGGCCTGATTTTGTTCTAAATGACGTCACACCAGTTCGTTCTTCGATTTCGTTTGAAGTATACTGGGGCCTTAAGTGTTTCGAAATTTCAAAAGGTTCACCACAGGGGGGCTTGACTTTTGCAGTTTGATACACGCTCTGAACCACTGATTTGAAACTAAAGATTCGTAAAGCTTCGAAGCTTCATGAAGCAGTGTTTTGAAATCAGCCATCACTAGATATTGTTGAATAAAGCCATTATTTTGTTTTTTTTTGGTGCACACATGTATTCTCGTAGCTTCATAATATTAAGGTTGAACCACTGTAGTCACATGAAATTATAAATTAATTTATAAATTATAAATTAAATATGTCTTTATTACATTTCTGGGCATTTGAAAGTGATAATTATCTTGCTGGCAATGGAGGCCTCACTGAGCCATTGGATTTTATCAAAAATGTCTTTATTTGTGTCAAAAATGTCGTTCCACATCCGTAAGACCTTTGTTCATCTTTGGAACACAAATTAAGATATTTTTGCTAAAAAAAAAATTCAAGTTTTTTTTTTTTATATCCCATAGAAAGCAATGTAATTACTGTCATGAAAGGTCCAGAAAAGTAGTAAAGATATTGTTAAAACAGTTGACTACAGTTGTTCAACCTTAATGTCATGAAGTGACGACAATACTTTTTGCACGCAAAAACAAAAAAACAAAAATAACAACTTTATTCAACAATTTCTTCTATACCCTGTCTCTAAGCACGACGTATGCGTGTGATGATGACGCAGGAGCCGGTCAATACTGAGCTGGCATTCGGACGTAAACATGGAAGCACTGAACTGCATTCAATGCGTCAACTGCGTACGAGTCTGACAGAGTAGAGAAGAAATTGTTGAATAAAGTTGTAATTTTTATTTTGTTTTTATGTGCAAAAAGTATTCTCGTTGCTTCATAACATTAAGGTTGAACAACTGTTGTCACATGTACTATTTTAACAATGTCTTTAATGCCTTTCTGGACCTTGAATGACAGTAATTGTGCTGCTTTTTTATAGGGGATAAAAACAAATTTTATTTTGATTTCATCAAAAATATCTTATGTGTTCCGAAGATGAACAAAAGTCTTACGGGTTGGGAACGACACGAGGATGAGTATTTTATGACAGAAATTTCATTTTTGGGTGAACTAACCCTTTAAGCCACATTCATGTTCTTTTTGGAGCTTTTTGGGTCCCATTAACTTTCATAATATGGACAAAAACAGCTGACACATCCTTCAAAATATCTTTTTTAGTTTTAATGAAACAGAATGAAGTACTGAAAATGATGACAGAATTTTTTAGGTAAAAATTGCTGTCTGATAACATTTTGTCTGGAATAAGGTGGAATTCCATCTCTATAGCACGTGAACAACCGATAAAGGGCACTGCATCCAATCAGACCCTGCTTCTGGGCAGGAAAAACCATCTCTGACCACCAAAATAAAAAATAAAAAAAAGCCGAACAACGTTTGGTCTCCCCGACCTTTTAAAACGGCCTAAATCAAGCACTTTAGGTGCGGAAAATGTGTGTGCATGTAGCTGAAGAATCTATCCACACTGAACGGAAAACCGCTGGGCTACAGCGAGGTGTTTGAGAAGGGAATCTTTTTGATCCCAGAGATAAATTCCCCAAGAGTATTTGACACAAACAGTCTGCATATGCTCATTGCCTGACCTCTGCTACACGAGCCAACTCATGCCAAGAAGGCCTGATGCCTGCTGGGTACTGGTGCATGCTGGGAAAGGTACCTGACAGCACTGCTTGCTTCTCCATCTGACACTCATGACCGGGCATGACTGCAGCAGCTCCTGAGAGAAAGAGAGACAGAGAGAATGTGTAGTAGGAATGAGTAGATGCCGTCTGAGTGTTTTCAGGGTCAGGTTTAGAGGGATGTTTCCAGTTTCAGATACGGAGAGGCAGCAAAAATGAGCCCGAGTTGGACTGAACAAAGCTAGGTTTGTGTGAGAGAGCCAGAGGCAGAGAGAGAGAGCCAGCTCACAGTCCCAATCATCCCCCTCAAATATCCCCCACGATGACAGAGAGGCACCCACACAGGTGCTGAGAGAGAGCGAGAGCGAGCAAGAGAGGTCGGGGGGATTTTCTCTTTCCTTATGAAAGGAGAGAGAGAGAGAGAGAGAATGCTCCTATTTGTTAATCAGACTGCAGGAAATGTAAACAAATACCTCTAGTTCCTTTAGGGCATCACGCAGCTTCTCTGGACGACGGTTACTAAGGAACCATGGGTAACCCCGACCTGAGTGACAGAAATAGAGGACACAGGTATGAAATGCACCGTCATCTGAGGCAAAAAAGAAGCAATAAAAGACAGCCAAAAGAATGTGTTTTTGTGTTTGTGGGTGAAGAGGATTGACCCTGAAATACAGCTCTACCTGAGGTCACCCTACAAATGAATCTGAGCTGACAGCTCAAGAATGAAATCCTCCCATTTCAATCCTGATGAAGATTTGGGTACAAATACATGGGACACATACAAACATGGGACATATAAACTGAAGAATAAATATGAGAATAAAGGGTTAAATTGTTAAAAAGTTAAGAAAAGTATAATTAATATTATTACATATTTTGAACATAAATGTACATATTTAAAAGTTTTAACAATATTTTATATTCTTTTTAAAATGCTTCAAGTTAAAGTGAGTTTTAAAAAGTAAAGAAAGTCTAGTTTTATGCATTTTTTTCCCCTTTTTTTACAGAAAAGCCAATCAAACTCCAAAATGAATGTTTTCCCTTGATCTACAATGCAAAGTGTGGATAATAAACTTCCTCCTTTTAAAACATTCCTCTGTTTTCATTAGCTAAAATATTTACTTTTCTCTCTTTTTATTTCTCTCATGCTGTAGACGGAAGGGATTTAAAAGCGAAATATTAACTAATAGCGCAACAGAGGCTAAATTCAGTGTAACGCCGCAGTCTCATTCAATCAGCGCTCCCTGAGTTAGCACAGTCACCCGAGGGAAGAACTCAAAGTTACCATAACATATTAAACACATTAAATACGCCACTCCAAAATGCCTCGTTCCGCTCACAAAGCCCCCCAAATTTCCGCTTAGATCTCAGTCCCTGTTTCCCTCTGGAGAAAACCAGCGAAGGGAAAAAAAAAAGAGAAAGAAACGTTAATAGAATTCTCGGCTGAGTTCAATCTGTGAGTATGCGTTTGCATTTATGCATTAATACATTCATCCGGGACGGGGACCCATGGAAATGGAGGTCTGTTATTTGTTTTCGTAAAGATTCCGCAATCAAATCCAATCTGTTTTATTTATTATTATTATTTCTACGCTATTAAGAAATGTCTCCTGCCTTTTAGGAGTAAGAGGATGGAGAAAGAAATGAATGCAAATGAAGGAGAGAGGGTGGGAGATGAGCAGGATGGGGGCGAGAGGGGGACGGGTCTGTGTCTCCTGATAAGGGTGTTTGTGTTTCTCTCGAGGGCAACGGGAGTTACCCCACCAGCAGGGTGAGTGGGTAGGAGGTAACTGGGCATCACAGTGGGAAGACACTGGCCATACTGGTAGTGAATGTCTGACAACATTATAACTGATGTGAAAAAGAAATATAAATGAGAGAGTCAGTACAGTAGTCAACTACATTAACAGGCAGAGTGAAGCTGTACTTGTCTTAAAACAAAAAACCTAACTTGTGCAATGGTTAAATGTGAGGCTGAAGGAAATGGTCCAGGCAAAACATTTAATGTCAACAAAAAAATACCATATTACCATGTTGAAATGGTACCATACTGTATTCTTCAAAGTACTTTGGAGAACATACCGTGGTACATGTACAGTATATGCAGTTGTAATCTTTCAGTACTATGGTATTATACCATCACTGAACCATGGTACCAACACAATAAGTAAGGGACTGCTGGTACAGAGAACTTTAATGAAGTCTATTAATTGTAGAATGTCTATGTCCATCATTGTGACTTGTAGCCTTATGCAGCATTTTTTTAATCTCATTCTTCTTCATTAATGTTGCGTCAGACTCTTGAGGGTTAAAGAAGTGGAGGGAAAATGGAGTGATGTTTAATATTTGTCAGATTTGCAGTAATGGGGCACTTCATTTTCCAGGCATCTGAAGCACAATTTAAATTAGGAATCGGATGAGTGTTGCTTTAGTAACATGCAAACCAATGTTCTTAAATAATGAGCTAATATGATCACTGACATGAAGGTTAATTGTTCGATGATGGATTACTTACTGTCTGCAAACTGCTGTTTCTCATTGTAGTAATGCTGATCTGTAGGAAAGGCTGCACAAAGAAGAAGAAAACATTGTAAGAACCATTTTTATGATTTTCTAATCTTCAGATAGGATACAAAAGCGAGTTGTATGTGCATACGTGGGTGTTTTGGCCCTGCGTTGAAAGTAAACTCAAAACAGTTTTCACATGCTAACCAGTTTAATTTGTCTACTAACAACATACAATGACGAATGCATTACAGATTTTCACACATTGAACTCACTTCCACCGTAGTAATTTAAAAAATGTCATTAAAAATAAATTTGTGATTTTTTTTTAAATTTAAATATTTTTGTTATAAAATGCAGACTCCTTTGTCCTGCAAAGGCTAATATTTATTTATCTTAATGGCACTTCATTACTCTTGACTGACACTTTTGTGCTCTTGGTTACAAAGTACAGAATTTTTAAATAAAACTTTTTAAATAAAACTGTTGGGTATGATGGAAATCACAATTGAGGGACAGTTGTAAAATGTATATAAATAATTTTCATACAATGGATATTAAAATTATTTGTCTATCTCACTAGTTTTTAAAACGTAATTAGTATTTTTACAGTAAACTTTCATTGCTTAAGTTCAAAAGTTTGGGACAACGTAAAAAATATATAATTTTTTAACTAAAAATAAAAAATATAAACATTAGCAAAACAAATGAAGGAATGGCAAGACGTTTCTAAGACTTTTCAATGTAACCTTCAAAAAAAGAAAAAGAATAAAAAAAATCCTGCCACATAAAAGTGCCCATAGTTTAAGCAACACCCATGTACTGTATGTGTAAACACTCCCTCGAGTGTCTTTCTCAGCATATGGTCACTCAGTTGTCATCGCCCCAGTGTGTGTGTGTTTGTCAGAAAGTGAAAAACACTGACTCATACAGTGAGAGGGACAGGTATGTCGAAAGACGGAAATGACTGAGGCAGGACCAAACTCCTGCTTTGTCAGCATGCTCTCTCTTCCCTGTGCTATAGCACGACACCTTAAGCCCCATCTCACCCCACAGTCCCAGATCTCTAGCCCTCAGTGGCCCAGCCAGACGGCCCCCTTCCCTGCCTTGCTCTACAGGAGCACTGCCTCTCTCTGCTGGAGGCCTGGACCTGCTGGACAGCTCCAGGATTACTGCTGCTAATCAGATAAGGGCCATTCTGCCCCTGCCTGCCCCAGACACACACATCTGCTACAGGATAGAGGGGTGAAGAGCCCCCTTTCCTCACAGAAGCATGGGTCTCCTTCGCCCTCTGCTGGAGGCTGTGAGAAACAGCAGGTTCCACATTCAAACAGAAACTCGGTTTATAGAAAAATGGAATTTTGTAGCGCTGCTCTATAAAGTATAAATAATACACTGCAGGTTTTTGCAGTAATTCTGAGTCATGTTTCATTCCTTGCATGAATCATAAATGGGAGATGAGATTTTGATCTCTATTATTAATAAACACTAGGTACATGAAATAAACAAACACTGCATTATTACACGCCCCCCTCCTTAATTCTCTGAGACTTCAAATCAATAAGACTTTAACCATCTGAAAGTCTTTAAACATCAAAGCCTTGTATTTTCTCAGATTATAAGACTTTATCGTATGAAACATTGGAACAAACAAAACCTTTCAAGTCTCAAGTATGAAGTATTAAAAATGAATAACATAATTTTGTCATTGTTTAAATCAATAAGCTTTTCACGTTTCAGAGCTGGCTGTGTCCTCTCATGAGGGGTCTGGATTATTAAATGTTTAATCTGTGACACATGAAAAAAAAAAAAAAAAAATCAAGAAACCTGGTGGCACTTCATTTGCCCAGAAGCATTTAGAGAACATCTGTAAGAGTGATGAGCAGGCCCACACACAATCTGCGGCTGTTTCTAAGCTTATTTTAGGGGCAAATCTTTAAATATTTAATATATTAAAATGTTGCTTATAGTATTGAAGGCTTTCTGGTAGCTGAAGGTATAATGAAATTAAAAAACGAGTTAAGAAAAAATTAGCAAAAAGGTGCAGAGACATTTGTAGAACTTTGTGAATTACGGATGTTACAATTCTGTGGAAATCTGCAGTTATGTGAGAGAGAAGATTCCATGCGTGTCTGGTGTTGAGTAACCATAACAAGAGGAAAAAACACTGAAGTGTCATTCACTGAACTTCAATCAAGAGATTTACACAGAAATACTGTGGTTCAGACAAGAAGAATGAACTAAAAGTTCTTATTTTGTATAGCTATTTATACTTGCATGTTATTGGTAATTCCTATATTGAAAATTTCAAATGACACCAAAAAGTTTTCAAATTTTATGAAAAAATAAGGATTGTGAATGAATTAGAAAGTCATTTAAGTAAGATGCATACCTGGTTCTCCTTTTTCATAGAGTTGGTATGTGCCAATATCTGTATCTGTGAAAAGGCAAATCAAAAGAGGGGAGGAGGAGTTTATTTGAATACCAAGTAAAACACTGGTTTGTTTGCGACAAACAGATAAAATAAGTCCTGTCTAGAAGAATTGAAAAGGTGCATACACATAACGAAAATATGTGAGCACCTAGAATGTCTGACTTTACATTGGATTTACTGTGTACCTCTGACATGGTATTACAAATAAAGATGGACTCTACACCATTTCCATCCACCCCTGCATCTATGTTGATGCATAATTTTCAAAGTTTTCATTCATAGACACTAACGGATTCACCGCATGTTTCATTCCCTTGCTGGTCAGGAGGGCTGGCTACAGGCGATAGAGCTGCAATCACACACAAATGCTCGCAAACAGATTGCAGAACACAATATAACGCATGTACACAAACATGCATGCGTACAATCCTGTTATCACAGGATTTTCCAAATAACTGATAACTGGACTCGTCTGTGAGAAAAAGCAAAATACACATTGCCCTTACACCCACTTCCAGTATACCAGAATACCCAAGAAGAAGAACCAAAGGGTGAAGAAGGAACAAACAATCAAAAAGGTTAAAACGGGAGCAGAGGATGTGAGGAGTTTTACTATAAAGCACCATTAAAAGAACAAAAAGAACGGCACAAATTGAAATGGTGCGTTATGAAGTATTTATCACAAACTGCCTCTTAAAAGCTATAATTATGGGAGCCACAAATTTAATTATAGGCCACAGAATGTCTGTAATAAAAAGACTAACTGCTCTGGTGTAATAATAACCACCATAAGTGTGTGACCCAGCAGTTTAACAGGCTCTGAAAGAACTAATATTCATTATTACACAAGACAAAGTCAGAGAGAGACGGACGGGTACATTTAATGAGAAGAAAAGAAGACAGCAAAGGGCAGATAGCAGGAACATACATACTGTATGAGAGGCAACCGAATGTGTGAAAGAGAGACGTCCGGTGTGTTTTAATTACCTGGGACACGCAGGCTGTTCCTGAAGGACCACAAGTGCAGCTCCGCCAGGCAGAACGACATCTGATCGAACTCAAACAGGAGTCTGTCTAAACAGGGAGAGAGACAGTGAGAAAGAGGAAGGGCAGACAACAATAGTGGAGATATGCAACAAGAGCCCTGCACTGTGCTTTTTATATCACCACAGAGAGCTGGAGCGATAGGAAGGATTGTTTTCAGACTATAACTAGTTTTTGGCACCTTCGGTCCAAACTAAAAAAAAAAAGAGGAGCGGTTTGAGTTCACACACTTCTGAACACATGCAAAAACACATTAGCTTAAAGGAAATGAAAAAGGATGAATCCTCTACGCAGATAAACATATGCATCTCAAGGGTGCTTACTGACACAACATGCTGGCACACACACCAGACTATGACACCGCTCACACACTCTCTGTTTCCTTCAAACACACAATCACACACACACTCGCTCTTGCTGTGTGTCTGGGTTTGAGCCAGAGCTCTGTGCCAGGTGTCAGCACAGTGTGGAACACCTCTGCACGTCTCAACAAGGTGAACACACCTCTGTCTCCTCCACACACACACACACACGGAGCACCAACACAAAGACACAAATATACACACTTCTTTCTTTCTCACACAGATGGCATTCAAAAAGATTTGTATATTCATTCCTATACAAACACACAGACCAGTGGGCACCAACACAAAGACACAAACATACACACTTCTTTCTTTCTCACACAGATGGCATTCAAAAAGATTTGTATATTCATTCCTATACAAACATTAGATGCCAGTCAGCAGCAGATGGTGGACATGTTACCCAAAAAAAAAGACTATTTAATAGTTAGTAGCTGTGTCTCATTTTATATACTATCCACTTTAATTACTAGATTAGAATAACATTTATTCATTTGGCAGATACTTTTATTTAGAGACACACAATATATCAGTACTACATCGGTTATCGGCTGAAATTAGAGCCTTTTTAATGTAACATGCAAAACTGGTTGATAATATTTAATTGTGCATGCTCATTTCCTCAAAGCTTACTTAAATTATTGTTTTTAAAGATAAACTTTAACAACACTGTCACATGTAATCTTTAGCTAATTTCACAACAAATATCCATTTTTCATACTGTACATTCTAATGTTGTTATGCCTCAATTCACTTAGACATTTTGTTTATAATTTATTTGATTAAATATTAAATAATAATAATAAAAATATTTTTATACTATTTTTTTTTATTTAGAATTTATCAGTTATTGGACAGTATATAAAAATAATTAACGACTATATTGTTATCAGGCAGAATTTTAATATTGATACATTCCTACTTTGTCCATAGTAAAAAGTCTGCCAAATTATCTTTTGTGCTAAAGGATGGAAAAGGATGAGTTGTCAAAAACACAGAGAAACCCAAGGATGAAGGTGCCACAGCAGTGTTAAAAATAATCAACCAAGTTAATGCAATGAATTTAGCTAGACACATGACAAAGTGGCATGAAATCTTAATATATCAAAAAGTAAACACTCTCGTCATTCAATAGCTATTTTTCCATCAAAAGTTGCGAATTTAACTTAGGCGCAAAACTGGAAAATCGCATACAACATTTGCGAATATGGCACCATTTCCATTCCGTGTGTTCAAGAGAAAAAAATGATCACTTCCTGGGAAAATGGTGGAAAATATCCAATAAAAATGGAAGTTGCTGCAATCAGGGCTCTTCTGGGAGGTCATTTTACCAAATCATTCTGATGACAAACACTAGCTCCGGCATTTCTGAATGATCAAACCAACATTTGAGATGCTGTGCAATGAAACTGATCTGCTGGTTAGTCAAGTTATTCAATCAATCACATACTCTGTTGAGGCAAAGTCATGTGAGTTTTTTTGTTGCGCATCGAATGATTTATTCGGTGTTTCCATCATGTGTATGTCTTCTTATTGGATAAGAAATATATATGGCTTAATTGTTTGCATAATGTTTTTATGCACATTTTTAGAATTTATGCACATCTTGGCATTTCCTAATGAGTGATAGTGGAGAATTACAGAAAATTATTGTGCAAAAATACGTGGAAATGAGATCAGGGCATGCCGGATACGAACCTCCGTCACCCATATGAGTGAAACGGTATGTCTGGAGTATGTGCACTGACTGCTTCAGCAGAAACATGTTTGATTCCAGAAACAAGTTTGACTGCGAACAAACATAACTTTCAAATATTCTTGGTCCAGCCGTCTATCTATCCATATGACCTGTTTGGATGGCTAAAGGTTGCAGAAAAAAAATTAAATCTAATGTCATATTGAAGGAAGAGCAGCATCCCTGCTTTCTGTCTGTGTCACAGGGTTAACGCTGAGCATGCCAAGTCTTATCTCGAGGCCTGGGCTAACAGAGGGGGAGAGGGAGAAAGAGAAAGAGAGAAGGGCAAAAAATTCTGCCACTTTCCCAAATAAATAAATAAATAAATTTACCACAAACATAAAATAACGCTAGACCAAAAAAAAAAAAAAAAAAAAAAAAATTGTTGGGAAAACGCTGTCCCCAGCACAGCCTCTTAACAAGTTTACTGACATAAGAGGATTCTTTCATCTTCTCACCAGCTTTTAGAGCGAGTCAGCTCTTTCTCTCTCTCCACGACAGAAACCCAATTTCTCCACAGAGGGAAGAAGCTTCAATTCACACTTTAAGATGGACAGTCAGGCGGAAGGCTCATTTTTGATGACCCTGTTTCAAATAGGTTAAGATAAGCTTGAAAATGAGACAGAAATGCATCTTTACTTTCGACATCAGGGCAACGCAAGGCTGCGTTTCGCAAGACAGGCCGGAGAAGCACTTCGCCTGAAACAAAAAAGAGACAATTAGTCTCATTGTTCCACCTAAATTAAGACATGCGAATGACCTGAATGGCAAATTAGCAAAACTGCTTATCAAAACACAGTGCACACTGCCTTCCTGGCACTCGCCGGAGACACAGCGCTCCCTGTGCGCTCGTTCACGGTGTCAGCGGGCACGTCCCAGAGTGCCGCGCTGCAGATGCCACAGTATCGTGAACACAGCGGCGCCGGCCGGCCGTGGCAAGCTGCTGAAGTGGCCGCACATTTGCATGAGTTAATGGGCTTTTATTGTGCTGTGTGCGAGCAAATTAAGAAGCAGTATTTACTGATCTGGGGAAGAACAAAAGAGAGGTCAGCCAGTGAGACAAACACAACCCTTTCTATGCCACACTGAATCGCAGCTTTAGGGACTGCTCATCGTCTAGTGTTTTTGAAATGGCTTTTTTGAATAATTGTGATTGAAGGTTTAATTGGCTGTCTGAGAGTTCTTAGTGATTGTTTCACTGCATTGTTTCAGGTGTGTGTATGCAGAGGATGTTAGTTTGTGGAGAAAAGGATAGTTTTTGTGCAGGGCATGAGATTAAATCTCCATCCGCAGTTCTGGTTCTCCTTCTCTCAGTGAGACCGGCCAGCTCTCTTAAAGTAGAAGGAGGACAGAAATGTGTAAATGATTTTTTTGGTGTGTGAAAAACACTTGAGTGATCCTTTGAGAAATCTGACAAGTGCATCATCTGTCTGTGACAGGCCTCTTCTGTGTCTGTAGTGTGTATGCGAGAGAGAGGCAACCCATTTATGAATAAACCAAAATAATCTATTTCCCCTTCACTGGGCAACATTTATTGGCTTGTTTGTATGATTTTGTGTGATGGATGATTTAGCTGTGAGAGGTTTGTCTTTGATCTCCCTGAGAGCTGAGAAAGAACTCACACACTCTCACAAGAGCTCCAGAAAAATAATAATAATAATGTGCAGGTCTCCTCCAGCGTGTGTGTGTGTGTGTGTGTGTGTGTGTGTGTGTGTGTGTGTGTGTGTGTGTGTGTCTGTGTGTGTGTGCTTGAACCTAGACCTAAAATCTTAAAAACTTGTCAAAAAAGCTAGCGTGTCCATAAGAGGTAGAACAAGAATAAATAAAAACTAAAATAGATGTTAAAATATTTAACACACACATTAAAGGTGCCCTAGAACTTTTAAAAAAAAGATGTAATATAAGTCTAAGGTGTCCCCTGAATGTGTCTGTGAAGTTTCAGCTCAAAATAACCCATAGATTTTTTTTAATTCATTTTTTTAACTGCCTATTTTGGGGCATCATTATAAATGAGCCGATTCAGGGCTACTGGCCCTTTAATTCTCCTGCTCCACGCCCACAGAGCTCGCGCTTGCCTTGAACAGTGCATAAACAAAGTTTACACAGCTAATATAACCCTCAAATGAATCTTTACAAAGTGTTCGTCATGCGTGCGGCATGCATGTGTTGGATTATGTGAGTATTGTATACTGTTATATTGTTTACATTGATTCTGAATGAATTTGAGGCTGTGCTCCGTGGCTAACGGGTAATGCTACACTGTTGGAGAGATTTATAAAGAATGAAGTTGTGTTTATGAATTATACAGACTGCAAGTGTTTATAAATGAAAATAGCGACGGCTCTTGTCTCCGTGAATACAGTAAGAAACTATGGTAACTTTAACCTCATTTAACAGTACATTAGCAACATGCTAACGAAACATTTAGAAAGACAATTCACAAATATCACTAAAAATATCATGATATCATGGTCATGTCAGTTATTATTGCTCCATCTGCCATTTTTCGCTGTTGTTCTTGCTTGCTTACCTAGTCTGATGATTCACCTGTGCAGATCCAGACGTTAATACTGGCTGCCCTTTTCTAATGCCTTGAATAATGTTGGGAACATGAGCTGGCATATGCAAATATTGGGGGCGTTACGTAACAGTCGGTGTTATGTTGAGATTCGCCTGTTCTTCGGAGGTCTTTTAAACAAATGAGATTTATATAAGAAGGAGGAAACAATGGAGTTTGAATACTGTATGTCATTTCCATGTACTGAACTCTTGTTATATTGCCAAGATAATTCAATTTTTCATTCGAGGGCACCTTTAAGTTATACTTAAATTAGACATTTTCCCCCGGGTTTACAGACAAAGCTTAAGCTAGTCCTAGACTAAAATGCGTGTTTGAGCTGCTTTAACTGAAAGGAACTTGCACTGACATATCTTAAAATATGTCAGAGCCATTGTTTTGTCTCAAGATGCACACCACCAGTAATGTTTTTTTCTAGAGTACATTTATAAAAGCTACTTAAATACCCAAATTGAACTAAGGCCTAATCCTGGCTTAGTCTAAGTCCTGTCTGTGAAACCGGGCCTTAATTTAGAAACAAATAATAAAAATTCCTAAAAATTGAACAAAAACTGCTGACAATCCTCTATTTGGTTATTTGTACACCAACCAGCTCTGCAAGGGGTATGCAAACTTATGAGCAGAACTGTATGTATTTATAATTCACCAATTTTTGCTTTACTTGATAGACATGGGAGAGTGTGAAATTACTGAACCTTGACTTAAACCTGTGACTTATTCATAAGCACCACAGTTAAACACATATGCTAACCTTACCAAGCAATCAAATCTAAATTTCTCGTCAAAAGTTTAGGACAATTTTTTATTTAGTAAACTCCTATTGGAAAGATTCACATCTGTAGCTGTTCCTGAACTTACAGGAATCATGCTAGGCAGCTGTCAAACTAACTCTAATCCTGATCCTGAGGCCAACATGTTCTCTACCTCTTCTAGTCGTATATCTTCCCCTCAGGTAGACGTCTCCTACTGCCTGTCTAAACACTGGGGTGAGCTGAGGAACACAGTCAGTCTACCTGAGATCTGTTCAAAGGAAGCAGATAGAGAGCAGTTGAGACTTTGACCTCAGTCAATCAGCCAAACCTACCAAGTGTGCATCACCATACAATGAGGTATAATGACGTATACTGTAAGTGGTTATTTCTATAAAGATCTGCCCTTACGTTATACATTATACATTATGTTTGATGTATACAGTACCATTAAGTACAATTTTTTTTTTTTTTTTTTTAAAGAAATTAATTCTTTTATTCAGCAAGGATATATTAAACCGTCCTTAACCAGGTCTGAGTGAGGTCTCATTATCAGAAACTTATAACAATGTGCCATGGGTACATGTACAGTACACTTGGTCAAGTGCAATCCCATCACTGAAAACACATTAATGCCAGTTATTAAAGGGATAGTTCACCCAAAAATGATATCCCCTAATTTACTCACCCTCAAGCCATCCTAGGTGTATATGAATATCTTCTTTCAGACGAACACAATCTGAGATATATTTAAAAATATATTGGCTCTACCCAGCTTTAGAATGGTAGTGAACAGAGGGTCTGTTTTGAAGAAACATGCATCCACCCAGAAAATGCATCCATCCTTCATAAATATAATCCATATGTCTCCAGTGGGTTAATAAAGGCTTTCTGAAGCGAAGCGAAGGGGTTTTGTAAGAAAAAAATATCCATATTTAAAACTTTATAATTTAAAATAACTAGCTTCCATCAGACAACGGTACGCATACTGCACAAGTCGCCTTGGGCCAAATGAGTAACCCCTTGAAGCGATGTATGACGCATGTAGGAGTATCATAAGCTTAGACGCCTCTCATGGTTTAAACAAATAAGGCTGGGCAACAAACTCAAGCTCCTCTTCTCTCATATTGAAATCCACAGACATTTCTCTTTAAAGTTTCTCGTTTTAGACTTCTAATTCGTGACCAGTGTTTTGTTTTGCTCTATCCTTTGCGCTTCTGCGTTTGTCATTGCATCATGCGTCAGGTCAAGGGTTACTCTTCCACTGCAAATCGATGCACATGACCGTCTGCCTGGAAGCTAGTTATTATACTTAATAAAGTTATAAATATGGATATATTTTTTTTAAAAACCCATCGCTTTGCTTCAGAAGGCCTTTATTAACCCCCTGGAACTGTATGGATTATATTTATGATGAATGGATGCATGTTTTTGGGCTTCAAAATGTGGCCCCCCATTCACTACCATTATAAAGCTTGGTAGAGCAGGATATTTTTGAATATATATCCAATTGTGTTCGTCTAAAGGAAGATAGTCATATACACCTAGGATGGCTTGAGGGTGAGTAAATCATGGGATGATTTTCATTTTTGGGTGAACTATCCCTTTAAGGAGGCCTATGAAAAATATGTTGCACTTGTATGCTTGCCATAAGTCTCTAAATTACAAATTAGATTTGTCAAAGCAGGTGAACTTTTAAAGTCAAACAGTACTGAGAATGTTTTACAACAAGGACAGGGAGCATCTGGCCCTCCGGTCCTGCTCTGATTTAAAAGGCAACATAATTAAATCCCTGGGAAAACGAATCTTTATCAAAGTCTTATCGGTGCTCTTTCCCTCTTTTTCTCTCTCGAACACAGACGTATTCACATTAATATTCAACCTGAGCAAAGGATGAGTCCGTCAGGCAATCTTTCTGTTTGCCCAATGGTCGACCCTAAAGAGACGTTGTTCCTCTTTTCACTTATTTAATCAGGACGAGATTAAATTTATCATTCCTCATTTATGGCACTCTCGTTTTAACTGTACCTTTAGTTCTGCCCTTCATAGTCAATTATCATCCACACCGTCATCCTTCGATTTATTTAATGCAATCAAGCAACTCTACATTTTTTTATTCTATTTCATTTGACTTTTTTCAAAGCAACAGGACCTTAGCGACGTGCGAGAATACAGGGCAAATTGAATAATAAAAAATGTCAGATGAAATTAAAAAGGTCAGGCCGGTGAATTCACGTGCAGCAGGGCGAGCGCAGATAACCAATGCAGTTTAGCTGACTGCAGCAGAAAAGACGGAAAGAAAATCATCAGCAAGTGATTGACCCCTGGTGACCCCATGCCCCTATCCAGGGTCATAACGGAGAGTGGAGAGAGATGCACCTGCTGATTTCAGATGAGTGAGGGAAAAGCAGACATGTCCTCTCTTGACTTTCCCTCGCTCTCTCCCACTCTCCTCTAAACTCTCTTCAGTCAAAGACACAAGTAAAAGTGTCCCATCTAACCTTGACTGACAGCTGAAATTATAGACAACGGAAACTGCCAGAAGTGAAGAACTGCAGCCCCCCCCAAACACCCCTCAAAAAGGCATTTTAATTTCATCTTAACCCTTCAACTTTCACTCTTCCCCTTTCAAAAAAATCATAACACCCTTTTCCTGACACTTGCTGTGATTTTGGTACACGTTATTAGGTTTCACACATTACACACATAGACAGCAAGCTGGTGTCGAGTTTTCGCACTGACAACGTTTCTGTCTCTAGACATTGTGTTTTTTCATTCCACTGCCCTGTCTTGCGTTTTTAAATGCAGAAAAAAAAAGCTTTCTGTGTGAATGGCCCCTTACAAATGTACAAAACAATCGACCTGCAACAATAATGCTCAATCAATCAATCAATCAATCAATCAATCAATCAATCAATCAATCAATCAATCAATCAATCAATCAATCTCTCTTTCATAGTGCTGCAGGGATGACATCAAAACCTGGAAGACTAATTTCACACTGTTTCTCTCCAGATATTCCTATGGGGTTTTTCAATTTATAAGTAAAATAAGGTCTGTGGTAAACATATTTTGACGATACTTGAACATTTTGTTCTACAACGTAAACTACAAACACTCACACCCCAAACTTATCTAGTTACTTAGTAGAAACACACATTTTTTAAAAATAAAACAGCTTCAAAATGTGTGTTGTCAATATGATGTGTAATTTACATTGTAGAACAAAACATTGAAGTATTGCTAAGTTATGTTCACCACTCATAAATTGATCATAAATCATATACATACATACATACATAGTACTTCCTCTTGTGTGTGGACTTTTAGCATCACCACCTCTGTTCTTCCTCTCTCTCTGTCCTCTATATCTCAACCTGAAGCTACTGAAGTGAAAATATAATACAGTACAACTAAAAGAAAACAGAAAAGGCAGCAGCTCTTATCAGAGTCCTCTAGGGCACAGTCTGGCCACAGCCATCAGCATTAACATTATAGAGACACAAAACAATGGAAAACACTTTAGGAGAGAGAAACGGAAAGGGGAAGAGGGAAGTCAAACATACAAGTAGATGTGCTGACAAAATGGTGTCACAGATTACAGAAGGGCATGATGGGATACTGGAGGATGCCCAGGAGTGCTGTGGGGAGGGTGATAAGACAGAGGAGAAAGAAGATGATGTAGAGAGAGAGAGAGAGAGAGAGGAAGTGATCTCCATAAGAGTGATAAGTAGCCCAAAAAACAGAGATGAGGAGGAGGAGAGAGAGAATGCAAAGAAGTGGGGGTAAAGTCCATCATAACATTCAAAAGGCAGTTCAAATAGCAAAATAAACACTGCAGGAAAATATAGCTAAAACAGCTTTTGATGTACATAGTTTCTAGATGGTCACTTACAGTTACGAGCTGATCAGCAGGTGGGATCAAGGACTGTTGGACAAATATTTTTGGCCAAGCTGGTTAGGACTGATAGACCACCTTAGGCAAAAAATAAATAAATAAATAAAATCAGCTACCATGTTCAAAAAACAACAACAACAACAACAACAAAAAACAGCTTGATTTTTATTCCTGTCCATTTTTATGTGCCAATCATTCCTGTGATTGCAAAGCTGAATTTTCAGCATCATTACTCCAGTCTTCAGTGTCACAAGATCCTTCAGAATTTCTTATTATTATCAATGTTGAAAAAAAGTTGTGCTTAATATTTTTGTGGAAACCATGACACTTTTTTCAAATAAAGTAATAAAAAGGTCAAAAGAACAGTAAAATATTAATTTCTTTAAAACAAAAATCTAAGCCCAAACTTTTGATTAATTTTTCAATAATTTCACTAGTGTGGTCGGATTTTGCCATTTTCTAGGCTGCACAAACATCCAAAAAGGAAAATCATCAATTCATCATCAAAATCATCAACAGAACAGAACATATTTCTTTAATATTGTTTAAATTTAAAATTTCACCTTCCATTTGGCTTTGTTTTTTGGTAAGATCCCTAAAACAAAAGTCCTTAATGACATCCTCCTCTAGAAAGTGACATATTTTGGTAAAAACAAATGTCAGAAAGAATGAGCAATGTATTTTATGATGTTTTGTGGTATTAGCTGGTTTGTCTGTCTCACTCCAAAACATTCTTTCCTGTCCAATAAAATTACAGAAATTTGCATCATGCATCTGGCTCATTGCCATTATGTAAATAGCCATAATTATTTGATCTTGACCAGAGATCAAGATTTTGGAAATTCTGCTATAGAAATACTTGCTTAAATTTACATTTCAAAGTACTGCATAACAGGAATGACCCAGCTGGCTTTTAAGCAGAGATAATTTAGACATTTCCATTAACTGACCTTAGCTCAAAATGCAACACAGCCAGAAAAACCATATGCAAGCAAAGAAAAGATCTGAATTAGTCTATATATTCCCATTTCTCTGCTTTCAGCAGTTGAAATCCCACAGCTTCATACAATTTATACACTATCATATCAGTCCACTCATCTATTTCTTTCCTCCACTTTCTCAGGTCCTCATAAAGGGAGAGACAAGTCAAGTGTGACAGACAATATGTGGCTACATCACACAACATGAAGGTGCCATTGAAGAGACACAAGGACAGAGTGGCGCCATGGTGCGCGCACACACACACAGCCTGAGTGTCTTTGAGAGAGGCCTCTATTCACATTCACCAGACAAATAATAGCGACTGACAGGCAAGCAGCTCAAAATGAGGTAAAGCTAATACTATTCATGTGACAAGACATCTACAGTATGTCTGTGTGAGCGCGTGTGTAAGAGGTGTCAATCAGGGCCGTAAATGAAGTTGGGCAGAGTGAGTGACGTGGCCGGGGGGCAGGTCTGTCTGTCTGTCAAATGAGAAGAGAAAGGAATGAACAAGTGTGAAAAACGAGGAGATCCAGACCGGATGAAAAGGAAGAATCTAGTCCAATTGTTGTTTGGGAGCAGGAGAGTGAGGCCATTGAGAGTTCAAGAGTTGAAAAGTTCAGACAGAGGGGAAAAAAGAGAGTTTGAGGCAGAGAAGATCTGCACAAACTTGTACTGGAGTTGCCAGCACTCTCAAACCAGTTAGCAGCATTAATTGAGACTACGCAAGGAATTACCAGCCTTTCTCAAAGAAGAGGTGGGTTTAAAGGAGGAGAACTGTGAAGTGGAAAGGAGAGAAAGGAAGAGTGAGAAAGCATGTGTCAGCTTGTTTGGATAGATAGTTTCTGACTCTATGCCATGTATTCTCTTGTAGAGTTGACCGAGTAAACACACACACGGGCACGCATACACACAAAGCCATCAGTAGTGAACGCAGTTCAGCCGCTTCTGTGTTGACGCCCGAACGCTGACTCTGTATTGGTCAACGCTGTATATGTGAGCAGAACAACGCATGCATGTGATGCTGACCTAGGAGCTGGCCAATAATGAGTCACGTTCTGACATAGAACACGGAAGCGCTGAACTGCGTTCACTACGTCAACTGCATAAGAGTATGACAGGGAAGAGAAGAAATTGTTGATTAAACCACTGCATTCACATGGACATTAACAATGTCTTTAATACCTTTCTTCGACCTCAAAAGGTGCAATGATGTTGCTGCCTATGTGTGGTTCAGAAACCCTCAGATTTCATCAAAAATATCTTAATTTGTTTTCTAAAGATGAACGAAGGTCTTATGGGTGTGGAACGACATGAGGGTGAGTAATTAATGACAGAAATTTCATTTTTGGGTGAACTAACCCTTTAATATATAAATAAATATATAAATATATTTATACTAAAAAAAAAGAAACATCCTCTTACATTCAATTGCTTTTTTTCCAGCAATCATTTTATTGTGTAAATATTTATATGAACATAAAAAGATTCAACAACTGAGAACTCCTGACAGTTCTCTCCCAAGTGGTTCCATTGTTGTCAGCATTAAATCTGAGAATGATTCAGTGGGCTATATAACACTTTTAACTGTCAAGAAATTACTTCTCTTTAAATGTTTTGATTCAACATACTTACCTGTTGATCAAACATTGCCTTAAACTTACACCAGAAGATTTTTATTTCCTTTTATTTAGTAACTTTTAGGAGGGTGTACTCATTTTTGCTACACAACATTTTATCACCTTGATAAGAAAATCTTATTTTCCTGAATAATTATGACATGCTTCTTTGGTAATTGATTAAGCAGACTTGCTGGAACATTATATCTCTAAAGAACCCTAACATGTCTTCTAAGTAATTGAGTAATTGCTGACTTTCAGAAGTTTCAGAGGGGGTGTACTCATTTATGCTGTGCACTGTATGTCACACGTGAACGTAAACAATTGAGAAAGAAAATGGATGCGTATCACTGTATTGGATCCGTGCATTACATCTTAAAGTGACAACAGCCATCTTAAAGTGATAACCAGCTGGAGTGCCCTTGATAGCCATCAGAAAGCACTCCACCCCAGACTGTCATTCTATCAAGGACTACATTACCCATAACTCATTGCCCGGTCTCATCATCCATGATTGTCTACAGCTGCTTCTCATTACCTTGTTTAGCCCAGCTTATATAAACCCTGTTCACTCCGAAATTCATTGCGAAGTCTTGTATGTGTCTACAATGCATTTCTGAGCATGCGGTCTTTTGTTTCTTATGTTCGTGGCTTTGACTTTCTGCACGTTTGCCTGTGTTCCTGTGCCTGTTTGGAATGTTTACCCAGTATTTTGACCTTTGCCTGTTTTTAGACTTCGACTGTGGATTACCCTTTCAATAAACTGCGTTTGGATCCTCAAACTTCACGTCTCTGAGCAGTTTCATAACAAATACAATGAGAAAATCACTTTTGTGGCTTTAACAAAGATTAATTTGATTTAAATTATACAGTGAAACTTATTTTACATTTGATTATTCGATTTCTGTACCTGAATACTGTTAGACTTACCTGAAAAACATACAGCACAATTTATTTCATTTGTATCTTTGTTCTATTGTATTTATCTAATGCTTGTAATTTGTTTATTGTTTTCCTATGCAGATTCACTCCCTTACAAAATCACCTTCAATCCTTCTAGAATGATTCATTCTTTCCAAATAGATCCTATTCATGACATCTGGTGAAACTATTTTCATATCACAATATATATTGCAGAAAGACAAAATATCGCAATCGCGTCAGTTTTTTTGCAGTATCGTGCAGCCCTAAATTTAATACCCACAACCTTCTATGACTGCTGGTATGGGAATTTAAAGTTCAACGTCCAGGATGGCTGTCTTCACTAAACACTTGGATAAAGACAGCTTTGAGTGAGCTTTGGTTTGAATTTTTCTATCCCGACAGGCCGGGCGTAATGCGATTCTTGTTAGCATAGCTGTAAACATGGGTGGTAATAACCTGAGTCTAAAACACTCACAAGGAGGTCTAAGTACATCTGTAAACGTCATTAGAGCAAAATGATCAGGAGAAAGAGGGCCACAAAAAGAACAGAAGAGAGAAAAATGGAGCAATGCCTTTTAAGCAGGTGTTTACCCAGAGACCTGGAGCAGAAAGCCAAACAGTGGGGGCGCGAGGCTGGGTCACACTTCTCAGAGCCGAGGAATTTCTTGTCATTTAAGAAATGGCGGGGATCTTTTTTTGTCTGCATACTCTGGGGTATTTTTCTGTGACTTTCAAACACAGGCTAGAGTTTGTTTGTGAAATAAATTCTGGTGACCAAAGGTGAGTAAACGTCAACATCAACAAAGACCAAAACTGCAAGGAGCCGCTAAACGACGGGGGAGCAGCTCTAGGAGTCTGTCTATCAGTGTCCAGTGTAGTTGTCGGTGAGACAGATGCGAGTGAGACAGGTGTCAGTGTGTCCGTGTCTTTGTTTTTGTTGTTGGATTTACTTTCTTTAATGTCCCTGCCAGCGTTCATCCCCTGACGTTTTGCGCTTTGGCCCTTTGACAAGGATGCATAGAAGGAGAAGACCTCGGAACGTCGCGAGCAGCTGAAAGGTCAGGAGAATGTTCCGGACTTCACAGCAGCTCATTACGGATAGTCTGCAGGATGCTGTCACAAAAAAATGACAACCTGTCAGTCCAGAAAGGCAAACGTTGACATGGTGGCCGCTACACAGCACATGCCTGCCCTTCCTCTCGCTCTCTTTCCCTCACTCTCTTCTTTTCTTCAGGGTGACATCCAGAGCTATCGACCCCGTTTAGACCTTTCAGAGTTATTTCTACATCAGACCACACAGAGGACAAAAATCACATCCCCAGAGATATTATGGAACACTGTTAAAAAAAAAAAAAAAATAAAATGATGTTTCGAAATTGTAAATAAAACAAAGCTTATTGGAGTGTTTTACCAAAAAAAAAAAAAAAAAATCTATTTAAAGGGTTAGTTCACCCAAAAATGAAATTTCTGTCATTAAGTACTCACCCTCATGTCATCCCCAACCCTGAAGAGACCTTAGTTCATCTTTGGAACACAAATTAAGATATTTTTGATGAAATTCGAGGGTTTCTGAAGCACACATAGGAAACAACGTCATTGCACCTTTTGAGTTCCAGAAATGTAGTAAAGACATCGTTAAAATAGTCCATGTGACTACAGTGGTTCAAACTTAATGTTATGAAGCGACAAGAATACTTCTTTTGCGGCCAAAACAAAAATAACAACTTTATTCAACAATTTCTTCTCTTCTCTGTCATACTCTTATGCAGTTGACGTAGTGAACGAACTGCAGTGCTTCCGTGTTTACGTCCGAACGCCGGCTCATTATTGGGCGGCTCCTGCATCACTCCTGCTGCTCACGTGTACAGCGTCAGCCAATACTGAGCTGGCATATTATAAAAATGATTGAAAAATGTATGATTATTTTTAAACAGGATTTCTAAACTCTTCCTGTATTGGTGGAGCCAATGTTGCTGTATCAGGCTGGTTGAGATTTGTAAAAAAAAAAAAAAAAAAAACTTGATTACTCACAATTTGCACAGACTACACTGACAACTGAAGTATTACTTGTAATGAAATGTTATCTTTTTCTCCAGGTGTTTTTGGCAGTCTGGATAAGTCTTGCCCTCTCTCCGACCCCTAAAGCCTTCACCGCTGACAGAGACGAGACACAAAGTTATTTTCAATTTAAAATAAAGGTTGGATTTTCCCGTGTGACCCTTGACTTTTAAGTTTGAGCATCATCATGCGAGTCTGTGAGCGGGTGAGAAGGAACAGAGAGAGCAGGTGGAAAAGGAATGCTAGATTGGACTGGGAATTCTCTGACAACGGGTGGAGCTCCATCTGACAAACAACCAGAGTGATCAGCCATGCATACACTAAACACTCCCACCCAAGTGCCCCTCTACAAACACAATGGCTTTGACTTTAACAGGATGCCCAGTTGATGTTAAAGCCAGCATACACACTCCCTGCTATTCTATCCATGGCTCCTAGATGTTGTATTTGACTGATGATAGTCAACACATACATATGTTTCCCCTCTTCATCTTTATATGGGAAAATCCTCAAATATAGGCGGCTGGCCCCAGGTCAGTGGACACAATAGCAGGGAAGTGCATTGCTGTGTCAAGCCCTGTCTTGTCAGATCCTATATCAGCTTTCCCAAATGGCCCCGTGGGGCCGGGACTAGAGCTCAGAGAGTATTTTGCAGCAGTTAAAGTATTAAAAATGGTTGTGAGAGATCTCGTATTTCAGACATCACCCTCCCGTGATGAACTAAATGAGGTGGTCCTTACCTATCAGTTGTGTGACTAAGAGCCAGTGCGAGTGACGTGGGCTGAGTCTTACTTGAGAATGTGTCAAGTCTCTGCAGTGAGTTACAGCATTTTGACAGCCTAAAATGCTCCTGAGACCAGTGTGCCCAAAGAACAGTATTATTACCACATCACCATTTGTTCCCAGGAAAATTATTGACTGCAAAAATTTTTATTCTTATATGTTTGTCTTGATTCTTAGTAAAAATAACTAAGGCCCCGTTTACACTAGTGCGTTTTCGTTTTAAAACAGCATTTTAAAATGGAAACGATCCTCGTCTAGTGTTTCAGAAACAATCTCAGTCTACACTACATGACCGAAAACACGTAGAATGCACATAGAAGTGTGCACCGTTGCCTCTTGTGCATGCATGTAGCTGCAATATAAAAAAATTCAGAGTTTAACTGCAGAATGGCTGCTAAAAATGACATCAAAGCCAGCTAAGACTGCAGTTCAGTCTCCATGTTATTGTTTACATGGTAATCAAGGATATGCAGAGCGAACGTGGGCAGCCATGCCATCGTTTTCAAAAGTCTCCAGCCCCATTTACACTAGTGTGTTTTCGCTTTAAAACGCATAACTTTTGCTACGGTTATGCCTGTTGTTTATACTAATCTGCCATTTTTGACCCTTGAAAATTGAGACTTTTGAAAACGCTGCAGAGTCCGTCTTAGTTTGAAAACGCCAGGGTTGTGCTTCAGTGTAAACGGACAAAAACTTTTGAAAATGGTGGTATAAACAACCATGAAAACAATAACATGGTGACTGAACTGCAATCTTTGCTGGCTGTGTTGCCATTTTTAACAGCCATTCTGCAGTTAAACTCTGCCATTTTAATACTGCAGCTAACTACATGCACAAGAGGCAACTGTTTACTCTTGTACAGTGTGCATGAACGGTCATGTGATATGCATTTCGGTCGTATAGTGTAGACAGAGATTGTTTCTGAAATGCTGTGGAAACACCAGTGTAGATGAGGATCGCTTTTTTACTAGTGTAAACAGGGCCTCCTTTGCCGTTTTACTCCGGTTACACTGAAATGCAACCCGACGTTTTCAAACTAAAATGGGCTTTGCAGCGTTTTCAAAAGTCTCCATTTTCAAGGGTCAAAAACACTGGAATAGTGTAAATGACACCGTAGAAAATGTTATGCATTTTAAAACGAAAACGTACTAGTGTAAACAGGGCCTAAATATCCTTAAAACAAGGTAAATTTCTTTGTCCGGTAAGTGGCACTTTAAAATAAATAAATTAATTAAAGGTGCTCTAAGTGATCCTGGGTGGAGTAACTTCCTGTTGACGTTCGAAGTGTTGTCAAACAAAACAGAGGCTAGCTAGACCCTCCCTCCTCCTCCTCGTCCTCCCCCTCCCCTCCGTGCTTCCTGAAACAGTCATGAACGCGCATTTAAAATCATTCTTGTCGGTTATTGGCTGGAGCATGTTTATTATGTTTCGTGGTCCAGGCTACACCTGGTAGTTTTTGTTGACGTTTTCGGAGCTTGTGGCGACTACATAGACCGCGTTTTTTACAGTGTGTTCAGGGGACGGGCAGCTAGCGGATAGTGAGGAGATGTTTGCTGTATGTGACAAAAAATGTTTTGGCCTAAAAACGCGTGACATCGCTTAGAACACCTTTAATTAATAAAAAATAGAAATATACACTATACTGTTTAAGAATTTCAGTTCAAAATAGAATATTCTTTTGGACACATTTTATACACATTATATTTGTGGCTTGGTGAAAATGTTGTCATGACAAGTAAAAGCTCTTAAATATTAAAAAAAAAAAAAACTTAAATATTATGTTTATGTTTTAAGGTCTGGTTTAAAGGTTTCCACAAAGGCAACAGACCATTGTGTTGTAGCTTGCCTTAGACCTTTCAATTCCCATACAGCCAGACACTGTCTATACAAACACACAAATCAGCAATATACTGTGATGACCTAGTGTTGGGGGTAACACATTACTTGAGTTTTCAAGTAACTAGTAAAGTAACGCAATACTTTTTCAATTTACATCAAAATATCTAAGTTACTTTTTCAAATAAGTAAAGTAAGTTACTTTTTCACATTTATTGACTAACAGCTCTCCTGTCCCCATGTTAAGAGAAATAAAAGTGCAGAGGTGTTGTGTGGGCTGTGTAAACATAATTAGGGCCCGAGCACCGATGGTGTGAGGACCCTATTGTAATTGCTCAGTCAATTATTCTTCTTCTCCAAAATGAATCGCATTTTTGAGGGCCAAAACACGCTTGAAAACTCATGAAACTGCACACGCCTCAAAAGTGGGTGAAAATTTACATCTGATATGGGTTTCAGAATTAGGCGTGGCAAAATGGCTCGGTAGCGCCACCTACAAAATTTCAATGAAGCGCCCTTCGCGTTACGTTACACATATAGTTATGAAATTCGGTGCACACATGTAACAGCCCAATACCTACAAAAAAGCCCCTGGGTGAAAAATCTGTAAACCCAACAGGAAGTGAGATATTTTGAATTTTCTCTGCAAAATTGTAGCAGTTCTTGCCATTTCCATACATTGTACTTTAACGAACTCCTCCAAGAGCTTTAATCAGATCAACATCATATTTGGTCAGTCTAATCTAAAAGCCTTTGCGGCGTTATATTGCGAAGATCTAGAGTTTTCGCTGAAGGGCGTGTCCGTGGCGGCCTGACAAAGAAACAGACAACTGACATGAAACAGGAAGTTGTTATAACTCGGGCATACAATGTCCAATCTGCCCCAAACTTCACGTAATAATAGTCCTGACCTGAAGACATCTACATGCCAATATTCAGTTACGGTCACAGCGCCATCTGTTGGCAACAGGAAGTGTGGCACTTTGAAATGACTTTGTCATAATTCTCCAGTATTTTCCTTCGCTTATATGCATGTCACCCACTGTTCACTGTTTTCCTGATGCCAACGGGAGGTGGTGAGCCTGGGTGCAAGGGCCCTTTCATTGCTGCTTGCAGCTTTAATGGCTATTGTAGTTCTAGACTAAATGTGAACATGCATTTACTCATCTCACTTGCACGAAAACATTCAGTATTCCTCAAAATGAAAGAATGAAGAATTTTCTGCAATCCTGTAAAAATTAATATTAAATTACACAAATATACTTTATGTATTTAATCTCAATTTATTAACCAAACCTCTACTGTACAGGCATGAATTTGCATTTCCGGTTACTGTATCAGCTCACAACAGGCTCATACTGTGCAGTAATTAACCAACGTTTTGTAGAGAAATGAAAACAGGTCGCACCTCAACAACTGTTTGCACTCGCACACATGCTCCCAAATGCTCCCATATTTTGAGGTCGCACAGATTAAAGGGTTCAGTGGTTCTATCTTAATATTACAAAGCGATAAGAATACTTTTTGTGTGGCAAAAAAACAAAATAACGAATTTTCAACCATATCTATATGGGCCGATTTCAAAACACTGCTTCATGAAGCTTCTGAGCTTTATGAATCTTTTGTTTTGAATTAGTGATTTGGATCTCCTATCAAACGGCTAAACTGCTGAAATCACATCATGACTTTGGCGCTCCGATTCAGTGATTCAATTCGTAAAGCTCTGAAGCAGTGTTTTGAACTCGGCCCATATAGATATTGTTGAAAAGTCGTTATTTTGTTTTTTTGGTTCACAAAAAGTATTCTTGTTGCTTTATAATATGAAGATAGAACCACTGAACTCGCATGAACTTTTTCAAATATGTTTTTAGTACCTTTATGGATCTTGAGAGGTGCAGTAACATTGCTGGCAATGTAGGCCTCACTGAGCCATCAGATTTCATCAACAATATCTTAATTTGTGTTCCAAAGATGAACGAAGGTCTTACGGATGTGGAATGACATGAGGGTGAGTAATAAATGACATTATTTTCATTTTTGAGTGAACCCTTTAAATTTAGGGAGCATACGAGACCCAAAATGGTCGCAATTTCGAGCCTTGAAAAAAGTAACTAAGTAACGCAATTAGTTACTTTTTTAGGGAGTAATGCAATATTGTAATGCATTACTTTTAAAAGTATTTTCCCCAACACTGGTGATAACTATTGTGACGAGCAGGGCGGGCGAGAGCCGTGAGGGAACGGCGCGAGGCCGGTGACGCGTGCCGGCCTCGAGTCTCTCACGGAGGAGCTCCGGAGGCATAAAAGGAGGAGCGACATCAGTGAAGGACGAGAGAGGACCAGGCCTGGACTTTATTTTACGTTTTATTATGTTTGTGTGGCCGGCAGACGTCCGCGAGGGTCTGCCGGCATTACTTTCGTTTTGTTCTTTGTTTATTTTATATTAAAGTTTTGTTGAACGTTCGCCGGTTCCCGCCTCCTTCTTCCCACATCTATGAACCGTGTTACATTGGTGCCGAAACCCGGGAGGAAGGAGGGACATGCTGTCGAAGAGCCCTCGCTGCTGAGGGGGATCGCGGTGCTGCGGAGTTCGGGCAGCGCGGGAGTGTGGGTAGACCGCGAGAGGCTGCCCGAGGCGGTGGTGCTGGAGCCTAGTGACAGGTGGGACGGAGAGCTCGAGGCTGTGCCCCTGGGACGAGGTGGGGTGGCTGCCGTCCAAGAGGGAGCGGAGGAGTCGCCGCCGTTTGCCGTGGGCCGGAGCCTGCTGCCGTCCGCCATAAAGGGGAGGAGCAGGGAACGGGGGACTCGCTGCCGGCTGCCCTCAGTCCGGAGGAGCCATCGCCGGCCGCCAGGAGGCGGTCGAGGATCGGGCCGTCCACCGAGCGTCCAGTGCCACCGCATGGCACCGCGAGGAAGAGCCTCCCGGCTGGCTGAGGACCGAACGGCAGTGTGTCGGGGAACCGGACCAAGAATTTTTTTTTTCTCTTTTTTCCTCTCTCCCCTCTCTCGTCCTGTCGCTCCCCTTGCTTCCGTCTCCTTTCTCTCGTCTCGTCTGTCCTTACCCCCAGGTGCTGCGGCCGCCGAGACAGGCCCCGGGGGGGAGTAGAGCGCAGTCTCGGGAGTACCCCCGGCCTGCGAGGGGCGATGGGGTATGTGGCGACCAGGGCGGGCGAGAGCCGTGAGGGAACGGCGCGAGGCCGGTGGCGCGAGTGTTAATGAGCTTCACCTGGGAGGCGCACCGGCCTTGAGTCCCTCACGGAGGAGCTCCGGGAGCATAAAAGGAGGAGCGACTACAGTGAAGGACGAGAGAGGACCAGGCCTGGACTTTACGTTATGTTTTATTATGTTTGTGTGGCCGGCAGACGTCCGCGAGGGTCTGCCGGCATTACTTTCGTTTTGTTCTTTGTTTATTTTGGTATTAAAGTTTTGTTCAACGTTCGCCGGTTCCCGCCTCCTTCTTCCCACATCTACTAACCTCGTTACAACTATATTTTTAGCACTGAAAAATGGAGAACATGACACAAACACAAACACAGATCCGAGTCTGAACCGTTTTTAGCTTTTTTATCAGACAAATGGCACTGGACTCTCCTCAAACCATTCACACACCTGCATACAGTACATGCGAGCAAGCTTTTTTTTTGGAGGACACGACTACCCCGTCATCCAGACAGAAGGCTGTAGTTGGCATGACAACACTATCCCAGCTAACATCTGTACGGAAACTTAGGGCACAGCGACTACAGGCCTAATCCCTACACTGACTGAAAGAGACACAAACAAAAAACAAACCTCAAACTCAGGACCTGGTCCAGGATGCTCACTGTCTCTCTGTTTCTCCATTTCTCACCATTGTGCAAGAGAGTGTGAAGGCCAGGACTGCCTGTCCAGTTTAAGGGATTTGAATTAATGCAACATGTTTTGATTGCTGGACAGCTACAATCGAACACAAGGGCTGACTTGAACAGCACCAGCCTCTGATCCCCAAAGCAATGATTCCCTCCTTTAGATGAGTGCAGTGGATGTGTAGGACTCTAAGAAGAGCATTGTTGAAGCAAGCAACAAAATAACAAAAAAGACCAGCCAGAGAACAAACTCAAAGCAATGTTAAAGTGGGTTATGGTTATGAGTGGCCCGTCAGCACACTCCACTGTCACACAGAGAGAACTACAATCCTAGGAGATTCATTTAGTCTAGTGCCAGTACAACACCATTGTAAGTTAATGATATTGTATTCTAGGGCAAAACCGATCTAAGGCATGTTATTTAACGTACCAATATACACACATACACAAATAACAATTAATATAACAAAATTTCATATATAACATTTTGAAATTATTTTTTATCATCTCTTTATTTTGTCTCATTTTTGTCTAAAAAATATATGTACCTTTATGCTAAGGAAAAGGCAATTTATAAGGTCTGTCAAGTTGACGCCAATATCTCGGCCCTTTGATTTCAAAACGGATTTCGTGGCATGTTTACCAGACACAGAAGAGGAAAGACAGGGTGATTGACAGATGGATGGCGGGACTGCTTTATAAGCAGGTGAAGTGTGTGCTTTCACTTTGATCAGAGTGAGTGAGTGTGTGGTTGTGTATGTGTGTGTGTGTGTGTGGCTGCCAGGCATGGGAAAGTTTGAGGCTGAAGGAGTGTGTAGTTGACAGGCATGGGGAAGTCTGGGGTTGAAAAAGCATTCACGAGTAAATACTCCTGAGGGCTTTGTTGTTTGAAGCTAAATCAAAGAGCACTTAGAATGATCACGAGCCAGGAGAACCCAGCTGTACATTTGTGAAACAATGTGACAACTTGAAATGTGGCTGTCTTTAAAACCCCTAAAGGAGGAGAAACTAAACACTCGCTCAATTACTTCCAGTCAGGTTTCAAGGGGCTGGAACTAAATGTAGTGATTTTAAAACTCCAAACAAGTGCGGGTTAAAAATGAGCATAATTAAAATAGAACAATTCAGTGATTTGTGGGATATAAAGGTTTAAACTCTTTTAGGTGCTTCTTTTTTTTTTATTATTTGGTTGCATTTATGAATTACACAATAAAACTAGTGCTACACTGACACCTGTTGTTCATAAGGCAGAACTGCAGTTCAAACTTCGGTCATTAGAAAAATAAATCGAAGATTATGCTAAAAAATAAGTTCAGTGATGGACATCAGAGTTCTCACGTAACCCCACTGAGAGACAGCACAATTATCAAGATGGTTTTTGCTAACAGATAATGGAAGAGAGATAACAGTTGTCTGGTTAGGGGTTTCGATGAGTCACCGGCAGACAGTCCCAGATCACCAACAGATACAACTGCCTTTGAATAAAGCAGTTCATTGTGATATAGAGGGAATAAAAAATATTTAGACTCACAAAAATAAGGGTATGTGAATCTTAATCCAGTCAACACGGATTATAAAACGTCCACGTACACATAATACTTGGCACTTTTATAGTGCCATGGTGCCAATTCTGTCATTTCTACCATGGGTGAATACCAATGGTTTCAGTTAAAAAGACAAACAAACAAAAGAACCCACGTCTAAAGAGGAATTATACCACCATACAATAAAATGACATGTTATGACCTCGCTGAAATCAACTGTATGGGGTAAAAATGCCATTGAAATTGAAAAAAAAAAAAAAAAAAAAAAAAAAAAAGCCCCAGATATTGAAAATGTGTGGCCAAAAGATGTTCTTTCATCTTTTATGTACACTAAATGTTTGAGATCAATATTTGTTTTTTAAAGAAGTCTCTTATGTTCACAAAGGCTGCATAAAATATAGTATAAACAGCAATATTGTGAAATATTATTATAATTTAAAATAAGCATTTTCTATTTGAATCTATTTTAAAATGTAATTTATTCCTGTGATGACAAAGCTGAATTTTCAGCATCATTATTCCAGTCTTCAGTGTCACATGATCCTTCTGAAATCATTCTAATATGCTGATTGCTGCTGAAGAAATATGTTTTTTATTATTATCAATGTTGAAAACAGTTGTGCTGCTTTTATTTGTGTGGAAACAGTGATACTTTTTCAGGATTCTTTGATGAATAGAAAAGATCAGCCTTTATTTGAAATTGATCTATTTAATGCCTTTCTGAATAAAAGTATTAATTTCTTTCAGAAAAAAAGTCTTACTTTTATAGTGTTTTTTTTTTATATATACATTTCATATATTCAGCTAATTTCTGACTTAGGTATGAATATTATATATAAACATACTGCCTCAAAAATAATCAGATATATCTTACTTCACTGTTCAAAAAGTTATGTAGATGGTCTGACCTCAGGTCATATTAAGAAAGAGTTTAAGAGGTCAAAAACTCTTAATTTTCACACTCTCACACCCAACCCACAATATCTTTCCTCTTTCACCTTTCTCATAGCTCACTCAGGCACCGAAGTGATAACACATCCCACAGTGCACCTCTTTTTAGTTATAGTTTGATGAGGTCAAAGAGTGCAGATGTTCTTGGATACCAGGTATTGTTTTGATTTTCCCTTTATGCACAGACCATGAATATCCTGTTCATGTCACCAGGTACAATGTGAGCATTAGACACAATAACAAACATTCCCACTGACATGACACGAACAATGCAGGTCCACAAAATCTGTGAAAAACAGCGCAGTTAAAAAAACAACAACAACAAATGCCAGAAACCAGCTAAAGTCGCTAGAGCGTGAGTTGATAGAGGTGCACTGAATCAGGGACAGCATCTGAAACATGACAGCTGAGATATGACTTTTTAATCCACAAAGAGAAGTCTGAAATCAGTCAACTTATTATTTATTTAAACTAGGAGTACTGAAAAACTTTTGGCTCAGTAAATCTTACAGATTGAAAGAGCATCTCACAAATGCTTGATAATAATTAGTGCTTCATACAAATAAAAATTTGCCCATGCCATTTTGGGGTGTAGTCGATCAGACATAAATGTCGCTTCATCAGTTATTAATGATTTAATTTTGACTGAATTCAATTTCATTTTCAATAGTTTGACATGGAGAGAGTTGACTAACGTCAAGAACAGATTAAGGTCTTAAAAAGGGGGCTTGTTGAAGCAGGCCTGGATTATTCTAGAATTTCAGTCTTCACCGAGTGCAATCTGATACTGTGCTACTAAAATATTTCAAAACTGTATTTGCTAGTGTGACAGTCCTGTCATGGTTAGGAACAAAGCGGTTATGTGATTTAAAGGTTAAAAGTGATCTGATACACAGATAGCCGGATGTTACAATAGTTTGTATAAAAAAATAAAATAAAATAAAAAAATCCCAAAACTCATGCATAAGAAAAAACTATGATTTCACAAAACAATTTGACAAGAATAAATGCCCAAAACTGTCTTGAACACAGAAGATAAATCCATCTTTAAATACTGTCAGCCTATTATAAAGTATTTAATTATTTACATAAATTGTATATAGTCTAAAATCAATTAATAATTGTTTAATTATTAATAAATATTAACTAATTATTACATTTTCTTAAGCACCAATACAGTATATTTTTTCCAATTAGCATAATTCAAAATTTTAGAAGTTAAATTAAACTTTCTTACTGTAGTATTTATTTTAGTATAAAAATATGCATTATATAGTATTGTATAGGCGTGACACACTTGACACTTTTACAGAAAACTGAAGGTGTTACAAACAACAGTGTGAATGAAAAAGCCTGAGGGAGAGAGAAAGAAAGAGAGAAAAAAAGAAAGACAAGAAGGTAGGCAGGCTCAGATATTTTCAAAAACGTCTTGTATAAAATATTCTGAATATTCCAAATATAATTAAGTTCATAAAACTACATCGAGTAATCCAACAGCAACTGTTTAAAAGGATTAAAAAGCACTTGACTTTTACTGATTTGGAGAAGAGTGTTTGGTGTTTTTCCTGTGTGTGGACGTCACATAAAGAAGAGGCAACATTATCCTGTGCTCCTTTGTCAGGCAGTTTGTAATGAGCCTGTAATTAGTTCATGTAAAATGCAGCAGGGAGATCATCTATCTCACCCAGAGCAGGGGTCCTTACAGCACTGAAATGATACAGAGGCCCTATATCACCCTCTCAATATAAGAGGGAGCGAAGGACATCTATCATAAAGATATATTGGGTGTGATGACATGGCTGCTCTCAGCTGTATTTTCAGACAGAAAAAAGATAGCAGATCAGTAGTAAAAATTACTTTGTTAGCACAAGAGTTAGAATAAACTATCTGACAATTCTCTTTACTTACTGAAAATATTTTTCAGAATGGGAAAATATGGTTTAATAACTAACTCCTGCATCCCAAAACAGGTTTGAGATATTTCCATAAAACTGTAAGTGGGGATATAAGATGCAACCTTAGTTTTGATAGTTTCTGACATTCCTTTCATGTCATATTTGCCTTTGTCACATTCTCAAACTATCAGATATTAAAATACTGGTAGGATTTATCTGTTACATAGATTACGAGTAATAATACTCTATAGTCTAATTTATAAATTAGGCAAACCAAATGTCCACTAATAATATTTTCCACACTCTCAACAAACCCACCAGCACAGAAGTCAGTGCAAGCCGACAGCAGTGAACCTTGACTGGTCAGCTGAACCTAAATATGACTGCTGCAAATGTCGGTTTTTCAGGTGATACGAAAAAGAAAAAAAAGTTTCTAGACACCCATTGTTTTGCACTATACAACACCTTCCACAATCATTTAACATACGCATTCACATACACATTCACATTCACACATGCAATTTAAATACTTCAGTTCACAGGTTGCTCTGACTCATTCCTGGACTTACCGATTAGTTCCCAAATAATCTGTTGATCTCCACTTGACTGAACTGATGCCGCAGTTGCTGTGTTTTTGTTGCCAGACGACAGCAAATTAATATAACGTACCTTCAGGAGGAAATGCTGGCAAAAATTAAACTGTTGTCGTTAAACGCGGTCTCCTTCAGTTGTGTAACTTTTAAACATTTTCACACGATATTTTACGGTCAAGTATCACATGTTCATGATTTCAGGAGTGTCTAAGCAACGGACGCAACTGTAAACTCTCCATCACTGTTTACTTTTCCCCCGCGTTGTTTTCCAAACATTACGGTAAACTTTAATATCTTCCGGGTTGTTCCTGTAGTCAAAATGAATTGATATCCGTAGTACCATTTATATGAGTTCACAAACCGTGACCAGATTCTTTACATATTTATGTAATATTTATACTATATTTTTTTCTAGGAACGTTTTGGCTATTTTACATGACTTCTTTATTGCCCAATTACACTTACATATATATTTAAACTAAGAAACCTTAAACCATTAGCGCCTTCATTTCGCATAAACTGCTTTATTATGTTATTTTATGAGCAAATTATGTTTTATCACATACAATAACCTTACTACCAGTTATGCCCCAGCAAATTGTTCTTGAGAGTCGGATCTTTTTCAATGAATCAGTCAACGATTTGTTCATGAATCGAACTAAATTGGTCCGAGCAGCTGAAAATGTGACTCTTTGAACTTTGTCAACTTTAATAATCAATTAGCAGAAATGCTATATGTACAACATCCTGAAAATATGATAGATAATATTTATTTGAATAAGTTTGTAAATATGTTTAAGTTAAAAGGACTATTTATGACCTGAGTAATGAAACTGCAAACAAACTACAGTTTTTGTATCGGTGCTTTGAAACGAACTGTTTGAAAGAACCGATTCTCTGTGATAAGTCGTACGTCCGACTCAATGCAAAAGGGGTCCGTTCCTGTAAGTTTCTTATAGGAACTGTAGTCTTTATTTCAACAAAATAAACGGACTGTACGGCCACTTAAAACTACATTTCCCAGAAGACACCTGAAACGCAGGTGCAGCGACAACTGTTGCCTCGTGATAGAAATAGGGGTGACCTCCGCAGTCACTGGACTAGTAGGAGAGCCGCTGTCATTCTAAACCAGCTGAAAATGGTGAGAAAAAATAATATTCCAACTTACATTTATATGAAATTGTGCAGTTTACTGACAATATATGATCATGTTAGCGGAAAGTGACGAAAGACTTTAAAGTTTTACTTTGAGAATTATGGCTGAACCTAAACTTTTGCAGTTATCTACTAGATAATGTACTGATCGGAAGACTTGGATAATGTTGATTACACTTGTTAGAATATAACAGTCACACACTTTTGTTTGCATGTGATTATTCCTTATATCAAACAGTTAAATGCATTTTGAGGTGTATTAACCCTAGATTCTCTGCACAAGTCGTGGGTTAGTGATTCTGAATATAATACAGATACATTCATTGCAACAAATTAAAGTTTTCTGTAGAATTGCCAAACCTGTGAAAGTGAGTTCATTTGAGGAAATGTATAAATGTCTCCCAGTTTAAAAATATCCCACACAGCACGTCATTCTGTCAGAGTTTGCCAGGACTATTTATATGTGAGCCTCCTGAGCTTTTCTGTCCTGAGTGGTTCATTAAGTATCACTGTCATTTTCTATGCTACCATACATCTATTGTTTATAATTCTATCTCTCTTGTTTTGCTGTAGGCTGAGCCTATCAGAGTCCTGGTGACTGGCGCTGCAGGGCAGATCGCATACTCTCTGCTATACAGCATCGCAAAGGGAGATGTCTTCGGTAAAGATCAGGTAAAGGCAGGATTTGGCTTATGCAATGTCCCATCACATCCAATTAAAGGATGTTGTATCATTCAGTGTGCTGTTTGACTAATTCCAGGAATAAGCACCATATATGTCTTTGACAGCCAACATCTGATGAGATTATTACATAGGATGCAGGTCAAAACTATATTGCGACAGTTATGCAACTAACATTCACTTTCCCTCTCTCTTTCAGCCCCTCGTTTTGGTTCTGTTGGACATCACTCCCATGTTGCCTGTGCTGGAGGGTGTTGTTATGGAGCTGCAGGACTGTGCCCTCCCACTTCTGAGAGGTACACTCACACAGAATGGACTGGACATGAGGCCCTGCGTTCTATAGTCTTTGTGCCAGTCATGCAGTCTTAAAGGCCTGTGTTTTCACTGCACAAATGACAAGAGCTCCGAACAATCTGATTGGCTGCATGTATGATCCCTATCTGAAAAGGCAGTGGTTCCCATCAGAGGATGGTATGGGAAGGTTGACAGTATGTGATCTGTCAAGTGTATGGAACAAAATAAACAACCAGACTGGATGGGCGAAACCAAATTATGCCATTGGTCACATTTTTAAATGAAAAATTTCAGTGGCTTTATGTGTATATATAAACAATATATTTTGCATTTTGACGTTACATTCATAACAATCACCTTTACCCAACTTTTTTATTAATGTATTTATGTATAATAAATACATGACAGTTCAACAATTATTACTATGATTTATATGAAATAATACATTATTATTATTATTATTATTTCACAAATTCACATTTAATGAAAATGGGAGATTTTTAATTTTGTGTTAATAAGAATTAGGCCAATAGAGTGCCTCAGGGATGACGCATTTTTGTAGGCAAAACCTGGAAGCGAGTTAGCATTTTGGGACTTCCGGTTCCAACGGCGTAAAGTCTATGGGTTTTTTGAATGGGTTTTTGCTAAATCGCCTGAAATAAGGTCTGTGGTTAACAAAGCCTCTAAATACTTTCAAGTTCTGATCTATGATATAAAACACACCAGTTATAACCCACTTGTGATTTTTTTTTTTTTTTTTTTACTTTTACTGTGTCTTAAAATCGGCGGTTGCTAACAAATTGCTAAAAGGGACTACTTCCTTTGGCGGGGACTTTAGACGTCATCATTAAAAATGGGACATTTGGACAGCATTTCTCATGAAAAAGTGGATAAGTATTCATACACAGCACAGATCATAATCAGCGAGCATGTTTGTAAATAAAGTTGTTTTTTTAAATACAGTTTGAGGAAGTTTGGTGGTGACGACGTTGATCCGCGACCATGGTGTGCTGTAGTCCGTTTATAGCCTACTGTTAGCCTTTTATATCTGACGACTTTATTTAGGCTTCAAAATGTATAAATGTTGTGTTCACTTGTAAAGATTATCTTGATAGACAAAACGTGTGAGTGTCATAAGCCTTTGTTAAACACAGACCTTATTTTCTGCGATTTTCCAAAAGTCTAAGGGAAAAATGCATAGGCTTTCAATCGAGGGAACCCGTGCGCCGCTAACTTCCGGGTTGGCCTACAAAAACACGTCATCCCTGGGGCACTCTATTGTAAATAAGTAGTATTTAACCCAAACCAATTTTTCTGTTTATATCAGAGTCTGAAATAAGTTATAATAATACAAATAAATAAAATTAACCTTTTTACAACAATAAAAGCTGACTCTTTTTACATATAGTTTTAATAATGAGGTCTTTCACATTTTTGAAAAGAATGTCTTGGACTCCCTGGGTGTTGCTGGTGTTTTTTTTACCCTCCATCTACTCTATTACTACTGTCTGTCCCTTTTTGCTTCAGAGGTCATCCCCACCGATAAAGAGGACGTTGCATTCAAAGATTTGGATGCTGCCATCCTGGTGGGCTCCATGCCAAGGAGAGAGGGCATGGAGAGAAAGGACCTACTGAAGGCCAACGTTGCCATCTTTAAGTCTCAGGGGGAAGCACTAGACAAGTATGCAAAGAAAACAGTCAAGGTAAATAACAGGCCGATGACCGTGACCTAATTAAGAGCTTGCCCAGTTGGCACAATTAAAGTTCAGCAAATATGAAGGCAGTATTTTGACCCTTATGTTTTAATATACAGGTTCTAGTTGTTGGTAACCCAGCCAACACTAACTGTCTGATTGCAGCCAAATCTGCCCCGTCCATCCCCAAAGAGAATTTCTCCTGTCTGACACGCCTGGATCACAACAGGGCTTGCTCTCAGGTAAAACACCCCCTTGATGGTCCACAGTAATGAAGCACAATTCAAAAGAGGTGAAATGGTTCAATTTATGCCCAAGTTTTACACTAACTTGTACCACACAATGTGTCCTCTAGGTGGCAATGCGTTGCGGCATTTCAGCAAACGGTGTGAAGAATGTGATCATCTGGGGAAATCATTCCTCTACGCAGTACCCTGACGTCCACCACTGCAAGGTGATTGTGCAGGGGAAGGACGTGGCTGCCTTCGATGCAGTGAAGGACGATGCCTGGCTGAAGGGAGAATTCATTTCTGTAAGTGTTGTCTGCTATGACTTCCTCCTTCTGTAGAGGTCACTGTTGGACTATTTACATACTTACTGAGTAAGTAAGAATATAACAGTATGTTTAATAGGATTAATGTGTATGGTATTTAGTAATATGAAATTTAGTTTAAGTAGGTCCATTGTAGCAACACTCAGTTTGCACATGACTACTGATTGGAGTGATCTGATTGAGAATCTTTCTATTGTTATTCCACTCTTCCTCTGTTTCACAGACAGTGCAGCAGCGTGGTGCTGCAGTCATTAAGGCCAGGAAGCTCTCCAGTGCCATGTCAGCCGCCAAGGCCATCTGTGACCACATGAGAGACATCTGGACAGGCACTACTGAGGTCAACTTTGTTTTTTTTTTTTTCTTTTTTTTTGTAGGGCCCTTGCCCCTTAGTTGAGAATTACTGCTGTAGGTGTTTTATTGCATCTATGAAGTAATCTCTTAATGATTTCTACTCTAAAATCATGTTTACCAGCAATTTTGGACAAAATGAAGGCTCAAAGTCAGCCTTAATAAACAGGGAAGACAAAAGGGGAAAAACAAGACCTAAACTTCTGTTAAAAAAGTCAGCCTATTGAAATGTCCTGAAGACGCATGATGCCGCTCTATGGAGCTAAAAAGCCAAGCAATATGAAATAGAAATGTACAAGGACTGTGTAAGAACAATATTTGCTCATTAGTCTTTTTTCTACTCCCAAACAAAAACAATAGGGGTTACATTAAGTATTTAATTGTCTATAAGTAATTTCATCTTTAATATGATGATTGCATAATATGATAGTGTCAAACTGAAATGTGTTCTCTGCTTATTGTGTGATATTGCACACAAAACAACTTTTATTTGGACTGATGCTATACATTTTTATAGGGAGGCCACTTGTACTGAACTGTTTTTGTGTTTGTTTATAGGGCGAGTTTATCTCTATGGGTGTCTATTCTAGTGGAAACTCTTATGGAGTACCTGAGGACCTAATTTACTCATTCCCTGTTTCAATCAAGGTTTGTCCTGAAACTTTACTAAAATCTATGCCTGAAATCTATTCTTTAATCTCCACTCCGAATCCTGAGATCAAATTCATATTCACATCCGTTCATCATACTAGGAACGTAGGCTTTAGCCACCATTGCAACAATTCTCTTTTTCTTCAGGACAAGACCTGGAAGATTGTTGATGGGCTGGCCATCAATGACTTCTCAAGAGCCAAGATGGATGCAACAGCAGCTGAATTAGTGGAGGAAAGAGACACCGCTGTCTCTTTCCTGGGTGTTTGACTAGAAACCCAGCCATCTACACCCCTCTTAGATGACCAGAAAACTCCAGAAGCACGTTTGTAAAACACTCCAGAAAATCTTTGTTGTCTTCCCCCGAAACTGTTACATAAATTCTAGAACTGTATGTACTTGAAATCCCGTTTCCTCATTTTTCAGCTGGATTTTCAGCCTTGTTGTTTAGCAGGGACTTTGGTTGTTTCCCTTCCTGTTTTTGGTCTTCCATCTGAGCACATTTGTCATGTAAGCAGAAACGGTAGTCTAAAACAAGATTATTTGTAGACTGCCCTTTACAATCCAGAGCTGCATAAAGCAAGACCAAAGCCTGGAAAAGACTCAGACTACATAAATTTTGTCATTATCCAGCCTTTACTGAAATTTCAACTGTTACATGTCTGGCAGGTGTTTGTCAGAAATAAACAAGGAATGTTTAATGTGTTAAAGTGCTTTGGCAGTGCGGTTACTGTAACAGATGTTTGTATGTAGAAACCAGCAATAAAACCCACACATTAAAATGCATACTTTCCCTCATTTTTAAAAGACATACTGCAGTTTTCATATATTAATAAATTAATCTTTTGCACATTGCCACTTACACTGAATTGGTGCTTAAAATGTGTTATATTATGATAGAGGATAGAATTGTACTTGTTCTCTGACACATTACATTCACTGTATGAAAGGAGAGTTAAACGTTCTTGTCCTGCAAGGTCATTGATGTGAGGTTGCAAACGTGGCTTTTTCGACTGTGTTGCCAAACCACGTTAAAACAATCCCACAATTTGCTATGTCTTTTCAATAATTAATAATTAAGGTAGGTGATTTTATATTGTATAAGGAGAACAAGCACGAGAAACCCCCAAAAAACGCGACTGTATTCTACGGATAAGTTAAAAAAAAGAAAAGAAAAGCGAAACCACAACAGCTCATATTTATTTAATTTATTAGAGTCGCTTTTAGTATGTGGATATGGCAACACTGCAGCCCGACTGAAGTCAGCCAATGAGATGCGCCGCTCTGACATGCAGCGAGTTTACGTTTTCCCCCTTTGGAATCAAATCTACAGCAACACTGTTAATAAATAACTAGCTTTTGTATCCTGCAAAAATGGAAATAATCCGCTCAAATAATCCGCTCTTCCATTGTGTCTTGTAACATGTCAAAATTTGAGTGTGAACTGATATATGTATCCACTATTCATCAAGACTGGGTGACTGGGATAAATAACAATAATTACCAAAAAAATAAAGAAATGGATGACAAGTGGCGCATATAATTTTGGTTTCCAAGCAGTTCTTTTAATGTAACTTTAAATGTATTGAACGTGTGATATTCAGGATGTTTTTAGTGAAGCACTTCCGCAGTGTTTCAGTGACCCCGCACTGCTGTTTCTGAGAGAGGAAAGTTGGTTGGTCAGAGAGGAAAACACGTCGCTGTTCCGGAACAACCTCCAGCAGATCTACGACAGCATCATTCAGCTTCAGAGTAAGACACTATATACTTTCACATTCGCTTTGCAATTATAATACTTTAACGCCACCTCTAACGCGTTCCTAAACTCCTAAATAATTTTTAAAATCGACGTTTTTTCGATGCAATAACGTAACGCCAAGCGTCTGCTATGGGTTTAAGCGCAGAGAGGAGAACATTGCTGCTCTATGACTATAAATTCCTGCAATAATGCGTTCAAGTCCATGATAAATGATACAATTGCAGCCTCTAACAATTCCTTTCTTAGTATAGAATATAGTAATATGAAAACATTTAATTATTTTCCCCTAAACTAAACCAATTTGACCATATAAATCTTAAGAACGACCCTAAGACCCGAACAGGATGGTGTGGACGTGATCGAGGAAGTGCGACTGGAGTCTGGACTAATGTGACGTGTTGAATAATGAAAGGGGCTGAACACAAATGCAATTCCTACATTTACGCACACAGAGATACGCATAATTACTTCACCTTTTAATATAACCCACCGTCTACATTGAGCAATAAATGCGCTCGCGAGTAAAGGTTGACGAGGCAGTCGTTTATTCACCCTGCGCTACTTCATAGTCAGTGGGAGGAGAGAAAGAGAGAGAGAGAGAGATTGTTCATTTAAAAGCGCGTGAACACAAGAGGAAAGCGCTTTTGAACAGAATGAGAGAATCGATCAGCTGACCTTCTATCTTGTTGTTGTTGTTATTATTATTAATAGTACTAATAAGCGTGACATCCCGACTGGACTGTATCTATGTTGCTGTTCTTCCCATGACAGAAAAACAGGATTAATGTTGTTGTGATATTGAACCGAACTGTATTTAATAGTTTAGAGGACAGATACTGTAGCACTATGTCGCTTTACGTTGAAGGTAAGAACATTCATTTAGCTTTTTTTTTTTTTTGTACTTACTCCTAAAGTACTTTTAAGGTTGTACTGGTTCTCTGGATGTAACTTAATTAACTAGAAGATACGTAGTGATCAACTGGATCTTACTGCACCATGTACAAGCTGTCATTTGAATTCTGATGAGAGTGAGAGCTGAATGGACCCTTCCATCACTGCTGACTGATAGACTGGGAAAGTTGCTCTGGAAATCTGGCTCTGCCGAAATTGAAGGGTATATAGAGAGCATTTTGTAAACTCTAGACATTTTGCAGACTGTCTTGTCCATTCCTCGCTTTGGTTTGGCTGAGGTCTGGTTCTTTGACAGCTATTCATTTGGCCTGAAAGTGTCTGTAATTTAAAGAGATTGTACATTAAACACAGTTATAGGGGATACTGACTAAAGTCTTCTGACTGTTTGCGTTCAACAGTGTTTCAGATGTACAGCGGGGTTCAAAAGTCAGTAATGTGGGTAATAAAAGTCACAATCTGAATATTTGAAACCTAATTTAAATCTGGAAATTAAAAAGCTTTAAAACGTTAAAAATATAATACTGAGAAATATGACTTACAGTAGGCCTACAAAGAGTTTGGGGTCTGTAAGATTTTTTTAAACATTTTTGAAAGAAGTCTCATTCTCACCCAGGCAGCAATTATCTGATCAAAAATATTGTAAAAAAAAATAAAAATATTTCTACAATTTAAAATGATTGAAAAACGTAATGTATCACTCTGATGGCAAACTTGTACAAACCCGATTCCAAAAAAGTTGGGAGACTGTACAAATTGTGAATAAAAACAGAATGCGATGATGTGGAAGTTTCAAATTTCAATATTTTATTCAGAATACAACATAGATGACATATCAAATGTTTAAACTGAGAAAATGTATAATTTTAAGGGAAAAATAAGTTGATTTTAAATTTCATGGCATCAACACATCACAAAAAAGTTGTGATAAGGCCATGTTTACCACTATGTGGCATCCTCTCTTCTTTTTATAACAGTCTGCAAACGTCTGGGGACTGAGGAGACAAGTTGCTCAAGTTTAGGAATAGGAATGTTGTCTCATTCTTGTCTAATACAGGCTTCTAGTTGCTCAGCTGTCTTAGGTCTTCTTTGTCGCATCTTCCTCTTTATGATGCGCCAAATGTTTTCTATGGGTGAAAGATCTGGACTGCAGGCTGGCCATTTCAGTACCCGGATCCTTCTTCTACGCAGCCATGATGTTATAATTGATGCAGTATGTGGTCTGGCATTGTCATGTTGGAAAATGCAAGGTCTTCCCTGAAAGAGACGACGTCTGGATGGGAGCATATGTTGTTCTAGAACTTGGATATACCTTTCAGCATTGATGGTGCCTTCCCAGATGTGTAAGCTGCCCATGCCACCCGCACTCATGCATCCCCATACCATCAGAGATGCAGGCTTCTAAACTGAGCGCTGATAACAACTTGGGTTGTCCTTGTCCTCTTTAGTCCGGATGACATGGCGTCCCAGTTTTCCAAAAAGAACTTCAAATTTTGATTCGTCTGACCACAGAACAGTTTTCCACTTTGCCACAGTCCATTTTAAATGAGCCTTGGTCCCGAGGAAACGCCTGCGCTTCTGGATCATGTTTAGATATGGCTTCTTTTTTGACCTATAGAGTTTTAGACGGCAACGGCGAATGGCACGGTGGATTGTGTTCACTGACAATGCTTTCTGGAAGTATTTCTGAGCCCATGTTGTGATTTCCATTACAGTAGCATTCCTGTATGTGATGCAGTGCCGTCTAAGGACCCGAAGATCACGGGCATCCAGTATGGTTTTCCGGCCTTGACCCTTACGCACAGAGATTGTTACAGATTCTCTGAATCTTTGGATGATATTATGCACTGTAGATGATGATAACTTCAAACTCTTTGCAATTTTTCTCTGAGAAACTCCTTTCTGATATTGCTCCACTATTTTTCGCCGCAGCATTGGGGGAATTGGTGATCCTCTGCTCATCTTGACTTCTGAGAGGCACTGCCACTCTGAGAGGCTCATTTTATACCCAATCATGTTGCCAATTGACCTAATAAGTTGCAAATTGGTCCTCCAGCTGTTCCTTATATGTACATGTAACTTTTCCAGCCTCTTATTGCTACCTGTCCCAACTTTTTTGGAATGTGTAGCTCACATGAAATCCAAAATGAGCCAATATTTGGCATGACATTTCAAAATGTCTCACTTTCAACATTTGATATGTTATCTATATTCTATTGTGAATAAAATATAAGTTTATGAGATTTGTGAATTATTGCATTCCTTTTTTATTCACAATTTGTACAGTGTCCCAACTTTTTTGGAATTGGGTTTGTATTTTCAGCATCATTACTCCAGTCTTCAGTGTCACATGATCCTTTAGAAATCATTCTGATATGCTGATTTGGTGCTCAAGAATAATTTCTTATTAATTTAGAAAACAGTAGATACTTTATTCAAGATTATTTGATGAATAGAACATTTAAAACAACAACATTTATTTGAAAAAGAACTATTTAGTAACATTATAAAATGCTTTACTGTCACTTGATCAGTTTAAAGCATCCTTACTGATGATTTTTTTGTACAGATTATCATATGACCTTACTTCTTTTAGATCACTGTCAAATCATACTGGAGAACATGACTGTCAGGTTTTACTTGTGGAATTTGAGCTTGAGCGCTACAGTCAAAGGAGCGACATACAATTGTATATTTTCAATCAAATTCTAATGCTCATAGTATTAGTTTGTAATAAAAGTATTAAAGCATGGAGCATTTTCACTAGTGGTTTAGACTGTTGGACCTCTGGATGTACAGTTGTCTTTCTATGCAGTGTGTGGCTGCTCTTTGACCCATGCGTTTGATGACGTTAGTATTCTGAGAGTTAATGGCTCTAAATAGCTCTAGTTCTCTTTCATGTTTTCTTTGCTGTGAAGGAGAGATGAAAGTTAAAAATTAAATAATTTCTTACTTACATAAAACAAATAATTTAGATTTTATTTTAGATTTCATTTCAACGCCTGTGTTGCGACATTACTATCGGATCCAATGTAGTTGGCACGCATCATCTTTTCTTTCTAGTCTCTCTGAAAGGCCTGCGTCGAACTGTCTTGTTTAAAAATTAATCCACAGTAAAATGAAGCAACCAAACTAACAGTGTCTTACTGAAGTGATCTGACTATAACTTTGTTAAAAATAAAGTTCTTAAAGCTGCTGTCCGTAAGATTTGCCTCAGTCGCCATCTCTGTTTGAAACCTGCAATTGCGGTTATATGCGGAATTATTATCTTTACGTGCGTTGTGCATCGGCACGGCTCCTCAGCGCGGATGAATCTAATGTTTGCTGTCAGTCACCATACCGGAGTGGATACTGTACTTCAGAATCACAGATTGTAGTCTTAAAGTATGACCAAAGTAGGAATTTTCTACTTTGTAGCCACCGTGCCGCCCCTTTGTTTTTATTACACTTCACCAAACCCACTTTACAAAAGAACCAAAGAATCGTGTAAAACCCAGTAAACCTTGAGATTATTACTTGTGACATTAGAACAAAACATATAGATATGAGATATATTTTGTTCTAAAACTAAATTAAACAACAATCTCTTAATAGGTTAGTTCACCCAAAAATGAAAATTCTGCCCTCATGTCATTCCAAACCCGTAAGACCTTCATTCATCTTCTGAACACAAATTAAGATAGTTTTGATGAAATCTGAGAGCTCTCTGACTCCTCCATAGACAGCAATTTAACTACCACTTTCAAGGTCTAGAAAGGTTGAAATTGTTGACGTGACTGCAATGGTTCAACCTTAAAGGTGCTATAGAGGATGTTTTGTTTTATACATTTTTGCAATATTACTTGAAACTGTCTTTATTAACTGATAAAAGACTATTTATTAGGTGCACTAAAAGGAATAATATCAATATACATCATCTGTGCATGAGGTAGGGCCTTAAAAACATCAGCCAATCGTTTATGCGATCATCGCATAAACGATTGGCCCTCTGGCTTGTCAGTCACTGCCATTACGTTCCTTGTGAGAGACGCGCGCGGATTGGCCCTCTGGCTTGTCAGTCACTGCCATTACGTACCTTGTGAGAGACGCGCGCGGATTGGCCCTCTGGCTTGTCAATCACTGCCATTACGTACCTTGTGAGAGACGCGCGCGGATTGGCCCTCTGGCTTGTCAATCACTGCCATGACGTTCCTTGTGAGAGACGCGCGCGGATTGGCCCTCTGGCTTGTCAATCACTGCCATTACGTACCTTGTGAGAGACGCGCGCGGATTGGCCCTCTGGCTTGTCAATCACTGCCATTACGTTCCTTGTGAGAGACGCGCGCGGATTGGCCCTCTGGCTTGTCAATCACTGCCATGACGTTCCTTGTGAGAGACGCGTGCGGATTGGCCCTCTGGCTTGTCAATCACTGCCATGACGTTCCTTGTGAGAGACGCGCGCGGATTGGCCCTCAGGCTTGTCAATCACTGCCATTACGTACCTTGAGAGAGACGCGCGCGGATTGGCCCTCTGGCTTGTCAATCACTGCCATTACGTTCCTTGTGAGAGACGCGCGCGGATTGGCCCTCTGGCTTGTCAATCACTGCCATTACGTTCCTTGTGAGAGACGCGCACGGATTGGCCCTCTGGCTTGTCAATCACTGCCATGACGTTCCTTGTGAGAGACGCGCGCGGATTGGCCCTCTGGCTTGTCAATCACTGCCATGACGTTCCTTGTGAGAGACGCGCGCGGATTGGCCCTCTGGCTTGTCAATCACTGCCATGACGTTCCTTGTGAGAGACGCGCGCGGATTGGCCCTCTGGCTTGTCAATCACTGCCATTACGTACCTTGTGAGAGACGCGCGCGGATTGGCCCTCTGGCTTGTCAATCACTGCCATTACGTTCCTTGTGAGAGACGCGCGCGGATTGGCCCTCTGGCTTGTCAGTCACTGCCATTACGTTCCTTGTGAGAGACGCGCGCGGATTGGCCCTCTGGCTTGTCAGTCACTGCCATGACGTTCCTTGTGAGAGACGTGCGCGGATTGGCCCTCTGGCTTGTCAATCACTGCCATTACGTTCCTTGTGAGAGACGCGCACGGATTGGCCCTCTGGCTTGTCAATCACTGCCATTACGTTCCTTGTGAGAGACGCGCACGGATTGGCCCTCTGGCTTGTCAGTCACTGCCATGACGTTCCTTGTGAGAGACGCGCGCGGATTGGCCCTCTGGCTTGTCAATCACTGCCATGACGTTCCTTGTGAGAGACGCACACGGATTGGCCCTCAGGCTTGTCAGTCACTGCCATTACGTTCCTTGTGAGAGACGCGCGCGGATTGGCCCTCTGGCTTGTCAGTCACTGCCATTACGTTCCTTGTGAGAGACGCGCGCGGATTGGCCCTCTGGCTTGTCAGTCACTGCCATTACGTTCCTTGTGAGAGACGCGCGCGGATTGGCCCTCTGGCTTGTCAATCACTGCCATGACGTTCCTTGTGAGAGACGCACACGGATTGGCCCTCAGGCTTGTCAATCACTGCCATTACGTACCTTGAGAGAGACGCGCGCGGATTGGCCCTCTGGCTTGTCAATCACTGCCATTACGTTCCTTGTGAGAGACGCGCGCGGATTGGCCCTCTGGCTTGTCAATCACTGCCATGACGTTCCTTGTGAGAGACGCGTGCGGATTGGCCCTCTGGCTTGTCAATCACTGCCATGACGTTCCTTGTGAGAGACGCGCGCGGATTGGCCCTCAGGCTTGTCAATCACTGCCATTACGTACCTTGAGAGAGACGCGCGCGGATTGGCCCTCTGGCTTGTCAATCACTGCCATTACGTTCCTTGTGAGAGACGCGCGCGGATTGGCCCTCTGGCTTGTCAATCACTGCCATGACGTTCCTTGTGAGAGACGCGCGCGGATTGGCCCTCAGGCTTGTCAATCACTGCCATTACGTACCTTGAGAGAGACGCGCGCGGATTGGCCCTCTGGCTTGTCAATCACTGCCATTACGTACCTTGAGAGAGACGCGCGCGGATTGGCCCTCTGGCTTGTCAATCACTGCCATGACGTTCCTTGTGAGAGACGCGCGCGGATTGGCCCTCAGGCTTGTCAATCACTGCCATTACGTACCTTGAGAGAGACGCGCGCGGATTGGCCCTCTGGCTTGTCAATCACTGCCATGACGTTCCTTGTGAGAGACGCGCGCGGATTGGCCCTCAGGCTTGTCAATCACTGCCATTACGTACCTTGAGAGAGACGCGCGCGGATTGGCCCTCAGGCTTGTCAATCACTGCCATTACGTACCTTGAGAGAGACGCGCGCGGATTGGCCCTCTGGCTTGTCAATCACTGCCATGACGTTCCTTGTGAGAGACGCGCGCGGATTGGCCCTCAGGCTTGTCAATCACTGCCATTACGTACCTTGAGAGAGACGCGCGCGGATTGGCCCTCTGGCTTGTCAATCACTGCCATGACGTTCCTTGTGAGAGACGCGCGCGGATTGGCCTCAGGCTTGTCAATCACTGCCATTACGTACCTTGAGAGAGACGCGCGCGGATTGGCCCTCTGGCTTGTCAATCACTGCCATTACGTACCTTGTGAGAGACGCGCGCGGATTGGCCCTCTGGCTTGTCAATCACTGCCATTACGTTCCTTGTGAGAGACGCGCGCGGATTGGCCCTCTGGCTTGTCAATCACTGCCATTACGTTCCTTGTGAGAGACGCGCACGGATTGGCCCTCTGGCTTGTCAGTCACTGCCATGACGTTCCTTGTGAGAGACGCGCGCGGATTGGCCCTCTGGCTTGTCAATCACTGCCATTACGTTCCTTGTGAGAGACGCGCACGGATTGGCCCTCTGGCTTGTCAGTCACTGCCATGACGTTCCTTGTGAGAGACGCGCGCGGATTGGCCCTCTGGCTTGTCAATCACTGCCATTACGTTCCTTGTGAGAGACGCGCACGGATTGGCCCTCTGGCTTGTCAGTCACTGCCATGACGTTCCTTGTGAGAGACGCGCGCGGATTGGCCCTCTGGCTTGTCAATCACTGCCATGACGTTCCTTGTGAGAGACGCGCGCGGATTGGCCCTCTGGCTTGTCAGTCACTGCCATTACGTTCCTTGTGAGAGACGCGCGCGGATTGGCCCTCTGGCTTGTCAGTCACTGCCATTACGTTCCTTGTGAGAGACGCGCGCAGATTGGCCCTCTGGCTTGTCAATCACTGCCATGACGTTCCTTGTGAGAGACGCACACGGATTGGCCCTCAGGCTTGTCAATCACTGCCATTATGTTCCTTGTGAGAGATGTGCGCGCTCCAGTAACTTTCCACACTCCACAGGTGCTGCATGCAATGTTTTTCTCAGGAGACAGGAGTAACTGCAGATTGTGAGTTACCTGCGGTGAGTCCGACATAATGAATCCACTAACACGACACAGTGAATGCCGGTGGTAAACACTCGTGTTCCAATACTCGTGCACGAGTTTTGGGAGGTGTTCCCTCAAAATGAGCTGTGAAGGAGGGGGGTTGTTCTTACCCATGCGCTCATTTCAAAAACTCAGTAACAGTCTTTGGTTTCTCAGTCGTCGAAAACATCCTCTATAGCACCTTTAATTTTATGAAGTGACGAGAATACATTTTGTGATCAAAAACAAAACAAAAATAGCTTTATTCAACAATTTCTTCTCTACCCTGTCATTCTCCTACACAGTTTATGGCCAGCTCCTGCGTCAGCATCACACACACATACATTGTGCTGCTCACGTGTGCAGCGTCTGCCAATACTGAGAAGCTCTGGAAGCTCTGCGCTGTCTATGCAACATATACAGTGTAGGAGAATGACACAGAAGAGAAGAGATTGTTGTATTCTCGTCTCTTCATAAAATTAAGGTTGAACCACTGCAGTCACGTCGACTGTTTTAACGATGTCTTTAATACCTTTCTGGACCTTGACAGTGGTGGTTAAATTTCTGTCTGTGGAGGAGTCAGCGAGCTCTCAGATTTCATAAAAAATATCTTAAGTTGTGTTCTGAAGATGAACAAAAATCTTACGGGTTTGGAATGACATGAGGGTGAGTACTTAATGACAGAATTAAAATTTTTGGGTGAACTAACCCTTTAAAAATGTTTGAATTTCTTTTAAACATTTAATTTCAACATTTTTATTAAACAGGGAACTTTATTTTCATTAAAATAAAGCTTGTTTCAAACATTATTTAGTGCAAATGCCAGTATAGAAATACCTGCTCGTCCAGAATCGGCTTGTAGTTGTTCATCTTCGGAAGCCGAGCAGCGCTTAAAGTTACAAAAAAATGCTTTGCACACCGCCATGCAAAATGGGGTCACGCACACGACTGCCCACACTGCGATGACACCATTTTTGTTGCGGAAACCCTTGAGCTTGATTGGACGCGGCAGGGTATAAACCAGGCTTTACAGTACAGCCAGTGTTAATGGCCAACTTTACAGCAAATTAACCCCAGGCCCAGTAATGATGTGTGTTTTAGGCTCTTTTAATGTTGATAACATATCTGTGCTTTCATGGCTTCTAGTATAAAAGTCTTTTCATTCTGGGGCAGAAGTTTGGCAGTGGTACAATTATCAGTAACCGCTGTCAGCTTCCTTATATGGACATTATAACTGCAAATAAGATTTATTAAAAATAATTACATTTAAAAGATTTATCAAGGAGCTGTATTTAAAGTTTGAACACATCAACTCTATTTTTATTGGTATTGTTTTCCACATTTCAGAATGATAATAAGTCATCAAAATTATGTGAGAACTTTAACATTAAGGTGTTTGGTTTTAATTGCAGGTCTGAGTAAAGAGTTACCGAGGGACGCCTACGGAATGGCTCAATTTCAGGAAGTAATGCGACAGCAGCTGGAGAGCTCCATGCACAATGAGCTGGAGAAACTCTTAAACACGGCCAAAGGTGCAGATGCTGAGGTGAGATACAAGCTTACAAAAAATTAAACCCATTTTCAAAAATTCAGCTAACCTTTATATACACTACCATTCAAGGCTGCATTGAATATTGTAAAATATTACAATTTAAAATAACTTTTTTCTAAAATAAATTTAATATATTTTGAAATGTCATTTATAACTGTGATTCAGCATTATTACTCCAGTCTTCAGTGCCACATGATCCTTCAGAAATCATTCTAATGTGCTGATTTGGTGCTCAAGAAACATTTAAAAATTAAATGTTAATTAAAAAATGTAAAATTAAATTAAAATTAAAAAAAAAATTATGTTTTACACATTTGTTTTAACATTTGTCTTAAAAAAAATTGTGGAAACTATGATACTTTTTTTTTTTTTTTTTTTTTAGGATAAGGCAAGCAGTGTTTGACTTGGTTATTTGATCTTAACATGTCACACCAAGAGCCATATTAAATAAAACAACTTTTTTAGGCTACTAATAATATGACTAAAGTTTTCATTTTAAGTGAGTGCATTTTTAATTAGAAATAGAAATCATTATTTTTTTTTTTTTATAGTCTCAAAGCAAAAAAGCAAGTGAGCAAAGATGAGAAATGAGAGGAACCCTCTTTGGATGCCAGTATGCATCCAAGCTAATGAATGACGTGCCAGTATGACGGGAGAGATTTCATTACACTGCTGAGCTGGTTTAATTAGTCTCACCACGAGACTGGCTTCATCATGATGCATCTTCTCTCTCATTCTCTCCGGCTTTTCTTCAGCCCCTACGCACTTCATTTCATTTTTCTTTCTTCAGCTACACTGAGTTCATTTGAGCAGGTCAAATAGTAAAACTCTGAGCTGTTTGGCGATTCATCCCAATGTTTCCCCAGCAACATATGGTAATAATCAGACTTAGCCGTCATCACCGTGACACATACTGACCACTTGTGTCATCCCTCCCTCTCCATTACACACTCCCATAATCCCACCTAAACATTTACTGCCAAATGACGTATTAAAATCCACACCCTGCTAACTCAAATAAAGTCTGATATGGTGAAGATATGTCATCAGTTTAAAGCTGTAAACATTATAGCTGCCTTTTAAGTAGGGATATCAAAAGCACTGGTACTTCAGTACCACATTGATTCTTAAATAAAAAAATAACATTACCAGTCTAGTGTTTTCTGATTCACAGGCAGCCGATTTTGACTTTCACGGAAATATTTGTGTTTGTGCTCTGTATATCAAATAAAATAAAATGTACTTCCTTCTCAAAATGCTTGGTGAAATTAGAGTAAACAGCTAGGGCAAAAATTGGATATGTGTTAAATATCAGATCAGTGGATTAGACCTTCCAGTGAAATACATTATGATAGACCTATTGCTATCAATTACAGTGTATACAGAATACACACATATAGATATTTGTTGTTCTCGTCAGTCAATATTGCATATCTTTTTTCAAGGTTTATGTATCAAAGTTACAATCTGATTGAAGTACAGAGCTATAGAAGTAACTTTAAATTCTCAGCAGGCACAACAAGGAGTTTTATGGATTTTCATCAAACAGGTTTTATTTTTAATGATGTGCTCAGTGAGAGGTCTGATGACCCAGCAATCTTTCACAGCAGGGTAGTAATTATTTCAAAAAGCCTTCAGGAGTTTTAATTGCAAGATTGTAAACAGGATTAGAAAGGTATGCTGGCAGGTTGTTGTTGTTGTTGTTAATTTTTATGCTGAAAAAAAATTAGTTTTTTTTTTTTTTTAAGATTAGAATTATTTAAAAAAAAAAAAAGCTGATATTCTTACATCTAAAGGCAAATGTAAAAGTTTAGTAAATGATGATCAAAAAAAAAACCCTATTTTGACTTACTGCTATTCTAAAAATATCTCTCATTATCTAATATCAATAAAGGTCTGGCCTGGTTATGGAGGTTAATGGATTGTACATTCTTGGAAAGGCCTATAAGGGCATCATCTGTTTTTCATCATGATGAGTTTTAAGTACTGAAAACGTATTATGTTTTTCTCAGAAAGAGAACTCATTCTTTTTTGCCTGTTTTCTTCTCCAGGTGTCTAAAAAGGACTTTGAAGGCTTTAGGAAGTTATTCCACCGATTTCTGCAGGTGAAGGGACCTTCAGTAGAGTGGCCAAAAATCAACAGGCCCCCTGAGGACTCGGTAAGATAAGCAAGTGATTGGTCGTACACAAGCCTATTTCTTACACTCGCTTGTATTACTAATTTAGCCCATATTTGGTTGATTGTAGAACTATAAACTGAATATGCAGAGAAAGTCAAGCCTAGTATGTCTATACACACTTGACTTCAAGTATTAAAACAGTGAGATAGACAGCACTCAGAGCCTCTGCTTTGAGTCTCATGTGTGGGCATTAGTATCGCCTCAGGCTCTGGGAATTAACCAGCTGTGATTAAAAGCTGCCCACATTCCAGCATGAATTAATTTGTATGACATTCATACACTTGTATTTAAGTATCCAAAGACTTTGGATCCAGTTAGAGTTACAGTATTAGCCTGTAGATAGACCCAGTGTGAATGATTGTGTGTGTGCAAGGAAAATTATAAATAAAGCTTCGACATTGATTTGTCTTTGTGGGCAAGGGAGGGTGTTAGGAAGACAAACCATTAACAAAAGTGTCTCCTAATTTGATTTGGCTGTGTGTGTGTTTGTGTTTCACATAAAGAATCCTGTGTCAGTCTGCTTCCTCTGGGTCTGTGATGATTATGCAATGCCCTCTTAGAGCCAGAAACCCACACACAAGCCTTTTAGCTCCACGAGGAACCACACACAGGCTACACTATGAAACTGCTTGTGAAATGTTTGATGCTATAGTCTGCAGCATATAGCAAGGTTATCTGAACAGGAAATTAAATGAATCACTCCAGAAATTCCTGTTTTGAGTGTACATACAAGACAAGAACTAATGCCAAGCACCTTCCAACTCCTTTCAGATTTATAAAGGATTTATATATATTTGACAGACTGTTGCATATATGAGTGTGTGCATATGAATTTAAAGGATATTTGGAGAAGGTGAGGTTGTTGTTTCTTAGAAGAATTTCCTTCAGTATGTATGTACAGTAAGTGATATAATATGTTTGGTGAGGGATGGGCTCTATGTACTTGTGCAATTTTTTCTGTCATTGTAACTTGAGGGTGTGTCATGTCCTTATGAAATTGTCTCTGACCAAAAATGAAACTCATTCACCATTTTACAACATCTGGGTCTATAAAGGCAAACCAGTCCTTGCCTGTTGCAAAAATTTGCCACATAACCTCTGGATCCTGCAACATCATGTCCGTTTTGCTGAAAATGACAATTGTCATCCGTTAAGATATATTATACCCAAGATAAGTTGCTGATTGACTTGTTCGTAGTGTAAAAACATCAAGTCACTGGAACTTTTACCCAGAACTTTTTACCCTGGTTTTATGTCGAGTTCATCATGACATTCTCCACACAAGCACACTTCAAAAACCTGATTGGCCAATTTCAAACTTCTGGGTTTTTTGGCTTCTGGATTGGCCCACGTGGGTAACCTTTTTTTTTTCTGGAAACAGCAATGGCTAAGCCTAACAAGAACCAGTTTGGAAATCAAAGTCTTTGTACATGAACTGTCATGAAAATATTTAAACTATCTTGGTGATTTATTGATAAGACTACAAAGCTCTAATTAGGAGCTAAATTTAGAATTAACTTGAAATGACTGCGCTTAAGCAGTAGCTCCCTACTCGCACAGACCTGATCCGATGATTCATATTGAGAAGACGCATTGCTTGCACCATGCACGTGTATCTGGACATATCTATCTTAAACAGCAACACTTCTGTCATCTTTCAATGTATTTGATCTCATTCACGCAAATATGCTGCTGTCATCATCATCTTAAAATGTGTAAATATGTAGTAGTATTGTTGTTGTTGCACATTTCATAGTGGCTCTGCTTATTATAGATTAATGCAACTGTGATTAATGTTGTATACAATGTAGTCTTGGAAATAAATTATGTCTTAGTTTCATCATTTAAATCTGTCAGGATTAGTCATAATACATGCTTGAATGTGGCATATAATGTCATACAGGGAGTGCAGAATTATTAGGCAAGTTGATTTTCTGATCATATTTTTTTCCCAAGCACATTTTACCAATTCCAATCCACATCAATCTTAATAACTACTATTAATATTGTTTTTAATCATTTATAAGTGATATATAATTGTTCATGAAGGCTGGAAATGAAAAATGCCTTATATTCAGGTGTGCAGAATTATTAGGCAAGTTTTCTTTTACAGGCAAAATGAGCCAAAAAAGAGATTTAACTCAGACTGAAAAGTCAAAAATTATTAAATACTCATGAGAAGGACGCAATACTAATGCAATACTAGAAATTGCAAAGTTAAAGCATGACCAAGGGACAGCAAAATGCTCATTGGGTCAGCGGGGTCAGACAAAAACAGGTGGAAAAGAAAAGACACATGTTAACTGCAAAATAATTAAGAATTAAGGTGAAGAATTAAGTGTGAAACCATCAGGAACCCTTTAGTCTCCAGCGCCACCATTTTCCAGAGCTGCAACCTACCTGGAGTCTCCAGAAGTGCAAGGTGTTAGGATCTCAGAGACTTAGGTTAGCTAAAAAATCCTAAAAAATGACCCGCACTTGATAAGAATCACAAGCTGAAGTGTTATAAAATACATGAAGACTGGGTTTTAATAGGGCTTATAGACAGACAGCTTGAGAATGACTCCTGATGGACCAGCACCACATCCTCTTGTACCACTGTTTGAAGAATTTATCCAGAATCTGGCAGTAAGGTGTTTGAGTTCACTTTTAGTCCATCTCTTATCCTGAAATGTCTGTCTTGCAGAGATGGACTAAAAATGATCTTCCAAAACTTACTGCCAGATTCTGGAAGATAAATTCTTCAAACAGTGGTACAAGAGGATGTGGTGCTGGTCCTTCAGGAGTCACTCTCAAGCTGTCTGTTTATAAGGCCTATAAAAACCCAGTCTTCATGTATTTTATAACACTTCAGCTTGTGATTCTTATCAAGTGCGGGTCATTTTTTAGGATTCTTTAGCTAACCTAAGTCTCTGAGATCCTGAGACCTTGCACTTCTGGAGACTCCAGGTAGGTTGCAGTTCTGGAAAATGGTGGCGCTGGAGACTAAAGGGTTCCTGATGGTTTCACACATAATTCTTAATTATTTTGCAGTTAACGTGTCTTTTCTTTTCCACATGTTTTTGTCTGACCCCGCTGACCCAATGAGCATTTTGCTGTCCCTTGGTCATGCTTTAACTTTGCAATTTCTAGTATTGCATTAGTATTGCGTCCTTCTCATGAGTATTTAATAATTTTTGACTTTTCAGTCTGAGTTAAATCTCTTTTTTGGCTCATTTTGCCTGTAAAAGAAAACTTGCCTAATAATTCTGCACACCTGAATATAAAGCATTTTTCATTTCCAGCCTTCATGAACAATTATATATCACTTATAAATGATTAAAAACAATATTAATAGTAGTTATTAAGATTGATGTGGATTGGAATTGGTAAAATGTGCTTGGGAAAAAAATATGATCAGAAAATCAACTTGCCTAATAATTCTGCACTCCTGTATATACCCAGGTGAAACAAAAGTACATTTCAATAATGTACTTGAAGTGCTCTATTTTCACGCACTAATTTTGTACTTGATATACTAAAAATTCTTCTTTAGTACTTCTTAAAGGTGCTAAAGAGGATGTTTTGTTTTTATACATTTTTGCAATATTACTTGAAACTGTCTTTACTAACTGATAAAAGACTATTTATTAGGTGCACTGAAAGGAATAATATTAATATACATCATCTGTGCACGAGGTAGGGCCTTAAAAACATCAGCCAAAACATTGGCCCTCTGGCTTGTCAATCACTGCCATGACGTTCCTTGTGAGAGACGAGCGCGGCTGCGCGCTCCAGTAACTTTCCACACTCTACAGGCACCGCATGCAATGTTTTTGTCAGGAGACAGGAGTAACAACTGCAGATTATGAGTTACCTGCGGTGAGTCCGACATAATGAATCCACTAACACAACACAGCGAATGCCGGTGGTTAACACTCGTATTCCAATACTGGAATGAGCTGTGAAGGAGGGGGGGTTGTTCTTACGCATGCGCTCATTTCAAAAACTCACTAACAGTCTTTGGTTTCTCAGTCAATGAAAAGATCCTCTTTAGCACCTTTAAGATAATCTTAAGAACATCTAAGTGTACTCAACTGTGCTAGTTTGAGACACCATGAAATATGAACTAAAATGTGCTTTTAATATACTATCTCTGTATTTGAAAGAATATTTAGTTACCACTTGTAGTACACTATGGGTTCAAATGTACTAAAAGTAGTATCTAAATAACATTTTTTAAATACAGAGATAGTATAGTAAAAGCACATTTTAGTTCTTATTTCATGATGTCTCAAAATAGCACAGTTGAGTACACTTAGATGTTCTTAAGATTATCTTGATATACTAAAAATTCTTCTTTAGTACTTCTTAAGTACAAAATTAGTGCATGAAAATAGAGCACTTTAAGTACATTATAGAAATGTACTTTTTTTCACCTGGGTGTGTGTGTATATATATATATATATATATATATATATATATATATATATATATATATATATATATATATGTGTGTGTGTGTGTGTGTGTGTGTGTGTGTGTGTGTGTGTGTGTGTGTGTGTATTTCAAGCATGTATTAAACTCACAACATTTTTATGTAACTAATCCCGACAGAATAAAACAAGATATGAATAACTACGATACACGTTATGACCTAATTTACAATTCACATGAAACTGGCCTATTAACTCAATTGTGGAGTTTTTAATGCACATTTTAAATTTAAATATATTTGTTTTTATTTTTATTTTTAAATAACCATCAGAAAAATATGATTATATATTTTTTATATTAACCATTCTTTTCTTTTTTCTTTTTTTTTTTTAAAATAATAATTTATTATGATTGCAATTTTCAGTAACATATATTGTAACTCAGTAACAGCTATGAATTCACTTATGCAGGAAATTATGACATGCAGTACAATAAAAACATGATTTGTTTATAATTTTCATCCCATTCTAACTGATATTTCCAAAACCTTCTCTTGTGTCAAATAACTAACTTTACATAGGTGACAGATTTACATCAGCAGAAGTAGCAACAACTGTGTTTAATACATCATAAAAAAATGTTTCTGTTTGCAAGACATAAAAACATATAATAAACAAAGGTAAGGATCGAGAATGCTGCACAGGTCATCATTATTGTTGAGCATTATGCGTTGGCAAAGGATTCCTAAATGCAGGAAATATCTTGCAAGTCTGTTTCATATTTGCATACGTCTGTATGAAGCATACCAAAGGGAATGTTGTCCTTCCTGTTTGAATGAGTCTAGTTCAAGTCTTCCCACCTCAATTCACCACAGTAATATATCCAGATTAAAAAATGCACTGCATAGATTGATGTTCTCAAGGTAATGTTCATCTTCAAATGCCTTTACCTCTGTGAACTTTTAAGCACTGTAGTTGTTCATCAGCCTCTCATTCTGCATAATGGAGACGCTCTTCTAAAGTGCTTACGATGCAAACAGACTTGGAATTGTGGCTTTCTGACTGAGCTAATTAGATTCTGGTCTTGTGACGCTGTGGGAGCTACGAGTTTTTATTATCCACGTGTGTGTGTGTGTGTGTGTGATTGAGAGTGAGTTAACAGGTTTGAGTTTTGAGCAAATGGAATGTGCCTAACCCAGGAACAACATTTCAACAATCTGACACAACCACTGTCTATTTACAGTAAATGGCTGGATTGCTCATAACATCATAAAAAGAGAAGCCACCGTGCCACATAGGTGAAAGAGTACCTGAAAACCATACTTGAGTAAAAGTACAGATTCCTTACAGCAATAATTACAAGTTACAAGTCACCAATTCTAATACGACTTGAGTAAAAGTCTTAGAGTATCTGATTTTAACAGTACTTAAGTATGTTACTCATACTGAATGTAGGCTCAAAGATGCACTAGTCCTCGACACCTAAGAGACATGCAGGTGAAAATAAGAAAAAATGTATTTGTAGATGAGAAATCATGTTTATTTTCTAAACTCAAAATAAAACTGAACACCTCAATATTGCAATAAATCAAGGTCGACACAACAGCCTCTTAAACGTCTACAGATTCTCAAGTTTCAGTCAAGCTCAAGTGCTCAAAAAGGCCACAAGTAAACCAATATCCTTCAAAAAGGTCAATATAGTGGATAAATAAAATAATGTTAAGTAAAATTAAATAGTCAATGTCTGTTTGCAGTGGTTTGCAGTGGTACACCTGCAATTCAGATACTTCCTGCTAATCCACTCGCATTCACATAAAGTAGCCTTGCTGACAAGTTTGGGTGAGTAAAGGCAAAACGCTCAAGATATAGTGCATTCAATGCCCTTAGATGGCGGTATCGCTTCTTTATAGCAGAAACAAACTGCTGCAGAAAAAGTTAGGTGCCATGCAAAATGTAATGTGTAACTGCATTACTCATCACAAAAGTACATTTACTTGTTCAAAAATGTGGTCAAGTAGAGAGTAAAAGTTGCTAATATATTTGATACTCAGTACAACTACAAAGCAGCCAAAATGATACTTACGTACAGTAACTAATTACATTTACTCAAATAATTTACACCACTACCATATTGGTATTCCCTCACATTCAATTGAATTATTGAGATAACTACTTGACAGTATCCCTGTATATTCTTATAACACAACAATCCTAAATGGATGGTTTATCATCAACAAATAAATGGTTATTTGTTTAAAGTCAGGAATTTCCCCTGCTTATTAAGAGTTACGTTCATCTTCATTACAGTCAAGAATATCAGATCAGCTGACAGACGAGACACCTCAACATTTGTAATAGGGCTGTCAAACATTTAATCGCATCCAAAATAAAAGTTTGTGTTTACATAATATATGTGTATGTAATGTGTATATTTATTATGTATATATATATATAAACACACACACACACACACATATATATATGTGTGTGTGTGTGTGTGTTTATATATATATATACATAATAAATATACACATTACATATACACATTCACTATAGTTTAAACATGGTCAGGTCAAAGTGTCTGAATAATTTTTTGGTCCCAAATTTTTATAAGTTTTACTGGTAGTAACATGGGTATAATATGTCACAGTTTACTTTATTTTGCTATCCTCACTTACATGACCTATAGTGTCCTGCACCCACTAGTAAAAATATACCAAAAATATCAAAAATGTCTGAATAATTTTGGTTTGACTGTAAGTATATATATATATATATATATATATATATATATATATATATATATATATATATATATATATATATATATATATATATATATATATATATATATATACTTACAGTCAAACCAAAATTATTCAGACATTTTTGATATTTTTGGTATATTTTTACTAGTGGGTGCAGGACACTATAGGTCATGTAAGTGAGGATAGCAAAATAAAGTAAACTGTGACATATTATACCCATGTTACTACCAGTAAAACTTATAAAAATTTGGGACCAAAAATTATTCAGACACTTTGACCTGACCATGTTTAAACTATAGTGAATAAACTGTATTAATGAATGAAATGTTCAAGGTGTCTGAATAAATTTTGGTTTGACTGTATATATATAAATAAATAAATAAATTATATATATACATTTTATATATATATATTTTTGTTACATATATACATGCATGTGTGTGTGTATATACATAATAAAAATATAGAGTACACAAATGTATATTACGTAAACACAATTTTTTATTTTGGATGCGATTAATCGATAAAAATGATAAATAATTTTATTCATTGTACAGTAACTGTAATTGACTCAAGTGTTTTCATTAACAGCATGTATTTCGAAGCAGTAAAGATGTAAAGTAATGACTTAAATGTTGCATAAATAAATAATTAACTAAACAATATGTACAAATAACACCTAATTCATATGCAAACTGTCATGCTAGTAAAAAGCCATAGAATTTGAGCTGACCTGTGGCTTTTTAACAGTTTCCAAGATCTCAAAGAATCTGAAGTGGATGTTGGTCAACAAAAAGACAATCGTCAATGTGTGATCAGCAACGAATGGATCTCTGAATATCTCTATAGTAATAGAGGCTTGTAGGTATTGTAATATTTATTGTATATTCAAATAAATTTCTGATGAAAATCCCAGATAAATGTTCATGCTTAATAGTTCCTGTATAATTACATACATAAAGAAATCGATTTTGTGTTAGGTCAGTTATATTTGTAGCACAGTACAGTAGACGCACCCATCTTAACGATTTCTATATATCACTTATCCTGCCCAAAAAGACCATAAACATTACAGTTAACATCCAAAGTGACAATTAATTTATAGACATATATATTAAAAACTAATCCTGTCCCACTGAAACGCTGCAAATCTGTGATTTTAGATCAAGGTTTTGGCTGCAAGTCAATGATGCCCTCTGTCGAGGGAGGGAATATCAATATGGCCGCTAGAACACTTCACCTCTTGCTGGCAGTTTAGAATGCAATGAGCAATCCAGCCATTTATATAAATCAGTGGATTCAACCTGTGCACCAGGTTTAAGGTAAAGGATTCCTGCCCTTGGTTTGAAGCTCAGGTCTCCCATATTTGCTTTTCTTCATCAAAGTGTGGAAGTCCCTGTTGTTCTCTGGATAACTGCTTAGTTAATTCAATATGGCCGCTAGAACACTTTATTGTATATTCAAATAAATTTCTGATGAATTAATGTTTCATGACTGGCTCCGGGGAAAGTGGTGTCATGGTGGTTTAGAACTGGATTCAGGTTTGGTCATATGCCTTTTGTTGGCACAGCCACCTGAACTGCAATTATGCAAGAATGTACTGTATGTGTGTTCATCTTGAATTTCGGTCTCAAAAGGAAAGGATAAAGGATTTAAATGCTGCTCAAGTTTTAGCACACACTAAAAGCTTGAAAATAAGACATAACCTACATCACCACAACAATAACCACAACACCTGATCAGGGGTTAAGGTCATTGGGTGTTATTCATGAAACATGGGCAGAACAAGTTTCGGTCTAAATCTGTTCATAAATACTCCGTTTTTAAATACATGGTTGTCTGATGACCTAGATTCATTGGAATTAACCAAGCCAATCAAAACAATGAACCAAATTATAGTAATCAACATTTGAAGTGGATCAAAACCTTCAAATGTTGACTACTGTACAAACCAGCCATTGGTATTCTTTGAAATGCATTGGATTAACATATGAATACTATGGTATATGAATATGGCAATAATTTTGTACCATGTTATTGCCAAATGCTAAAATAGAATGGGGCACTTATGTGATAAAAGGATATTTTAATATAACATTCTTTGAAAAAGTAAAAAAAAAAAAATCAATTCTACTTGTCATTCTACAACAATGTGGCTGAATCTTCATGGACAGACTGTCCTCACAGTTTGTAAAAGAAGAACTATTTAGGGATTAAAAATACACGGTGAATAATGTTTTAAAAAAAACAAACGACAACAAAAACAGTAGGCCATTTAAAAGGGTTTTTCTCTTTGGAACAACCTCTCTGGCTCTTGTTTGCTCCAAGCGATGAGCAGTCCTGGGATTTCAGCCACCAGGTGCAGCTTCACTGTTTGATCACTGTAAGGCTCAAAGTAATGCCTACGATAAGTCGCATCAGCACCATGATACTCCTGTTTTTCATTCATTTGATCACTGTGATAGCATATGGCTCAAGCCCTGCTGTATCTGAGCACCACATATTACAGAAAGATCCTAACTTTAGAATCCTATCTTATCTGTTTGGTAACCATGGCAATTTCAGTTAGAACCTTAGGACAAAAGCTATTACAGAATGACATTTCTTAAGTGCATTATCTTATCTTAACTACAGATGAGATTTTGTATAGGATAAGAAACCTCAATCATGTTCAGATTTCCTTCTGTAATATGAATTTGTGAAAAATACTAAATTGTCAGATTTTAACGTAAGACTTAAGATTTCACTGTAATGAAACCTGATGACCAGCAATCTACAGACGATTTTCACAGTTAGGTGGAATTCTATGGAATGGAATTTAGTGCAGAATTCTGCAAAGTTCTGTGTTCACAGATTCCGGACTAAAGATTTTTGTTTATACATTATTTTTTCCCAAACTAGTTACGCACAAAGCGCGCCACACAACTGATTTCATTGGTCAATTTGGTAACTTACTCACCTGTCAAGCTTTCTGTCCTTGCCTTCACAACTGAAACGTTGACGCTTCAAAAAGTTCATAAAGAGATCGTAAAAATAGTCCATATGATTTAAGCAGTTTAGTCCATCGCTAATCGCTTTATATGATGAACAGATTGAATTTAGGCTTATATTCACATATAAAAATTCATCAACTCACACATCAGTTGTGGTAAAGGAAAGCTCAAGTTTGTTTGCTTGACGCATGCAAGAACCAATGAGGTTCATTCTCGTGTGTTACGCAGCACGTTTGAGCTTCCAGAAGAGGTTTGTTCTCACGGGTCATTCAGGTTCGGTTGAGCTTCTGTTTATGTTCGCTGATCAATGTTTATATGTGAATAAAAGCCTAAATTAAATCTGTTCATCATGTAAAGTGATCGAGTCTCTTCAGAAAATTTGGACTAAACCGCTCAATTCATATAGATTAGTTTTACGATCTCTTTATGAACTTTATGAAGCGTCAACGTTTCACTTGTAAAGGCAGTCTATGGAGAGACAGAAAGCTCTCAGATTTAATCAAAATAATCTTTTGGAATGACATGAGGTTAAGTAATTAATGACAGAATTTTCATTTTTGGTGAACTAACCTTTTAAGGTTAGGGGTTAATATTTGTTTCAGCATTGTGTAGGCTCTATGATTGAAATGACCAATGGGGGGAGAGTTAATCAATATTTCTTTTCTTTTTTTACCCCACTCTTACACAGACACATCTGTCTTGACTTTCCTCTCTCACTCACCCATTTCTCCCTGACAAACAACATGACCTTGGTTACATCATCCTCTCAATCTATCTGTTTATGTCAGTGAAATGTGGCTGTGTGTGATGTAGACATGAAGATCTTTGTCCATTTCTTTTTTTCATGTTTGTGTTTATTTGTTCTTTTTTTTTTTTTTGTCATAATATCAGAAAGTGGGGCTTTGTGCACTAAATATTAGTGCGTGTGTGGTGACATTTTTTTGGTATCTGACTCATCAGTGATGTCTCATGGCATTGCTATATGGCCCTCTGGGAAACAAGAGGAATGAAGAAAAGGGAAAGGTTCTTTTCTTTTAAAAACAAATCCATCGTTCTCTCTCTTCTCACATTCCTGTTTCTCTCCCCCTTACCTTATTGATCCAGCAGTCAGACTGTTTATTCGTTTCTGTCTCTATGAGAAATGTTGTGCTTGCACAATGTGTGTGGTGGTTGTTTGGTGTGCTTGTAAGTTGATCCTAGTGATTCTTGAAGACTGACTGCACGCATGATCATAACAGCTCACTAACCTCAACGATTGACCTCTGACCCATCAATATTTTTTTGTAGAAAAATCATTGAGGCAAACATACACACACCAATAGCAACAGCATCTGGGTGAAATTTAACAACTTCAGTGTGGTCACTGGATGAAACTACAGTCCTTTTAATATAATCCTTCAGATGCTGAAAAAAATGAAAGTATGCCCTGACTGACAGTTGTTTCTCTTTCTTGTCTTTGTCTCAGATCCAGCCATACGATAAGATTAAGGTGAAGGGTATACCGGACAACATAGCTGACAGTCTGAATAAGCTGGTGGTGGTGAAGCTAAATGGAGGTCTGGGAACCAGCATGGGCTGCAAAGGGCCCAAGAGCCTCATTAGCGTCCGTAACGAGAACACTTTCCTGGATCTGACCGTTCAACAGATTGAGGTTGGTCACATGACACTGGAAGCTTGCAGTACTTTGTTTACAGTTTAAGCCATTAAAGTCTATAATATCTTCCCATTCATCTCAATGACAGTTATTCAGCAGGGGTTAAGTGGCCATGCTAACTAGCCAAACATCAACCCCTTGTTTTAAAACATGTCTACTTTCTTTGTTGCCATGAAATAGAAAATTTCTTCTCTACTGAATATAATTTGCATTTTATTAGGTAATTAGCATTTGGTTTAAAAGAAAATACACCACTTCAATTCTATTCATTTTTTTTCATTACACATTCTTTCTAATATCCTTCTTGTGTTTTTATCTGTAGAGGAAATGCTTTTAATTATGGTCTCTTGAAAATATCAAAATAGGAGAGCTTCTCAGATTTGAATCCAAAGAAATATAAAGCACTCCAGATGTGGAAAAAGCAGCAGCTGTCTGAGAGATCTGAAAGTGAGCAAATAGACCTCCACCCATAGGTCTTAAATCACAAACATGTGTTCCTCTGTCTTTCCCTTCTCTTGCTCTCCTCATCTACAGCTGTAAAACACAGGCACATTCCTTCATTTATACAGAGCGAGCATTTTAAACCAGCAGCAACAGGCTCTGTGCTAGTTATTTTTCTCAGTGCCATGGACTGTAGGTAGTGTGCATGAAAGAGAACTTAGGGTGAAACCAAAACAGAGAGGGCTGTGTTCTGGGCAAGAGGGAAAAAAGATAGGGGCAGAATACTGAGCCCTGTGGGACGCTCTCGCTGAAGAACACTCAGCCTAGTGTCTCTTCGGCAGACCATTTACCTGCCTCATGTCGTCAGATATCCTGCTCACTGAATAAGGCCCATTAGTACATGTAAATGGGTATTCTGTCCTTCTCGCACAGAAATACAGGCTGTCGTTTCTGTGCTTGGCAGGACTCAGCAAGCCCGTCGGCCAGTTTATACCATTTGGCTTCTTTTTGGCAAAGACTTATGGGCATACATTAATTACAGGAAACCAACCTAAAATCTGTCAACATATCCAACAGTTTCTGAAAGAGGACTCATTTAAATCATTTTTTGAGAAATTTGTAGTTATTTGGACAAGTACCATTAATACAGGGAAACCCAGTGTTTGTGGGTAATTAGGTTAAGTTTTTGTCCCCTTGTATGATTGTTTAATGATTTTTTTTTATTATTATATTTTTAAAGTTTTAAACTTTTTGTTGCGTGAATAAATTTGCCAGATTTTCTCCATTTTGAACTTGCGCAAGATAGATAATGAATGTTTGTGCTATGTTCAAAGGCATCTGCGTTCTTTCACTTGTGCCTTTTTTTGGTAAAGGGTTTCTGTAATTTATCTGAATATTTTAAGAATTACTGCTGAAGCTGGTGTCTAGGACTAGGCTTAATCTTTGCTCCAAAAATAGGCATAATTTTTTTTTACTTACTCTGTTTATTGCAGTACTGTTGATATTGGCCAATTCACCTAAAACTTTAGTTTTGATTAATTATTGACCATGTTTATCAAAACTAAAGATTAGATATGAGAGATGTCTGTGTCCATTTGAGACGCTGATGGTAAAGATCACACATTTACAGCATTGCTGTCTAAACAATAAATTTTATTATTTAAAATGATCTATTCTCCCAGCTAAAACAGAATGTGCTGCAGAAACCTACAAAGTGTCTCAAGACACTTTGAACCTTTCAAACGAGTCAACCGAGTTTCAATGAATCATTGTGGGATCGCAGTCTTTTTTAGCTTGTTTACAATGTTAATATATAAAACATGAGTTAACTTGCTTGATAATGTATTTTTAGTAAGTATTTTTTTCTTTGGTTTCAGCACTTGAATAAAACATATAATGCTGATGTTCCACTGGTGCTAATGAACTCTTTCAATACGGATGAAGACACCAAGAAGATCTTACAGAAATATACACATCACAGAGTCAAGATACACACTTTCAACCAGAGCAGGTATTACCCCACACATACAGTACATATTTGCGAGCACACACACACACACCACATGTTTACCTGACATAAAACAGACTTACATTTATTTTAAATAAAGCTAATTATAATAATACAAACCTAAATCTAAAAAAAAATGTTTTAAAATAAAAATGTTTAATTTATGCATAGTTTTTATATTTAGGGGAGTACTCATAGTACTATGACTTCTCATAGTAAGCATACACAAACCACAGATATTTACACAGGAATAATGTGACATTTATGTAATCTGAGCACAATATACCACTCAGCTGATGACACATCCCAAAAGCACACACGTCTAACAAAGACGCATTTTGTCATTCAGGTTTTGGCTTGGACAGCGCAGGATGAAAAAAAACTGAATTTCTTCACCTTCATGTGTGCTGCTGACCCTTAGCCAGCAAATACTTAAAAAGTTTAGTTAAAACAAGTTAAATATTGATGAGGTTTCTAAGCAATAATGGGGATACGTTAATATTTAATGGACTCGTCAGAACAGAAATTTATCTCAAAGCTAACAACAGATGCTCGTGGGATACGGTTACATATGTTATTCAGAAAACAGTGCTAAAAGACGGCACATATTTAGTCCCGGTTGAAGCTGAAGCTTGTGGAAGAGACAATGTGATGAAAGGAAGAGGAGGAGGAGGAGGATGAAGGCTGCATGAAATATCAGATGTTTTCCCTGGCTTCATTTGACCTGAATAAGCCTGCAATGCAGGAGCCAGAGTAGATTTTAGAGCCCCTCTGAAAACACATTTGCATAAGCAGTGTATTTTTCGTGCCTAAAAACAAACAAGCGTCTGTACAGAGGAATCACTTTATGACACTTTATGTGTGTGTGTGTTTGCATTCATTTTATCTATCCATTTTATCTATTTTATGACTTCTGGGTCCCGTTCTTCATATGTGAATTACGCAGTTATCTGGATTTTACTGTTGACCATTTGACATGATCCAGGATTGTTAGGTTCTTCGAAACTCATCCCGGAATTGCTGTCATAGCAACAGGTCCATAAGCTCTAACCTGCTTGGGAGCAGGCTTATTTCATGTAAACAGGACTGAATTGCATCTTTTTAAGCAGAGGTGATACTTAAAGTCTGTTCCAGCCACTGCTACTTTCTTACAAGAGTACCTTTTTGAATCCAGGACAACAATAATAATTTAAAAAATGAAAATAATATTATAATGTTGTGTAGTCTATCATAATGTAGACACAGCCAGTCTCATTTAGAGATTTATTTGTGAGGGAATAATTACCTGATAATTTTATTGTTGTCTTACACACATGATGTAAACCGTTAGTCAATGCATTAATTTGAACAGCTATTATGGGAGTGGCTTGATGCAGCGCAGGTGATGCAAATAACTGTGCCATTATTAAGAAATTTCAAATAATGCTGTCAAATAACAAATCTGCATTACGTGTAAAATTAAATGTATTGCTGATTATGATTTCACTTTTTTAACTTTAGTTAGTGTGTGATGTTGCTGGTAGAGAATAAACAACTTCTGCAGTTACGAAGCTCAAAGTTCAATGCAAAAGGAGATATTTTCTTTTAAAGAATTCTCTGTTTAAGGACTACAACAAACAGCTGGTAGGGACTACAACGAGATTCTTCCCAGGTTAGTGACATCACTAACCCTAAAATTTACATAAACCCTGCCCCCGAGAACATGCAACAAAGGGGTGAAGCTATGTTATTGCAATACAGTATGTAACACAAATGCAATAGCATGTCATAAAAACAAGATGACAACATGACAATTTTAAAACCGTAATTAAAGCTGCAGTAGGGAGTTTTTAGAAAACGTTGACTTAGCCTGAAAATTTGAACAAGCACAACTCACAGGTCACTCCCCCTTGCTCTATGCTGCGCTACAGCCTTCCCCCATCACAACGGAGCCTGCCGTGAATGCGCAGGCTAGTAAGCAAGCAGGGCCACCAATGACGGCGGATAAACAGTTATGGCACATTCACTGGTACGGACGAAACATCAACATTGATACATGTAAATGTAACTATATGACGTTGCACTATTTCTAAAAGTAATAAATAGCTAGTAAGATAATATAACGGTAACTAACGTTACAGTATGCAAGTAATTATTCTATCGATATGTAATGCTAAATAAGGTTTGCTAGTACATTATTTCAGCAACATGACAAGCCAGTGAATAGTTGCTTTGCACAGTGCGTGACATTTTATCTGTATGTTATGCGGCTAGAGTTCTGACACTGAGTCAGTGGGCTCCGACGAGGAATTCACACCCACAGCGACTTCGAGGAGTCAACGGGCGGGGAGAAGAGGAAGCATCAGGCAGGGGACGGGCTAAATTATAATTTTACGGACTAAATTATCTTAGTTGTGTAACGTTAGTTCTTAAAAAATGAAACAAATCAAGCAGGGATACTTACTTGTCAAGCAGAAATGTGGCTAACTCTGCATCGTTTTTTAATCCTTTCAGGACACGTAGCTCCCTTCACCTCGGAAAAGCCGCTCCGATATTTTCCCTCGTTTTATTTCGGGCTCTATCTAATTCTTTCTTTTTGGCTTTTTCTGTTTAACCGTCTTTATTTTATGAGCAGGTGCCTTGAATTTGAATTTGAACGCCTGTACGCACTGGCGCTGTGCATGAGAGGAGTGTGATCAGCGCGCATGCGAGCTTGATTGACACTGCTAAGACACTCCTCCTGGCTCTGATTGGTTGTTTCTTACCGGGAGCGGTGTATTTCTGCAAATGGCAATAGGACCACTGGGAGGAGCCAGAGGAGCTTGATTTTTTTCACAGATTATCTGTCTCATATTCTACTGTCAGGACATAATGACAGGTTTAACAAATATGTAAAAAATACATTTTTACAAAAGTTACCTACTGCAGCTTTAAACTAAACTATACCATGCAGCATATATTCTCTGACTCTGTAGGCACATTACAACAGTTCCTATACAAGCAATTTATAGATTATCATGACAGAATATGCAATCAATAACTTTAAGATAGTTAACTTCACATCAGCTACATAAATTCATCAACTAACCATTCAGAAACGTCCTGTTGCATTCTACGTCACTTCTTCTTGAGTCTTTCCATCATTGTCTGACTTTTGTTCAGCCTTTTGCACATAAAAGGCTGAACAATTTCTAACATTTTCAGTGAGTCTTGAGGTAATCGGAGCTGCTAACACAAGCTTGAAACTCCGCCCTCTTTGTAGGAGCAGCAGCTCATTTGCATTTAAAGAGACACACACAAAAACGGAGCGTTTTTGCTCACCCTCAAAAAGTGACAAATTAAACATGCTATAAAAAATTATCTGTGGGGTATTTTGAGCTAAAACTTCACATCAGAGACTTATTTCACATCTTGTAAAAGTGGCATTATATGACCCCTTTAAAATAAAAATGTAAAGCCTGTACAAATACTAGAAATTGTGAAATAATGGAAATAATTGGGAATCATGTAACCAACAGTACACATTTAATTTATCTATTATAACTTTTATGTCATTTTGGTCGCTTGGCTGTTTCCTTAAAAGGTCCAGAAATTCATCAAGTTTTTCGTCAGGCGTGTGATGTTCTTTTTTAATATGATGTCATTACATTGCTGTCTTGCCATCAGTCAACGTCTGCATTGTTGATCATGGTTTCGAGTATCGATATATCTGCCCTTTCCAATGAACACAAAAACATGCCATAATCTCAGACAACTTAATCCAGATATTTTAATCAAATCCACATATTTGTTTGAAGAACCAAATTAGCCAGAGACTTCTTTCTAAAACATTAAAAAACCTTAATGTTTCCAAACTTTTGACCTAAAAAAGAAAAAATATATTGTTTTAGTTAACAATAACAACATGGACAATAACAAATTTGATGCTCATTACAAATCTATATTAGAAATATTAGAATTTCAGACTTTCTTTCTCTGAATTTTCCAGGTATCCACGGATAAATAAGGAGTCTTTGTTGCCAGTCGCTAAGGACATGGGTATGACAGGAGAGAATGCAGATGTGTGGTATCCACCTGGTCATGGTGACATTTACGCCAGCTTTTATAACTCTGGTCTGTTGGAGCAGCTCATCGCTGAAGGGAAGGAATATATTTTTGTCTCCAACATCGATAACCTAGGCGCAACGGTAGACCTGTATATATTGAATCATCTGGTGAGCCAGCCGAACGGCAAACGCTGTGAGTTTATCATGGAGGTCACAGACAAAACCAGAGCAGATGTGAAGGTGAGGGAATATTATTTGTGTGTGGTATTGTACAGTAGTACAAAACAGCTTTGTGACTTTTAATCAGAGAAATTATAATTTTAAACAAACAATTATTTGTGCTAAGTGTATTTAATGTAAGAATAGTAAAAATTATGTTAAAAATAATAAGCATGTTTTCCATACTGTTTTTTTATTAAACAAAGGACGAGTTTTGAATCAATTCATTGAAATGGCCAGTTTGAATTGATTCACAGAAATTATTTCAACTCCGCTTACATGCTTAGATCTACTTTTGCTACTGAAGTTTAAATCCGTGACAGTATTAATACATTTTTGTCTTAACACTTTCATACATCTGAGTTACAACAAGGAAGATGACAGATGTTAAAACCAGGTGTAAAGAGGGACAGTGATTCTTTACTAATAGACTAAAGCATTGTAATAAGAAATTCCCAGAACAGATTATATATTTTCTTTTGTCCAAGCAATTCAGTGATATGCATTTACCTACATAAAGATCATTGATTGGATTGGGTAAAAAGATTTGTTCATATATATTTCTATATAAATGAGGTGTATTTGTAGGGAACGAGGCTTATATTCATTGTATTTTCATTAAATGTTGCGTGTTTTTGTTGCCCAGGGAGGTACGCTCATTCAGTATGATGGTAAGCTTCGGTTACTGGAGATCGCCCAGGTTCCCAAAGCTCATGTTGATGAATTCAAATCAGTGACCAAGTTTAAGATCTTCAACACTAACAACCTGTGGATCTCACTATCTGCCATAAAAAGACTACAGGAACAGAATGCCATGGACATGGAAATCATAGTAAACCCTAAGGTAGGAAAACTCTAACTGCAAAAACTTGCAGAAACCGCAATTTTTGAGGAAAATCTGGATGTTACATATTATAACTCTTTTCCAAGGGATTACAGTCAGTAGCTAAGTTTACATGGACACTTTTCTGATTGATGAATCTAAACATAGTGTTTACATGATCGGGTAGATGTGCACGTTTATATGTCACAATCTTCAAACTGGATTTGATCTTTTGACACGCGCACACTGCACAAATATAGTTTCCTGCTATTTGCGTATAGCCATCCACCTACATTTGCTTTTTTATTTTAAAAAGCAGACTTAATATTTGTCTAATTCAGCCATGCTGGTTATATTTATCAAGCAGTAAAAACGCCCCTGCTCCACTTCACAAGTTGGGTTTTAAGTTTTTTTTTTTTTTTTTTTACAGTCTGTGCTTTACACAAGCAAACTGTGTTTGAGTGTCTGTTTTATACCAAGCCCAATATCTCATTTGAGTAGAGATCATTTGGGGTCTAGTTCAAGGCTTCAAAGTGTGATCAGAGGGTTTATGGAGGGTTTTATGGAGGGTACTTTTACATTTATAAACAATTTCTGTTGGGTTTTCTGTTCTCAGTCCATTACAGGAGACTAAAGAAATGAAAGGTAACCTTAAGATGAGGTGTGTTTTGTGTGTGTGTCAGTTTATATGGTTATACTTTGGGGACAAAATTATTAGAAGTGAGCAAAAAAAGCTCCCTTTGAGGGCATTCAGGGACCTCCACAATTGGAAAAACTATTAATACATAAATTTTTTTTTTTTCTTATTTCATCACTGTGCCCAAACCAAATGCAATGCAGCATTTCCAGTTTACAAGTGACAAGTAATTTGTCTCTCCACACATGAAGCTGGTTAAGTCAGAAAAGGTTGTGTCTGGTTAGGACACAGTATATACATCCAAAGGGATGAGTGTGTAATAATTATAATTTGCAATATATAAAATCAATAGAATTCTATGGTATGCCCTCATTTAGATAACCAATTAAGTGTGTGTGTGTGTGTGTGTGTGTGTGTGTGTAGTAGTAGTAGTAAACATTTCAGCAGAGCTTCGTATTGTAGCACAATTTCTCCCCTTAAGGACCAGGCTCTCATCCAGCTAGACATATTAAGCAAAAATTTTAGTCTGTTCTAGATTACTTTACATCCAATCCCTCCCACTTCCGTCCCTGTCAACCTTGTACTTTTTCTGCCTGTGTGATACCAAGACCTCCTTTAACATCACTTTTTGTTCTTCATACAACAAGTATACATGGTTACTTGACAAATAACATGAATATGAACTTTTTAAGTTGGCATGAAATGAAAATTCACCCTACCTGTTTTCTAAATGCATGTTATCTATCTTGAGAACGATTCTTCCATGCATACGTTTCATTTTTCACTATTTAATTTTTTAATCAAAATAACTAGATTGACAACTCTGATGATGTATGCCGGATTTCTCCACTCATGTAGTTCGATTAATGTAGTTTGATTAATTTTGTGTTGGTTTTTCACTGTAAATCACAGTACAGAGGAAAAGATCTGTCACTATTTTCATTTCATTGAGACTTTAGGTCCAATTTTATATACAGTGGGGTTTATAAAAGCCTGGGAACTACACTGAAAATTTGAGGGTTTTTTTTTTTTCAATTAAATCTGCATATAAATATAATGTTTTAAAATTTTGATAAATGTATTATTATTACATTTAATATTTCTTGGTCACTAATCAAATTGATGATATTGTGTGATGTACAAATATTTAAATTGTTTGACAATTATAAGAGAATTACAAAACTGTTGTTTAAAATCATTTTCTTTGTCCCTCTCAGACTCTAGATGGGGGTCTGAATGTCATTCAGCTGGAGACCGCAGTGGGTGCTGCCATTAAGTGCTTTGATAACGCCTTGGGCATCAACGTGCCTCGCAGCCGCTTCCTGCCCGTCAAAACCACATCTGACCTCCTACTGGTTATGTCCAATCTGTACAGCCTGGAGGCAGGGTCTCTGACCATGAGCGAGAGGCGTGAGTTTCCCACAACTCCTCATGTCAAACTGGGCAGCTCTTTCACCAAGGTACCGCACCTAATGAAGCATTCACAACAAATGATCCATTCAAAACACATTGTGTTCCTCTTACACTACACAGTGTGTAATAGACACCTTCACATTACCAATGCGACATTACCAAGTCTGCCAGGCAGAAACCCACTAAGACATTCTCTAAAGAACAATCACTCACAACAGACGTATATTTTCCAATCTAACTAATACTTAGCAAGCTTTTATTCAGTTCTCTCTGTCTTTCAGGTTCAGGAATATCTCACACGATTCGAGAGCATTCCAGATATGCTAGAGCTGGATCACCTCACGGTGTCTGGTGACGTGACCTTCGGAAAGCACGTCTCACTGAAGGTAAGAGTAAGGAACATCTTAAATTCTGCAATCAGACATTTTTGCAGGATGTTGCACAGTCTGATTGTTCCTCTGTCATCACCAGGGAACAGTCATTATCATAGCCAACCATGGAGACCGAATCGACATACCGGCTGGCTCTATGCTGGAAAACAAAATAGTGTCCGGAAACCTTCGGATCTTGGACCATTGAAGCCTTTGTGTCATGTGACCTGGATGCAGAATCACATGACCGCCCCGCACCTGCCACTGTCAGTGTCCTCATCATCATAACCAACCACGGAGACAGAATCAACATTCCGGCCAGTTTCATGATGGAAAATAAAAGTGTCTGGGAACCAATGGCTCCTAGAGCACCAACACCTCTGTACTGTGACCTGGATGCCAAATCACATGACCGACCCACACCTGTCACTCTCAGAGCCTCCATCAGTGGATCACAGCACACAGCGCCACAGACACCATACAACATCCACGCCGTTCCAGAGACATTCATTTTGTAGTAGTTGGTGTGTTTTTTTTTTTCTATTTTAGTTTTCTGTCCTTTACTGGTCTTCAAATTTTATCTGTGTAACACAAGTCTCAACATGTGAAAAGTGTTTTGTTTGAGTTTTTTACTCTGAAAATGCAGTATTTCTCTTGTTGTATCTATGGCACCGCAAACGGACCTTTCAGGGTCAGCGTCCTTTATTCTGCTTGCTCAAAAATGTGAAAGAAAAAGTGCAAAGCAATAAGAGTTCTGCGACAGTGAAGGCTGATGGTTCCGTCTTTGTGTTCTAGATCCTGAAAGTTTTATGGAACTAAATAAAGTGCAATATGAAACAGAACACTAGCAGTTCAGATATCTTCATTTCTGCTCAAGGTGGATTTCACAGAAGTTCCTTTGAGAATAAACACACATGCTTTTTATCTACAGTAAATAATGAGCAGGAATGAGAAAGTGAGGGAACATGTATGTGCACGAGGAATTTTAAAAAAAGCATTTACCATCGCAGCAGTGTAGACAAGGTCTCCCTGGAAGCACGAGGTTATTGTGTTCCACTGGTCTGTTAATGTGAAAGCAGCCAAGCATTAAACTTGCTTTTAATAACCTACACACAGAGCAGGAAACACACACACACACACACACACATTGGTGATTTATGATCAAAGAGGTTCTGAGATTGTATGTAAAGAATGAAAAATGGGTATTCTTTTTGAAATTTCTTAAAGATACATTCAAAGTGCTATTAAATTATTGGTGTTTTTAAAAGATCAACGTTAAGTGAGAGTTAGATTATGGTTAAGTAAATCTAATTGTAAAAATAAGGAAACAAGAAAGCAAAATTAAATATCCAACACTGTACAATAAAGATAAATAAAAAAAATAATACAAAAAAATCCACATTCATTTGTGTTAAGAGTGTTCTGGATTGAAATCAGTTCCTATCACATTATTTTGCATTGTAACAGAACCACATGGGGATGAAATGTTATTTCGTCGAACACTGTGTAATAGTGTCACAAGATGAGCTCATTTGAAGCGAAAACAGGAAATGGGTTTGACACATCCTGCTCTGATATGATGACCAAACAGCGGCTTTCTATAGTCTGCTGGTGTTATTAGTTAGTAGAGGTAGGAAAGACCCTTGAATCATTTGTTGACATGTAAATGCATCTACCACAACCAAATCAAATACAAAAACAACCTGATTTAACTGCCATTGTCATTGTGTACAATGGTGCCCCAATAATAACAATTCGACTGATAAACACATTTTGCTATATGGGCTCAAATACGGCAAAAGATGAACAAATGAAAGCAAAGAAGAGGGTAGATTGCTAGTAATCTATTTACAAAAGGTTGAATTATTTGCAAATAAATCAGTGAATTTAATTTTTAATCAAGAGTGAGTGATGAAATATTTAGGTGCTTAGTGAAACGGGCCTTTTTGAGAGAGTTTGGAAAAGCATCCATGTTTCAAAAAGTTATCAAGCTTGGGTTTTTCTATGTTGGCTCGTTATACTGAAGATATTACATAATTAAGCTTCTTGCTGTTTTTAATCTCATTTTACGGGTTGTCTCTTAAGTAGCACATTCAAAGATTTGGTGGGAGTATGGGTTGTACTCACATCTCCGTAGATCCATCACACGCTCTGTGTACTGTCTGAAGGACGTCACATGACTTGATTTTGGCTGCCCTCATTCTGCTGACTGAGAGGCCACTTATGTAAGTACAGACCTATCAAAACTAAGAACACATAAGGGGAAAAGGCTCTTTTTTGAGAAACTTGAGCCTTCTAATGTTCGAGACTCGACACGGTGTAATGTTGCCAGAAAATCCACCATCTGATCTGGGGGCAACTGAACTAGATATCACCTCCCCATCCAGACAACCCCTTACAACTTTAGGATGAGATATTTGAAATGAATTAGTGTACTGACATACAAATCTCTTATATATTAGTCTAGGAAGTCTCGTTTAAACTGCAAGTCTTCGTTTTAAACGGCTTTGAGGAGTCTTTTTTATTCTGCCACCTTGTGGCAACCTTATTGCAAAGCGCTTTTACATACCAGAAGTATAGAAGTAAAATACTGCCATATGTTTTTGAAACAAAAAGCATGTTGAATTGCACTACTTGAAAAAATATGCATTGCATTAACCGTGCTTACATTTTAATTCACTGTATTTTTAGGGCTTGCATTTTTATAGGCTGAAATTCAACGGTTGTATATTTAAGCTTTAAATATTTCAATTCAAAACATTTCACCCACATTTGTCAGACTGTAAGAAGAACCAACCTTCAAACTGAGGTCCTGACTTGCTATAGTTGTTAACTGCCACTTTAATTAGTAATTTAACCTCATTAATTAAGGTGGTAGCACATTCTGATAAGTGTGGTTTCACTACAGTAGCTATAGAACTGCCAAATGACTAAAGAAATTTTATCAGCGAGATGGTGAAAAAGCGTTAATGTCTTTTCTATGACCACCGACTGCTGCTACCACCAATGGCAGAAATAAATGCAGTTAGAATAACAGAATGTGTAAGAGCATACCTCTACAGGGAGTGCAGAATTATTAGGCAAGTTGATTTTCTGATCATATTTTTTTTCCAAGCACATTTTACCATTTCCAATCCACATCAATCTTAATAACTCCTATTAATATTGTTTTTAATCATTTATAAGTGATATTTAATTGTTCATGAAGGCTGGAAATGAAAAATGCCTTATATTCAGGTGTGCAGAATTATTAGGCAAGTTTTCTTTTACAGGCAAAATGAGCCAAAAAAGAGATTTAACTCAGACTGAAAAGTCAAAAATTATTAAATACTCATGAGAAGGACACAATACTAATGCAATACTAGAAATTGCAAAGTTAAAGCATGACCAAGGGACAGCAAAATGCTCATTGGGTCAGCGGGGTCATACAAAAACAAGTGGAAAAGAAAAGACACGTTAACAGAAAAATAATTAAGAATTAAGGTGAAGAATTAAGTGTGAAACCATCAGGAACCCTTTAGTCTCCAGTGACACCATTTTCCAGAACTGCAACCTACCTGGAGTCTCCAGAAGTGCAAGGTGTCAGGATCTCAGAGACTTAGGTTAGCTAAAGAATCCTAAAAAATGACCCGCTCTTAATAAGAATCACAAGCTGAAGTGTTATAAAATACATGAAGACGGGGTTTTTATAGGCCTTATAGACACACAGATTGAGAGTGACTCCTGAAGGACCAGCACCACATCCTCTTGTACCACTGTTTGAAGAATTTATCTTCCAGAATCTGGCAGTAAGGTGTGGGAGTTCACCTTTAGTCCATCTCTTATCCTGAAATGTCCATCTTGCAGAGATGGACTAAAAATGATCTTCCAAAACTTACTGCCAGATTCTGGAAGATAAATTCTTCAAACAGTGGTACAAGAGGATGTGGTGCTGGTCCTTCAGAAGTCACTCTCAAGCTGTGTGTCTATAAGGCCTATAAAAACCCCGTCTTCATGTATTTTATAACACTTCAGCTTGTGATTCTTATTAAGAGCGGGTCATTTTTTAGGATTCTTTAGCTAACCTAAGTCTCTGAGATCCTGACACCTTGCACTTCTGGAGACTCCAGGTAGGTTGCAGTTCTGGAAAATGGTGTCACTGGAGACTAAAGGGTTCCTGATGGTTTCACACTTAATTCTTCACCTTAATTCTTAATTATTTTGCTGTTAACGTGTCTTTTCTTTTCCACCTGTTTTTGTATGACCCCGCTGACCCAATGAGCATTTTGCTGTCCTTTGGTCATGCTTTAACTTTGCAATTTCTAGTATTGCATTAGTATTGTGTCCTTCTCGTGAGTATTTAATAATTTTTGACTTTTCAGTCTGAGTTAAATCTCTTTTTTGGCTCATTTTGCCTGTAAAAGAAAACTTGCCTAATAATTCTGCACACCTGAATATAAGGCATTTTTCATTTCCAGCCTTCATGAACAATTAAATATCACTTATAAATGATTAAAAACAATATTAATAGGAGTTATTAAGATTGATGTGGATTGGAAATGGTAAAATGTGCTTGGAAAAAAAATATGATCAGAAAATCAACTTGCCTAATAATTCTGCACTCCCTGTAGTGTGACTATACTGTATTGCAAAACAGGTGGTAGCTCATTCTGAGGGATATTTTAAGCCACTCAGGATGTGCTGCCGGTCTATTTGGACCCATTTTAATGTGGCTTTTCAAAGCAGTGAGGCTGTAGCGTCTCATGGCCAAACCTTGGCTCACTAGCGAAGCTAAGCAGGCCAGAGCCAGGCCGTAACATGGATGGAAGACCTTTTTTGAAAAAACTTGACTGTCATTGGAAGATGCTTTAGTAGGCCAGCAGGGGGTGCTCATTCCCTGGCCTGTATAGCTCCTAAAGTCAGAGTGCAGTAATGGAGGCACTAGACTGTAAGAAGAACCAACCTTCAAACCGAGGTCCTGACTTGCTCTGGTCGTTAATTGCCACTTAAATTAGTAATTTGACCTCATTAATTAAGGTGGTATCACATTCTTATAAGAGTAGTTTCACTACAGTAGCTGTAGGATTGCCAAATGACTAAAGAAATGTTATCAGGAAGCAAAATTGGAGAGAGAAGGCATACGGGATCCGGAAGTACCCAAGTGACCCCCCATGCCGGGAGTCCGGAGCCCCAACCAGGCTTGGTTCTTGAGTTGCACCAGGTCAAATTCGCACAGGAAATGACAGCTGCAACTTATCCAACAGGGACCCTGCAAGCAGTCTGTGGACAGCCCATTTTAAGGCTAATAATGCATAATTAATGCTGTAATGTACATCAGTGTGTTAAATTGTTTCCTGTGTGATGTACAGTAGGTTTTCCCTCATTAAAATAACGTAATTATGAAATATGCACTGTCCACAGACAGCCTTGAGAGGCCCTGTCGAACAAGTTACAAGCGGAACTCTAAGTTGAAAACAGCATCACAGCTGTAACTTACCTGGTAGGGCCCCTGTAAGCAGTCTGTGCGCAGCCCATTTCAAGGCCAATATTAATGTTGTAATGTACATCATTGTTAGATTGTTTTCTGTGTGATGTACTGTCGTTTTTACGTCATAAAAGTACTGTAATTAAGCAATAAGGACCACCCATGGACAGCCTACAGGGACCCTGTTGAATAGGTTACAGCTAGGGCTCTAAGCCTGAAAACAGCATCCCAGCTGTAACCCCCTGTAAGCAGTCTGTGGACAGTTTTGTAGAATCCCTAATTCGGCCCCAAACTTTACAGAAAGTCACGTCACATGCCCCTGGGTGTCACACCGACAGTTATGCCATGTGTCCACCAGAGCGTATTTAGCCAGCTGAAAACGCTAGGCGCTCTGCTTAAAACGCCCGTCTGTGAGCGCTTGAGAGCGCTTCTGCAGCGCAGCGTTTTTTTCCGTTGAGACGCTTTGTTGCTATGATACGGAATATCCGCGGCACTGTTACTTATAACTGATTTTGCAGGTAATTTGTTTCAGACTTAAAATGTTGACACAATGTGAAATTACTTTGCTATGTATTTTCGGAGACCAGCAATATTAATTTCTCATCCATTTTGTTCCGTTCTCTGTTTGTTGATGTTGTTGTACAGCAAGAATGTTGTGACGGTTGGCTGGTGTAGTATTTGTCCCGCCCCTCCTCCACTCTGATTGGACGGCTGGCTAAAAAGTGACAGTGATGAGCGCTGCGTTTTACTCAAAGTTGAACATTCTTCAACTCGAGGCGACCAGTAAAAAACGCAGAGCTCTCAGCTCTTGAGCGTGAAAAAGACGCTCAGTGCCTTGTTACGCTCCTGGTATTTAAAAAACGCGGCGCTCCCATTGAAAACAATTGAAAAAGTACGCTAGCAGCTGGAAAAAACACTCTGGTGGACACACGGCCTTATAGCCGGTACGATGGATCTATGCATAAAAGGTCACTGGTTTGCCCTGAGCGGTCACTCAGCAGACTCTGCCTGTGCCCATCGGCGGCGCTCCCTCAAATTTGTATGATAAAAAGAATCAAAAATCACCAAATGCACACCAACGTAAGCACCCCAGGGGGCGGAAGTGTGTACTTTGTGTGTACTTAGGCACTTTGTGGACAAAGTGATGAAGAATAGGCAGTTAGGGGACCAAATAGGCACTTTGTGGAAAAATAGGCAGTTAGGGTACACAGTAGGCTACTCATGGATGAGAAGAAGACTATGGTGTAGAATAGGCAGTCAGGGGACAAAATAGGCGCTCTACGGAGATGCGATGATGAACAGTAAGCTGTTAGGGGGATACTATAGGCAAAACGAGGACATAGGGGTTCAGGGGACACAGTAGGACCTTTGTGGTAAGTCTTTTATGCTCACCAAGACTGCATTTATTTGTTCAAAAATACAATAAAACAGTAATATTGTGAAATGTTATTATAATTTAAAATAACTGTTTTCTATGTGAATATATTTTACATTTTAATTTATTCCTGTGATTGTAAAGCTGAATTTTCAGACATTACTTATTATAATTGCCTTTACTGTTACTTTTGATAAGTACTAATTTCTTTAAAAAAAATTTTCTTACTGACCCCAAACTTTTATGGTAGAGTGTGTGTATTCCTCACAAATATGTAGATAGTGATCTAAGCTGCATGCATCATCTAATTTTAGGCCAATGGTCAATAATAGTAAATTTGAGAACACTATGTAATCGCACCTGATCTCTGTGTCCCTCAAACTGGTTCAATGATAAAGAGCAGAAATTAGTTGGATCTGTTAAACATTTTTTTAACCAACAAGTAAAACGTTAATTCATTAAAAAGGTCATTTTAAAGTCTAATCTCTGGACAGAGCAACTTATTCAAGCACAAACAGCTGTTAAGATGAGATTGGGGCATAAAGAAACTTTTAAACATGTTTGGGTTCCATCTGCATGATTGTGACTAATTGACCCTTCGCCAGGAGTTTGATTGACAGGTGATCTAACCAATCATAATGCCAAATCTGCCAGGTTGTCTGACAAAGCAGTCAGGGGAGTTAGTAGATTAATATAATTATAATGAATTTGTTAATCATCTTGGGACAAATGTATCTTTTAAAGAATATTTAAAACTCATTCATTGTATCTCACCGAAACTACTCGATCTTAAAAAAAACTAAAAGATGTATAATCCTGTAATTGGTTCTCTTCCTACTCTGACTGTTGGAGCCCTTTCCATTAGGGATCAAAAAATTTTAATAATATGTATATCAGAAGAATATTAACCAAAGGAAGTGCTTCACCTAAGGCAATGGTGAAGTGGAAACAGGATTATCACTCCCTTGTTTTTCAGAATTTGTGGTCAGATATAAATAAATATGTAATTCCTAATAAAGTCAAAGAAAGTCACTTTAAAATAATAAACAGATACTATCCATGTAACAATGTTATTAGTAAATTTAAAGAAGGGTTTTTGCCATTATGCAGTTTTTGTAAAGAAGAAACTGAAACAATTGTACACTTATTTTTCGGTTGTAATTATACAAAATTATTTTGGTCCCAAGTTTCTTTGTTTCTTTTTGAGTTATTTTACAAGTTTGTCACTATAACTGATGTAATGGTCTTGTAATGGTCTTGTTTATGGATTGTGATACTGGTTTATTGGAATTGGATAATATACTTCTTATTCTATTAAAAAACTCAAAAAACTTCTTATTCTATTAGGGAAATATCTTATACATAATGCAAAATGTATATCGAAAATCAATACAGAACAATCAAAAAGCTGTAAAGACATCTAAGCTGTTGAAAATGATACTTGATGTATTAGAAACATGACTGATTTGTGATATAAGATGCAGCATTTTGATTTTATTGTTTTACAGATTCAGAAATGTCTTTGTATTCCCCAATTTTTATCTAAATAAATAAGAAAAAAAAAAAAAAAAGAAAAAAAAAAAAAAAAAAAAAAATATATATATATATATATATATATATATATATATATATATATATATATATATATATATATATATATATAAGAAAAAAGAAAAAAAGGAGTTAGTAGATTAACATCGGTGGACTTGAACTTGAAAAATGGTGTGTACTGACATCTTTCCGCAGTTGAAACGACATTCCTTATGATGTTCATTCATGTTTATTTGATGCTATAAATGAACTAGTAGGAAGAGATGATCGGTTCATGAGCCGCTTGAACTGAGGCGCTACAGCGATCTGTCACGACACATTAAAGGGATAGTTCACCCAAAAATAGTTCACCCAAAAAAAGGGATAGTTCACCCAAAAAAGCCGAGTTGGAGCCAGACTCCTGGCATGAGGGGGTACCCAAGTGACCCCCCATGCCGGGAGTCCGGAGCCCCAACCCGGCTTGGTTCCTGAGTTGCACCAGGTCAAATTCCCACAGGAAATGACAGCTGCAACTTATCCAACAGGGACCCTGTAAGCAGTCTGTGGACAGCCCATTTAAGGCTAATAATGCATAATTAATGTTGTAATGTACATCAGTGTGTTAAATTGTTTCCTGTGTGATGTACAGTAGGTTTTCCCTCATTAAAATACTGTAATTATGAAATATGCACCGTCCACAGACAGCCTAATGGGGCCCTGTCGAATAAATTACAAGCGGAACTCTAAGTTGAAAACAGCATCACAGCTGTAACTTACCTGGTAGGGCCCCTGTAAGCAGTCTGTGCACAGCCCATTTTAAGGCCAATAATACATAATTAATGTTGTAATGTACATCATTGTGTTATATTGTTTTCTGTGTGATGTACTGTAGTTTTTACGTCAAAAAAAAAAAAAAAATATATATATATATATATATATATATATATATATATATATAAGAAAAAAGAAAAAAAGGAGTTAGTAGATTAACGTCGGTGGACTTGAACTTGAAAAATGGTGTGTACTGACATCTTTCCGCAGTTGAAACAACATTCCTTATGATGTTAATTCATGTTTATTTGATGCTATAAATGAACTAGTAATGCATAATTAATGTTGTAATGTACATCAGTGTGTTAAAATGTTTCCTGTGTGATGTACAGTATGTTTTCTCTCATTGAAATACTGTAATTATGAAATATGCACTGTCCACAGACAGCCTAGAGGGGCCCTGTCGAATAAGTTACAAGCGAAACTCTGAGTTGATCGGTTCACGAGCCGCTTGAACTGAGGCGCTACAGCGATCTGTCATGACACATTAAAGAGCCACAAAACAGTATTTATTGTTTAAATTTCCTTAAAAATGACAAAATTTGAAATTTGAGACCTTCAAAAGTAACCTGCTCTGTCTTGTCTGTCGACGCGTTGTCAGTGTCCTCTTTGCTCCGCGATGTATTTTTCACTGCGTGAGAACATGATATGTGGTGTGAGAGCGGCATGGCTTGTCCGATGTAACAACAGGAACTAAAGGGGGCAGGTCTTTGTGAATGGTCAATTGAGAACTGAGATTAATAGGTCTTTTGTATAGTCAAACATGGGATCACCGATTAATTGGTCAGTTCATGTTGCTGAAGTAGTTTTGTGTAATAATTTGATTGTATAATACCTGTCAGTGGTCATTATAGTAATTGCAAGTTAACTGCTCGTCATCATACTCCTGTCTGATTATTCTGATTAGGATTTCAGTATGAAAGGTTTCTACAGCGAATCCCTGTAGTGAAATGTCTTTCTCCATTTCCTCTGAGGATTTTACAGCAAAAGCTCTGATGCTAAACACTGTTTGTGCTTGGTGTTGTAATCATGTAATCAGTATAGCAGAGACATTGTACTGTACATACTGTACAGTAGGGGAAACAGATGGATGAAGAAATGCTTGAAAAAAGTTAATCAACAGCCAAAAACAGCATCTCTCGCTCTATGACTGAAGGAGGCAGAGAGGGAGGAAAGATGAAGGGTGTTTGGGGAGGGGCTTCATTTAGCCTTTATTTAAGAAGAAGTATTGTTCATTGTTGTCCTCCAGTATCCTCCTGTCTGTGTTTTGACTCTGCTTGTTGAAGCTCTTCACCATCACGGCACTCTACAAAGATCATCCACATACTTCAATACTCAAGTTCAAGAAGAGGTGAGTCTTTTCCATCTTGGATTTTTTTTTAACACTGATGGAATAGTGTCATAGTGCTTTTAAAAACACAAAACAGAGACTGTCGCATAACATACCTGTTTTTTAATCAGTGTGATCATTTAATGAATAAAAAATCTACAGCTTCACAATGGACCATTTTTAAGAACAATACACTTTTCTTTTTAAGTTCTTTTTAAGTTGATTAATGTATGGATTTTTATTTATTTATTAATTTGAGAGGATAAGCAACTGGGCAATCAAATCAGCAAATACACATTTGCAGCATCCATCATTATAAATAATGGAATTAAACCATTTACATTAAGCTAGTACTACAATCAAATGTGTTAAGTCCAGCTGGTGTGTGTCTCAACAGCTGTGCTCAGCATTCAAACAGAGTTCTGTACTCCCTGTGGTTCATTGCCTGCTATGAGGCTAATGTAGGGTGAAGGAATGGACTTAAAAAGAGTTCATGCTGCTTCACAGTGTTATCAGAGTCCAAAAACACAAGAAGTTTAATCAAGGCCCTTACAGAATCTTTGAAATGGTCTGTGATGAAGTTGTATCACAAACAGCCTCAACGATTTACTAATGGATTTATGATAAACTTATTTAGTTTTTTTCTAGTTTAGTTTGTCTAGTTCTCTATATAGTCAATGATTTGGATATAATTTAAGAATAGCCCTAGTCTATGATCCTTGCTTTGAATTGTTCTAAAAAAAATCTATTAATAAAGGTATTAATGTTATTATCACACATATTTATATATAAATATACACTACAGTTCAAACGTTTTGGGTTGGTGAATTTTTTTTATGTTTTTGTTAAATGTCTCTATAACTGTTTATAAGATATAATTAATTCCTGTGATGGCTAAGCTGAATTTTCAGTGTCACATGATCCTCCAGAAATCGTTCTAATATGCTGATTTGCTGCTTAAGAAACATTTCTTCTTATCAGTGTTGAAAATATTGTGCTTCTTGATATTTTTGTAGAAACCATGATACATTTTTTCATTCTTTGATGAATAGAAATGTCAATAGAACTGTATTTATTTGCAATAGAAATATTTTGTATCATTGTAAGTGTCTTTACTATTACTTTTGATCAATTTAATGCAGATTCTGAGATTCCAGGTGACAATGAAGTTTGACAACATTCTGGACGAGGCAGATGGGTTTGGCCGTTACCAGATTGCGCTGGTCTTACTGCTGTTCATACCTCGCATCACTATCCCATGTCACTTCCTGCTGAACAATTTTATCGCCGCCATCCCATCTCACCACTGTGACATCAGCTCTCTGGATGCTGACGGGATCCTTGGGAATCTGAGTCGAGAAGAGAAACTTACTGTCAGTGTTCCTACACAGGAAGACGGGACTCCGGCTTCCTGTCACATGTTCTCCCATCCTCAATTCCACCTGCTGATGAACTCCTCCAGCCCCTCAGAGGTCGCTGTAGTCCAGTGTCAGAATGGATGGGAGTATGACAACAGCACATTCATCAGGACTCTCGCCACACATGTAAAGTCTCATGAAAATGTATCATGTAGTTTCTTCTCAGCCCTCTCACCACTCACAGTTTATTTTTCTGTTTCTCTCTCTCTTTAATTTATCAAACAGTTTGATTTAGTTTGTGACAAGAGGGGACTGGCTAAAGCATCAGCCACCATATTTTTTTTGGGCGTCATGGCTGGAACTGTGTTCTTTGGAGTGCTCTGTGACAAGTAAAACACCAATATCCTCTATTAAGAATCTTTCAGCAGTGTGATATAGTAACACAGAGAGATAGTTTAATGAAACTTATCATATCATGAATGCAGTATTAATGCACTGAAGGGTCATTGCTCATCTATGTGTTGTTTTCAGGTATGGCCGTAGAAGCATGCTGCTGGTGTCCTATGTGTTATCTATAGTGTTTAGTGTTGCTAGCGCTTTCTCAAGCAACTACATCATGTTTGCTGCCTTCCACTTTCTGACTGGATTGGCACTGACAGGAATCACAAACATATCAGTTGTGCTCAGTAAGTTTTTTCTGAAACCTAACTGACTTAATTCTTTGCTTTGTATTTTTTTCTCTCCATTGTGTTTTATCCTAGGACTCAGAGACATTACGCTGTTAAGCTATCCAGTCTTTCAAAATGAAAAGTGACCAGTCTTAGCAAGGACAATTACAGTCATTTATCGTATGAGAACAAAACTTGAACTGAATTGAGCTAGATGATGACACTATTGTCTTCTGTAGAGCTGCTTTAGCTGAATCAAATAAGTTTCATTTGTCTTATACTTGATTAAAGGTGCAGTAGGGGATCTGGAAAATGCTAACGTTAGCCTGCTAGCATTGAAAGCATACGATCCCACCCTCCCTGCAAATCGCCGTCCAAAGCCACGCATTCTCCAAAACACATGAATGCACACACACACATAGCTGCTCTCTAGCCTGACTACGTCAGACTTCCTACTTCCGCTCAATTTCATTTCGCTTCTGTACTCAGTCTGATACAGCGTCAGAGCTTTGTGTTTGCCACCGGTCTGGAAACAGTCGGGCCAATCAAAGAACAGAGGGCGGGCTGAGAGCCGTGACGTAATGCTAAGCGCCGAGTTTTACATTGTAGGTTAGAGAAATCGAAAACCGAAACGACCGCGGAAATGGGAAACGAGACACGGGATGCAAACTTCGGGATGCATTAACTTCGCATAATCTGCAAAAGTCGTTTACAGCCATGTTCACTCCGGTATTTCGCTCACATCATCATGTGTTTACAACAGGTTTACAGTGGAAGTTCAATCATAGATTTGAGTTCGATGCATGATGTCTGTGCTTCGATGCGGCTGTACAGGCGGATAACATACGTCATAACTAAACGTATCTGATTGGCTTACGGGTAACCAATGATTTTAAACTTCAGACAAGCGTCCCCTAGCGAGAGAGAAAACACTTCTCTATTATGCCATTCCAGACTCTGTCTACGAAGCAAAGTGAAGTAGCAGAGTCTGGTATTACCAGGCTAGCTGCTCTCTGCAAAGCGTACATAATGTCTCAAAGCACATAACATTATGATAATAATGAATGTAAACAACTTAGAAAGCTTGTATCTGACTGCTGCAGATTCATTTCGGTGTTGATACTGTTGACATGGATATTGGATACACGTAATTCTGAGCCTGAGGACGTGAACAGCTCCGGTTAGAACATCACAGGTTGCCATTTCTTAGTTATGGCGTGAATGCAGCATAAGCTCATTGTTTTAAAGGAACTGTAAAAGGAGGCTGCTATTTGTGCTCCGTGATTGAGGTCTGTCTGTATAATCTCTGCATAGCATGAAACACGCTGATGACATATGATGTCTGCACGAACAGGGTGCGCAAGGGTATGTAAAAACATACGTTGACAGGCAGATAGGACATTGTATTATTTCATTCGGTTTGACTTTAATAACTGGATGTACATTTTATGGTCCTACACCTTCCACAGACAATATATATACACTGTCCTCCAAACGCCCTAGAAAAGTGGGGTTTTGGACAATATTGGCATGAATCCTTTTTAATTTGTGATAATTTTGCACCTGATAAGGGACAACACAAACTACGAAAACATATCTTATTACATAAACAGTTTATACATAGAAAAAACTCATCAAAATATCCACCATTAGCAGCTATCTGACCTAAACTGGGTCCTAATTGGTTCATTGTATTCTAAACATAATTGGCAATCAATTGTTGAAGCTATTAACGTGTGCTGACCCAAAAATCTTTTACAAACCTGGGCCAAATTTAAACCAGTAAATAGGCATCACAGCTGGCAAAGGGGCATGTCTGACTTTGACATGTATATATTACCATTATTATGTAATCAAAATGAAAATTATTTTTGCTGGTCTTCAATGATAATGTTAAGTTACTTTAATGTATTTGCACCAAAAAATGATAAGGATTTATGCTGATATCGTCTAAAACCACACTTTGCCAGGGGTTTTTCCAAACTTTTGGAGGGCAGTGTATAACAAAAAATGTTTCTGTAGAGAATTACCTATTGCACCTTTATTATTATTATTATTATTATTATTTTTACTGTGAAGCTGCTTTAAAACAATCTGTTCTGTATATAAAGCACTATATAAAAGTGAAAAGGGGAATTAGTTGCAGTTTTCTAAAAAAAATAATTTCATTAAATATTAAGTATTTTAAAAATGTTTTATTAAAGAACATTATTTATCCCCTTTCTCTTCTTGAAAAAAAAAACATGTAGAATGTGTTTATTTTTGTAGATTTTTTTTTTTTTTAAATTGTTTATTTGATGAAAAATATTTATGAAATGTTTTTTTATAACATTTCTGATGTTTAGTGATTACATTTGATCTGATCTGCAGGTGTTGAGTGGGTGGACACTAAGCATCGTACATTTATGGGCGTGTTCGGCAGTATTTCCTGGAGTTTAGGCAACATGCTGCTGGCCGGTGTTGCCTATCTGGTCACTGATTGGAGGATGCTGATTATTACCGTCACTTCTCCTCTTCTTCTTGCTACAGCAACCTGGTGGTAAGGGAACACCATTATATGTTTTTATAGAAAAGTCCGGAGTCTTCCTCACCCTCAGGGCCTGTTTGTAAGGTCATGTCATGTTTTTCCTCAGTTGGAAAGATCTGTCCTTTTTTCATTTGTTCCTCTCACACACCACACCAGTAAATTTAACAATAGTAAAACTTGTGTAGTGCATCCATGAGCTCCAGCACCTCTCGCAGAAAATATCCCTTGTCTTAAATGTCCTCAAAGAGCAAAGATATATCATATATATTTCTGTTCTATCAACAAGAGCTGCCACTCCCATTGCGAATGACATAATTGAGTAATTTTTTACTATATTCTGAATTAAATGTTTAATATTTCTATACTCATATACTGTACACAATGAATATAATAGTATAATATTACCATCGTCTGAACCATCGTCATTCAATCATGTCATTCACAGTGTGTCAGTCTCATTTTTTTTATTTGCTTTAAATCAAAGTTTAAAAAAAATTTAATTTCAGTGATTATTGGTTTGGTTCATGACGTATAATAATATAATGTACATTTTTTATTATATATTAAACTCATATGCAGTACCTTTCAAAAATTAAAATTATAAAAAGTTTGGAAAAATTATGAAGAAAGAATGATTGATTTATACTTTAATAGGCTGATTCCTGAATCAGCGAGATGGCTAATAGCCAGTGGAAAGGCAGAAACAGCATACAAGTATCTGAAAAAGTGTGCTACTTTTAACAAGAGACAAGAATTCACATCAAGAGTCAAGCTAGAGGTAAACAAGGTCTCATTTGCTATCTATGTTTGCCATCATTTAGATATTTGCAAAGAACTTATTTCAACAGTAACACCTTCCTTTCTTTTTCTTTTTCTTTCTCAGTCTCTGTCCAATGTAGCAACTATGGATCAACAGGATCACAGTTACACTTACTTAGACCTTGTCAAAACCCCAAAGCTGAGGAGACTCACACTCTTTACCGGAATAGTGTGGTAGGTTTTTGTGTGTACTAATTTAGATTTTACAATTGAAGAAAGTGCCTCTATTTAGTGAATATGTGGAAGCAATGAGCTTGCATTTATCTTCCATTTTTGTAGGTATGGAGTTGCTTCTACGTACTACGGCATCAGCTTAAACATCACTGGCTTTGGGCTTAATCTGTACCTGACCCACTTCATTTACGCAGCCATAGAGGTGCCGGCAAAAATCCTCATCTACTTTACTCTCGACAAGGTCGGCCGTAGAGTCTCTCAGAGCGGGACACTGGTGCTCACTGGATTTTGCATACTCATCAACATCATCACACCTACAGGTTTGTATATTAAATGTGTCATTTCATTTTAAAGCAAACAAGGCCATTAGTTGCAAGTGCACTTTAAATCAGTGGTTCTTATAAAATGTAAGTTATTAGTCTTACAAAAAAAGTTAGGATACCAAACACATACGTGCATCAGCTTTTAAAAGGGGTGAAAAAAAACACTTGTTGATGATGTCAAAAGCCATACAGCAAACTTTGCAAATTTTGATACAAATCATAGAAACTGGCCAAAACAGCAGATGCTGACATGAAATGATTGTCTATCCTTAAAGTGTTAGTTCACCCAAAAATGAAAATCATGTCATTAATGACTCACCCTCATGTCGTTCCAAACCCGTAAGACCTTCGTTCATCTTCGGAACACAGTTTAAGATATTTTAGATTTAGTCCGAGAGCTTTCTGTCCCTCCATTGAAAATGTATGTACGGTAGACTGTCCATGTCTAAAGGTAATAAAAACATCATCAGAGTAGTCCATGTGACATCAGTGGGTCAGTTAGAGTTTGTTGAAGCGTCGAAAATACATTCTGGTCCAAAAATAAAAAAGACTTTATTCAGCATTGTATTCTCTTCCGGGTCTGTTGTCAATCCACGTTCATGACGCCGCTTCTTCTTCTTCTTCTTTCCTGTTTTACGGTGGTTGGCATCCAGCTTATTGGTGCATTACCACCCCCTTCTGCTCCGGAGTGTGGTTCACGACGCCGCAGTGACGCTGCTGACGCGTTATCTGGTGCGCCCGAGCTTCGTTTACAGTCTGAGGGAGACGCACGCTGTATACCTATACCTACATACCTATAGGTTGTATACCTACAACCTATTCTACATTATTTGTATTTTGGTATTGCTATATTTTTTAAAATGGTGCGTAAGTGTGCATGTCGCGGATGTCCTAATCGCCAAAAACAACCACAGCGACGTAAAAGTGCATTACCAACGCCGACAGATGAAAGGATTCAATGGAATCAATTCAATGGAATCAATTCAATGGAAAGGATTCCGGAAGAGAATACAATGCTGAATAAAGTCGTAGTTTTTGTTATTTTTGGACAAATGTATTTTCGATGCTTCAAAAGATTCTAACTAACCCACTGATGTCACATGGACTACTTTGATGATGTTTTTATTACCTTTCTGGACATGGACAGTCTACCGTACATACGCTTTCAATGGAGGGACAGAAAGCTCTCGGACTAAATCTAAAATATCTTAAACTGTGTTCCGAAGATGAACGGAGGTCTTACGGGTTTGGAACGACATGAGGGTGAGTCATTAACGACATAATTTTCATTTTTGGGTGAACTAACCCTTTAAAAATCATGAACAAAATTATGCAAGAGCAGGCTTAATTAAACAACTGTTGTCACGGTGCTCTGAGACTTGAGGTAGATCCAATTGCAGCTTTATTTAAGGATATCCAAAATCATTGTCATACATCCAGGCAAGAGTCAAAATCCATAAACAGTCCACACAAAACAAGAAACCAAAACCAACAGGGTGCTCAGACTTGCATGTGACAGTAAATTAAACCTCAATGACAAATGACTGAAACAACAAGGTATAAGTAGACAGACACTAATGACATTAGTGAAAAAAGCAGAGTATATTCAGAGTAATGAGTCCAGGACAAAGGGAGTATAGGAAATGGAGTCCAATAAGTAAAGGCAATAGTCCAGGTTGGAGTGCCCTCTGGTGGCTAAGCAGGGCACTCCAGCTAGTGATCATGACACCTGTTCACTCACAAGAATAGACATAGTTTATCATGAACACAGTTCTTTTTGTATGGTAAGTTATTTGCTTTCAAAACCACTGAAATGCATATTTCAAGATATTTAAAAACCAAAAACTCAATAATTTCAGATATTGTCTGGTACATGCAGTTGGCAATATTAATAAATTATAATGCTTAATTTTAAGGACATTTTCTTTTTAAGGACAAATTTTACTGTTTTGGGCCTGTGGATAAAATAATAAATGAGCGTGGCCAAGATAGAGATGAAAATCAAAACCAAACATATGTTTTGTTAGTTTTTGCAGTGTATCTGAAGCAGTCTCCACCTTTTCTGGAAAGTGGGGTGGGCACTGGGCAGAAGCAGCTCATTTGCATTTAAAGATACATGCATGAAAACTGCATGTTTTTCCTGTCACATAAAATGGGCATTTACAACATGCTATAATAGATTATCTGTGGGGTATATTTAACTTCACAGACACATTCTGGGGACACCTGAGACTTATATTACATTTTGTAAAAAGGGCCATAATAGGTCTCCTTTAAAGAACCACTGCTTTGCCCAAAACAGTTTTGCCCATCTTTTATGAATGGCATAGTATGTGACATGTGATTTGGTTGTCTGATGATTTTCTCTGACCTCTTCTGTGTGGATGTCTGTGGGTTTAGAATACTGGACTTTTCGGACTGTGATTGCAGTGTTGGGTAAAGGACTTTCAGAAGCTTCGTTCACTACTGTGTTCCTGTACACCACTGAGCTCTATCCTACTGTCATGAGGTTAGAATTTACCATGTCCCTTTTCAAATTATTAAGCACACTGTAGTTGAAAATGCTTCTGTTATCTCCCTTTCACGTCCATAGGCAGAATGGGCTTGGCTATACCAGTTTTATGGCACGTTTGGGTGCATCCATTTGTCCTCTCATCATGCTCTTAGAAGACGTGTGGACACTCCTCCCAGAGGTCATTTTCTGCACGATAGCCATCTTTTCTGGTCTCATCGCTTGGCTTCTCCCTGAAACCAACAACGCAAGATTGCCAGAAACCATAGAAGATATTGAAGAGACAAGGTATAAGAAAAAGGACAAAATGTTTTCAGCTTTAGTTTTTTTGTATTGTTTTCTTATTCTGTTATTTTGTTTTCCGTAGTTTGTTTCACAATTCACAATAATTTGCTTTATTATTTATCTTTTACAGAAAGAAGCCTGTCTATTTCACAACAGAGGATCAGAGTAACGTCCCTTTAAAGTTGCCCATCTCTACAGACACAACGCATTGATATGCAAATCACTTCAAAAGCACAAATAGCCAAGCTGCCATAGTAACAAAGTCTCAGAAGCTGCACTTGACATCATATCCCACCTTTTGTATATAACCAGTTATTATATTCACCTATTGTGCTTTCTAGAATGAGGGGTTTCATACAGAGACCGGAACTGAACAGAGAGTTACTGACAGATTGGGATGAGAGGTGCTGCAACAATGTAAAATATGTAAAGAATAATGTGTTTTTTGAACATTCAAGAATGAAAACCTATTCTAGTAGACCCCCAAAACAAAATCAAGACTTTGTAAAAGGGCATAATGTGACCTTTTTAAGTTCATTTCCCAGCACACAGCACCATGGACAGCACCCCCAGCATTAGTAGGCTATCTGTGTGACAGACAGCACCCTGGACAGCTCCACATTTACCTGAGTCAGACTTCTGTTAATGAGCTGTGGAAGTGGCAACACTCCCCTGTAATTGACAACTGACACCAAAAACCAATACATCACACATATTCACATATTCAAAAAAAAAAAAAAAAAATATATATATATATATATATATATATATATATATATATATATACAGCAAATATATGATTATAGAATGAGTAGAATGAGTAACTTTGGATGTGTCTCAATTTTTTCCTTTATATATATCCAATCAGAAACATTCAAATTTGTATAATTAGAAAAAGCATACTGTGTATCATTCAGTCTTCTACATAAAAAGAAGGTGTCATAAGAAGAAGCTTTGTAAACATTTTTGCTCATTTTCTAAACTTTATAACAAGTGATAGAGAATTATAGAGAAAAGACCTGAATGCAAGCAGGCAGGCTATTTGTGCAACAATTTCACTGGCCAAACATGCATCCCACTGCATTATAGCTATATTTTTTTAATTAGATTGTATTTAATTCCATTGTTCCTGGCAGAGAGTGAGAACGGACTTGTGTTTCACACCTACAGCTTTCTGCATTTAAAAAGCTTTGATGAAGCTGTGCTGGACCTAATTAAAGGCGCTCTAAGCGATTTGACGCGTTTTTAGGCCCAATTTTTTTTTTGTTGTCACATACCGCAAACATCTCCTCACTATGCGCTAGCTGCCTGTCCCCTGAGCACACTGTAAAAAAAAACGCGGTCTTTGTAGTCGCCACAAGCTCCGAAAACGGCAATAAAAACAAACTGATGCAGCCTGGACCACTTAACATAATAAACAGCGTCAATACGCAAGCTACTTACATAAATGCGCGTTCATGACTGTTTCAGGAAGCACGGAGGGGAGGGCCAAGAGGAGTAGGAGGGAGGGTCTAGCTAGCCTATGTTTTGTTTGACAACACTTCGAACGTCAACAGGAAGTTACTCCGCTCAGAATCGCTTTTCTGTTCTGTTCTAATAATGGTACTATGTCACAGAACCTCTAGATGGCAGTAGTGACAGAGAAAGAGATTCAGAGATCACATTCTCATTCACATTCACCAGATCTACATCAAGGCCAAGAACTGTACACTACCATTAATTTTTTTTAATCATTATTATTATCATTTGAAAGAAATTCATACTTTTGTTCATGTGTTAAATTGATCAAAAGTGACAGTAAAGACATACATTGTTAGGCCTACAAAAGAATTAAGCAGCAAAAATATTAACATTTTTCAACACTTATAATTAATTATAATAATAGATGTTTCTTGAGCACCAAATCAGCATATTAAAATGATTTCTGAAGGATCATGTGACACTGAAGACTGGAGTAATGATGCTGAAAATTCAGCTTTGACATCACAGAAATAAATTATATTTATTTTCAAATGAAAACCAGTTATTTTAATTTGAAATAATATTTCACAAAGTGAAATATAGAGTATATACAAAAATATACTGTATATACAAATATACAGTTGCTTGTTTTACTGTATATTTGATCAAATAAGTGCTTTGGTACGCATAAGAGACTTTTTTCAAAAATATTACAAAATCTTGCAAAACCCCAAACGTTTGAATGATAATGTATTCTTTCTTTTGTTTGTTTAGCATTTAAACAATGACAGCAAATTTCAGCTAGAAATCTCATTTCAAATTTAAACTGTAATAATATAATATAATATAATATAATATAATATAATATAATATAATATAATATAATATAATAATGTTTTAAAGATCTGCCTTTGTCTCCAGTCTGTCTATGTATTGTTCAACAATGCTGTCATTTATTAAGCAGACAGAAGTCTTTTCAAATGACTAGTGGAAGGTCACAAGTTCAAACACTCTCTTGTTAGATGTTAATTTACTAAAGGAAAATGCTAATGTACAATCTGTCCGTGCAGAGTGGTATCCATGCCTATTTGTGAATTATATAGACACTGATTTGTTTTCATGGAAATTTCTTTAAGTCAACATACTAACATCTATGTGCTATGTGTGTTTGTTTGTGTTAAAAGAAAAAGAGATGTTAGTAAAAAGGAATATGTATGAATATTTTTCATGTCATTGTGTGAGAGGTTAATGATCTACATCAGAGCAGTGAATAAATAGACTTATTGTTGGACGAGCTCAAGTCCATATCGTCCTCATTGTTTCTTTTGAGCCACATCAGAAGATTTGGTCAGCAAAGATGAAGTTTGAGAACCTGTTGGCTGAGGTTGGGGGGTTTGGAAAATACCAGATCAGTATCATCGCCCTTTTGGTGATTCCAAGAGTCACACTGCCGTTTCACTTCCTTTTAAACAACTTTATCGCTGCTATCCCGTCTCATCACTGTGACATCAGCTCTCTGGATGCTTACGGGATCCTTGGGAATCTGAGTCGAGAAGAGAGAATGACCGTCAGTATTCCTGTACAGGAGGACGGGACTCCTGCTTCCTGTCACATGTTCTCCCATCCTCAGTTCCACCTGCTGATGAACTCCTCCAGCAGCACAGAACTTCCTGTAGTGGAGTGTCAGAATGGATGGGAGTTTGACAACAGCACATTTAAATCAGCATTGGCTACTGAGGTAATTCACTTTATATTCAAATGATTTTATAACTATATACTTTAGTTTTAAGATTTAAATTTCACAGTCATTCACAGTCTAAAAAATGTTAAAGCTGAATTGTGTGGGTTTTTTATTATTATTTTTATTGTTAAAATTCAGAGAAAATGATATAAGCCATTTTTGGGGTTGATTTCCCCAAGTTGGCTCGACCAATGGCATGAGTTTGGGGAGGGACTTTTTGTTTCTCTGGCCAATGGCAGGTGAGGGGAGTGTTTAAATTCAGTTTGAAGATGATAGTAGTGCAAAAATTACATACTTCAGCTTGACATGTCAAAACATGACAAAAACAAGTTTTGAATAAAGAAGAATTGTACATCTGAAATAGACATTAAGCAGAAATACACCACTGATCAATAGGAAAAGTATATCTCGCTGATACCATATATGTCCCTCTTTCAGTTTGAATTGGTGTGCGACAAGAAAGGTCTGAATAAAGCCACAGCCACCATCTTCTTTGTTGGTGTGATGGTTGGAGCAGCCATTTTTGGCTGGCTGAGTGACAGGTGAGACTTAAGATTTAGATCTTGGCCTTCAAGAGGTGAAATAAATGCCACATAATCATAAGTTCAAGTACTGTTTTGAAAAAGCTACTCCACAAACTACAAACAAAAAGTATCTACAGTACAGTCCAAAAGTTTGGAACCACTAAGATTTTTTATGTTTTTAAAAGAAGTTTCGTCTGCTCACCAAGGCTACATTATTTAATTAAAAATACAGTAAAAAACAGTAATATTGTGAAATATTATTACAATTTAAAATAACTGTGTACTATTTAAATATATTTGACAAAGTAATTTATTCCTGTGATGCAAAGCTGAATTTTCAGCATCGTTACTCCAGTCTTCAGTGTCACATGATCCTTCAGAAATCATTCTAATATGCTGATTTGCTGCTCAATAAACATTTATGATTATTTTCAATGTTGAAAACAGTTGTGTACTTTTTTTTTCAGGATTCCTTGATGAATAGAAAGTTCAAAAGAACAGCATTTATCTGAAATACAAAGCTTCTGTAGCATTATACACTACCGTTCAAAAGTTTGGGGTCAGTAAGAATTTTTATTTTTATTTTTTTGAAAATAAATTAAAGAAATGAATACTTTTATTCAGCAAGGATGCATTAAATCAATCAAAAGTGGCAGTAAAGACATTTACAATGTTACAAAAGATTAGATTTCAGATAAACACTGTTCTTTTGAACTTTCTATTCATCAAATAATCCTGAAAAAAAATATTGTACACAAATATTTTGTACAATTGTACACATTAAATGTTTATTGAGCAGCAGATCAGCATATTAGAATGATTTCTGAAGGATCATGTGACACTGAAGACTGGAGTAATGATGCTGAAAATTCAGCTTTGCCATCACAGGAATAAATTACTTTGTGAAATATATTCAAATAGAAAACAGTTATTTTAAATTGTAATAATATTTCACAATATTACTGTTTTTTACTGTATTTTTAATTAAATAAATGTAGCCTTGGTGAGCAGACAAAACTTCTTTTAAAAACATTAAAAATCTTAGTGGTTCCAAACTTTTGGACTGTACTGTATGTACATTAAAGTTAGTTGAATATTTATAAACATATATTGTGAGTTAACAATGTTTATAAATAAACATGCCCTAAAAGTTTAATCAGAGACAATTTGCACAAACACAATTTATGCAATAAAAATACTTTATTTAACATATTGAGTTAAATGAAAATCTAGATAAATTGAAGGAATTCAAATGTCATTTACATACTTGACGGAATGAATCATCCGTTTAGGTGACAGCGTTGTTTCCTTATTAAAGCTAATAAAAAAGCGTTTGGTCGCTTAACGCTGCTCATTAGAAAAAGTAACTTGTTCTGGAAAAGCTACACTACTTTAAAAGCAGCTGAACTACTGTCAGGCTGCTGAAAAACGTAATTGGTGGCTTTTTTATGTTAGTTAGCTACTCCACACTGTACTTGTCCCAGACAGCAACATAGTGTGGCCCAGATCCGGCCCACATCAGTACATGTGAACTGTACACAAACAGAACCAGATGTGGGCCAGATCTGGGCCGACACTATATTGCTGTCAGGGGTGGTATATCTCATGGGTTCTGTTTATCTAATTCCAGATACGGTAGGAAACGAATGCTGCTGATGTCATACCTGATATCCATTTCATTTGCGGTGGCCAGTGCATTCTCTCAGTCCTTCATCATGTTTGCTATAACTAGGTTCTTTACTGGGATGGGCCTTACAGGCATCAGCATAATCTCCTATGTCCTGTGTGAGTGCTCTACATATCTGGATATGGGTGACTAATTAATATGTATCACAACTACCATTACTTCACAATTATGCAGCGACTCGGCAGTCTTTAACAAATCAATTGAATGAATGAATGAATGAATGAACAAACTAATGTTTCAATGAATCACTCATAAAGACAGTCGCTGTGTCCGAATATGCTTACTTCCATATTTTATAGTATGTGAATACAGTGTGGCAAAAGAAAGTAGTATATCTGAATTTGAAAAACAGTAGGCGAAAGCATGCGGATGACTTACTACTCCTGCTGAGATTCTGGAGTGTGCATTCGATTGCCGCTTTAGTATTCCTTGAAGCCACAGAGGAGTTGTAAAGTAAGTTTCAAATGTATGTTTGAAATGAAATGTAGTACCAACTAGACAGTATGAGATTTCAGACGCAGCTTGACACTTGTTTAGTATCTGAATGAAGTAGTGTTTTTGAACAGATCGGTTGAATGAATGATTCAACGACTTGTTTTGTTCCTGTATGAATCAGTGTTTTGAATGAATGGATTGAATGGCTCACTCATAAAGAAAGGCACTTTACCGGTGTAAAGATATAACAGAAAGTCACTTAAAGGTCTTCATCACTAATGCATAGACTTACCGTCTATTTTAAATAATAAAACTTTATTATTATTGTTCACCAGGCGTAGAATGGGCTGATATTGCACACAGAACGATTGCTGGAGTTTTGATCAGTCTGGACTGGTCTATCAGCACTATGATATTGCCTGGCATTGCTTATCTCGTCAATGGCTGGAGGCCTCTGATCATCACGGTAACAGCTCCCCTCGGACTGGCAGTAATCACATGGAGGTAAGATATCACTATGATTGATTCTTTTGTCCAGTTTTCCCAAATCACATATTTCTTGTCTGCTAGGTGGATGCCAGAGTCAGCACGATGGCTCATAGCCAGTGGACGATTTGAAGAGGCCCATCATTATCTGAGCAAATGTGCCTCAGCCAATAACAGACAGCACAACCTCAGAGATATCAAACCAGAGGTAACATTATAATATTTGACAATGACAAAGAGATAACATTTTCAGCATTTTCCTAAAGCTTTTGAGAACATGACTTTTCAGACCCTTGCTAATGTTATAATTGCTGAGGACAGAGGTGACAAGAAGTACTCGTATCTGGATCTTGTGAGGTCTTCTAATATGAGGAAACTGGCTCTGCTTACAGGAATCACTTGGTGGGAATGTTTTGTCTAGATTATAAACTTCATAATTTTGGTTTACACTTCAAATTCTAAGAGAAGATATTGAGATCAATTATTTTTGCAGGTTCGGAGTGGCATTCACTTACTACGGCATCAGTTTGAACATCAGTGGCTTCGGGCTGAACCTGTACCTCACTCAGTTTATTTATGGTGCCATAGAGATGCCATCAAAACTGGTGGCATATATGTGTCTTGATAAACTAGGCCGCAGGTACAGTCAGGCGGGCACATTGATTACAACAGGAGTCTGCACTGGCATCACTGTCCTCATTCCCAGAGGTAAAGGATAGAGAACAATCATTTATTAGGATGCCACAATCATGTGTGACTGTCAATGTTTGTTTTATTTAGTTTATTCAATTACAGACCAGCCATTTATCATGTTCTTGTGATCATGAGTCTGGCATTTCAGTGAATTTAATATATGAATGTTTTGTATTTACATGTCGGTCATTCATTATGACGTCACAATCATGTGCCTGACTTTTCAGTCCATTTTTAAATGAATGAACCAAAATTCATTGGAATGTCATTCACAGTAATAAAAGACTGAATGTAGTTACGTAAAAGTCATCCATTGTGACATCACAGTCATATGTTTAGCATGTCAATTATTTTAACATCTTAAATGGTAGAGTCAGCATGAAATGGAGGTTGTGATAGCCGATAACAGAGAAGATATGTCGCTGCAAGAGGGAGGGAAAGTTATTTTGATTAAAGAATAAAAAGGCTTGTGATTAAAAAAAAATATATATAATAATAATGATGATGTGCACGGATAAATCATTTATAAGAAATACTGCTGTGTTCTTTAAAAAAAGAATTTTGATTTCATGGTGACTTTAACAGGGTTTTGATGTCAGAATCATTTGTCAAGTTAACATTGAAGTGTGTATTTTTTCTAGTGTTAAAATCCCAGTTTAGTATGCACAGGCAACTGTGTAAAAGTAAACCTGATTCCCTCACAATGTACAACACAATCAAAACATTGCTCTGTTGATTTGAGTGTACTAACAAGCTTTTGCAGGTTATTATGGCCCCTGCTGATAAATGTTGTGATTACATGAAAAGCATTTTTCTCCAGTTTATACCAAGTAGCTATGGAAGCCCGTTTCTGCCACAAAAAAAAAAAAAAGCCACAAAAAAAAAAAAAGATTAATTGCGACTTTTTATCTCAGAATTCTGACTTTTTAACTCGCAATTGCGACTTTATATCTCACAATTGCGAGTTATAAAGTCAGAATTCTGAGATATAAAGTCGCAATTGCGTGATATAAAGTCAGAAATCTGAGATATAAAGTCGCAATTGCGAGTTATAAAGTCAGAATTCTGAGATATAAAGTCGCAATTGCGTGATATGAAGTCAGAATTGCGAGATATAAAGTCACAATTGCGAGTTATAAAGTCAGAATTCTGAGATATAAAGTCGCAATTGCGAGTTATAAAGTCAGAATTGCGAGATATAAAGTCGCAATTGCGAGTTATAAAGTCAGAATTCTGAGATATAAAGTCGCAATTGCGTGATATAAAGTCAGAATTCTGAGATACAAAGTCGCAATTGCGAGTTATAAAGTCAGAATTCTGAGATATAAAGTCGCAATTGCGAGTTATAAAATCAGAATTCTGAGATATAAAGTCGCAATTGCGTGATATAAAGTCAGAATTGCGAGATATAAAGTCACAATTGCGAGTTATAAAGTCAGAATTCTGAGATATAAAGTCGCAATTGCGTGATATAAAGTCAGAATTCTGAGATACAAAGTCGCAATTGCGAGTTATAAAGTCAGAATTCTGAGATATAAAGTCGCAATTGCGAGTTATAAAATCAGAATTCTGAGATATAAAGTCGCAATTGCGTGATATAAAGTCAGAATTGCGAGATATAAAGTCACAATTGCGAGTTATAAAGTCAGAATTCTGAGATATAAAGTCGCAATTGCGTGATATAAAGTCAGAAATCTGAGATATAAAGTCGCAATTGCGAGTTATAAAGTCAGAATTCTGAGATATAAAGTCGCAATTGCGTGATATAAAGTCAGAATTGCGAGATATAAAGTCACAATTGCGAGTTATAAAGTCAGAATTCTGAGATATAAAGTCGCAATTGCGAGTTATAAAGTCAGAATTGCGAGATATAAAGTCGCAATTGCGAGTTATAAAGTCAGAATTCTGAGATATAAAGTCGCAATTGCGTGATATAAAGTCAGAATCGCGAGATATAAAGTCACAATTGCGTGATATAAAGTCAGAATTCTGAGATATAAAGTCACAATTGCGAGTTATAAAGTCAGAATTCTGAGATATAAGGTCGCAATTGCGAGTTATAAAGTCAGAATTCTGAGATATAAAGTCGCAATTGCGAGTTATAAAGTCAGAATTCTGAGAAATAAAGTCGCAATTGCGTGATATAAAGTCAGAATTCTGAGATATAAAGTCGCAATTGCGTGATATAAAGTCAGAATTCTGAGATACAAAGTCGCAATTGCGAGTTATAAAGTCAGAATTCTGAGATATAAAGTCGCAATTGCGAGTTATAAAATCAGAATTCTGAGATATAAAGTCGCAATTGCGTGATATAAAGTCAGAATTGCGAGATATAAAGTCACAATTGCAAGTTATAAAGTCAGAATTCTGAGATATAAAGTCGCAATTGCGTGATATAAAGTCAGAAATCTGAGATATAAAGTCGCAATTGCGAGTTATAAAGTCAGAATTCTGAGATATAAAGTCGCAATTGCGTGATATAAAGTCAGAATTGCGAGATATAAAGTCACAATTGCGAGTTATAAAGTCAGAATTCTGAGATATAAAGTCGCAATTGCGAGTTATAAAGTCAGAATTGCGAGATATAAAGTCACAATTGCGAGTTATAAAGTCAGAATTCTGAGAAATAAAGTCGCAATTGCGTGATATAAAGTCAGAATTCTGAGATATAAAGTCGCAATTGCGTGATATAAAGTCAGAATTCTGAGATATAAAGTCGCAATTGCGAGTTATAAAGTCAGAATTCTGAGATATAAAGTCGCAATTGCGAGTTATAAAATCAGAATTCTGAGATATAAAGTCGCAATTGCGTGTTATAAAGTCAGAATTGCGAGATATAAAGTCACAATTGCGAGTTATAAAGTCAGAATTCTGAGATATAAAGTCGCAATTGCGTGATATAAAGTCAGAAATCTGAGATATAAAGTCGCAATTGCGAGTTATAAAGTCAGAATTCTGAGATATAAAGTCGCAATTGCGTGATATAAAGTCAGAATTGCAAGATATAAAGTCACAATTGCGAGTTATAAAGTCAGAATTCTGAGATATAAAGTCGCAATTGCGTGATATAAAGTCAGAATTGCGAGATATAAAGTCACAATTGCGTGATATAAAGTCAGAATTGCGAGATATAAAGTCGCAATTGTGTGATATAAAGTCAGAATTCTGAGATATAAAGTCGCAATTGCGTGATATAAAGTCAGAATTCTGAGATATAAAGTCGCAATTGCGTGATATAAAGTCAGAATTCTGAGATATAAAGTCGCAATTGCGTGATATAAAGTCAGAATTGCGAGATATAAAGTCGCAATTGCGTGATATAAAGTCAGAATTGCGAGATATAAAGTCGCAATTGCGTGATATAAAGTCAGAATTCTGAGATATAAAGTCGCAATTGCGTGATATAATGTCAGAATTCTGAGATATGAAGTCGCAATTGCGTGATATAAAGTCAGAATTCTGAGATATAAAGTTGCAATTGCATGATATAAAGTCAGAATTGCGAGATATAATGTCGCAGTTGTGTGATATTATAAAGTCAGAATTCTGAGATATAAAGTCGCATATCTCAGAATTCTGACTTTATAACTCACAATTGTGAGATATAAACACGCAATTGCGAGTTAAAAAGTCAGAATTCTGAGATAAAAAGTTGCAATTAATCTTTTTTTTTTAGTGGCCCCTTTTTTTTAGTGGCATTTTTTTTTTTTTTTGTGGCGGAAACGGGCTTCCATAAGTAGCTATATATTTAATAAAATATAAAAGAAATGAATAATAAAATACATTTTCCTGTGGCTCTGAAAATATTAGTTAGATTTCAGTTACACATTTCAGTCATCATTTATGGCACAGACATTTCACACTGAACTTCACCTTTAAAGGAGTTAAATTCTCCAGCTGTCTCTGTGTTTGTCTCCAGATTTGTGGGTGCCTCGTACAGTCATTGCTGTGCTGGGTAAAGGATTCTCAGAGGCCTCCTTCACATGTGTTTTCCTCTATACCACTGAGCTGTACCCGACTGTGTTACGGTCAGTTGTTATCATTTGCAAATCCTCTTATTGTTTGTGCATAATAAAACACAATATTAACTGAAATTTGGGGTAATAACATTCTATCTCTTCTGACCATAGGCAGAACGGATTAGGCTATAGTTCATTTGTTGGTCGTGTTGGTGTCTCTTTAGCACCTCTTGTGAGCCTCTTGGATGAGGTCTGGCTCCCTCTGCCACAGGTCCTGTTTTGCTCTGTAGCCATCATTGCAGGCCTCCTTGTTCTGCTCCTCCCTGAGACCCACAATGTGCGGCTTCCTGAGACTATTGAGGATATCGAGAAAACTAGGTGATTAATCATTTACTACTACTAATAGTATGTTTTATTTTTATTTTTTATTAAACAATTAATCACATAAGATAATAAAATGATTGTGATCATCAAATACCTTAAAGAAACTAAATACAAAAATATAAAATACATATTTTTGTTTAGTTAACTTAAACCACTATGTTTTTTACCCAGGAAAAGATCAGTGTGTTCACAACTTGAGTATCAGCTTGGAAAGGAGCCCTTCAAGGAGACAAAATGAATCTAACCTGCAGAGAAGATGAATCTAATAAAAATCTAATTCATCATTGAATTGTCTTGGTCTTTATTTTTAATAACTTACTCTTGTGACAATCTACAAAACCTTTTCCTGTATATAAACTCAGCAAAAAAGAAAAAGAAAAAAAGAAACACCTTTTTACACTGAAAGTGGAAGCCCACGTAGAAGGCGACGTTCTTAGGACCTGGCGCAACGTTCCCTAAAAGTTCTCTAACTGTGACAAAAATTCCGAACCTTTACAGAACATTCGGGACGTTCCTAAAACGTCCTCTTTTGGTAATGAAAGTGCTGCAGTTTAAGGTTCCTTATATGACTTTAGGGGGACGTTCCATTTTGGTTATTTTATGTTCAAAAAAGAATGTTACAAAGAGGACATTTGGGACATTAACAGAACATTCCCAAACAGGTCCTCTGTTGGTCATTTAATAACGTTCCCGATATGAGTTTAGGGGGACGTTCTATTTTGGTTATTTTATGGTCACGCAAGAACGTTACGAAGAGGACATTTGGGAAGTTATCAGAACATCCTATAGTAATAGTCCCTTAAACATTCCCAGAATGTTCTGAATGTTCCCTGAAGGTCCACCAAATAACGTTCCCCAAACCTTAAAGAGAATGTTGCAATTTTATGTGACTATAAAATTAACCAAATTGGAACATCCCCCTACAGTCATATAACGAACCTTAAACTGCAACACTTTCTATACCAAAAGAGGACGTTTTATGTCCCAAATGTTCTGTAAAGGTTCAGAATTAGAGAACTTTTAGGCAAAGTTGCGCGAGGAGAAAATAATAACGTTTGAAGTCACCATTATGGAGGTGAGCGTTTGCTTTAGATGGGCTCTTGATTGCTGACTTTTTAATATTAGGTTTTTTTTCTGGCTGCTTTAACTGTATTTCCAAAACATGCTTGTTTTAACAAAAATGCAAGAGAAAGTCTGATGACATCAGATGAATTGGATTATTTAGTGATGATTATTCAGTCATCATGGAGTGTCCCGATTCTCTCCAGAGTCTAAATGATGAGTGTATTAACTGTTAGTTTTCCACTAATCAACACTTAGTGGTTTTATTTTTATTTTTTTGTAACAAATGTACTTTAGAATCACACAGTTACAACAATTGGACAAGTCAAGGGTCAGGAGCCCAACTAAAGCAAGTGCTTACCTCCATAACGGTGACATTTATACATTTTGATAAAGCATCAAGATTTGAATGAAAGAAATTAAAGAAATAAAGTCAGAGTGGTTTGTAATAAGTGAAGATGCAGAGATCTAGAGATCTGTTAGTGTTTAATGTTCTGTTTCTGTTATTATCTGAGATTTGTGAGGTCACCATTGTGCTGGAGAGTAGCGCCTGTGCTTCAGTCAGTGGTGATCCAGAAACACTGATGTTCTGCTGCATGTTGCTTTATTTAAAGACAATAACTGTGTAGTTGCTGATGCTATGATACAGCAGACATTAGCTCATGCATGTGCTCTTGTCACTTACTGCAAGAGATCTGCGTTTTAAAGAAAAGGTTTCATAATATTAATCCAAGAATTACCTGTAAAGAGCTTTCTTGTTTTTTGTAAGGCATACAAAATGTAAACAAAAAATTAGTTTTTGCTTGAACAGCCACTTTTGTTAGTCAATTTAGCTCTAATTTTCAATTAAAATTTTTTGATAAGGGCAGCAGGGACATTCTGAAAACATTTCCAAATAAAGTATGGTTCCCTAAATGTTCAGAGAACATCCTGAATGTTCTGTGAAGGTCCGCCAAACAACGTCCCCCAAACCTTAAAAGAACTCCACATCATGACCGTCTGTGAACGTACTGGGAACGTTACTAGGCAACGTCCTTAACACCAGGGGCATTCTGAGAATGTTCTGGGAACGTAAAATTTCTAGCGGGGAGGACGTTTCTCTCTCTCTCTCTTTTTTTTTTTTTTTTTTTTTGCTGAGTTTATATACAATGCTGTTCAAACATTTAAGGTTGGTTTTAAGTCTCTTATGCATAAGCTGTATTTATTGGATGAAAAAATACAGTGAAAACAACAGTTTAGTAAATATTAGTATTAATATTACAATTTAAAATATTTTTTTGTATTTTAATATATTTTTAAAATATAATTTATTCCTTACTCCAGTCTTCAGTGTCAAACAATCCTTTAGAGAACGCTAAAAAAAAAAAGATAAATTAAATGTTTTAAAGCTTTACGCAATTAAATTAATAGTAAAATTCCATCAAATTGAATTGAATAATCTTTATGGAATTTAATTGAATAATTGAACAATCCTTAATCAGTTATTAGGTTAAATTGCTTAAGGATTATTTAATTCAATTTGATGGAATTTTACTATTAATTGCATAAATCATTAAAAAAAAAAATCTTCTTTTTTTTGAGTGAATGTTCTGAAATGCTAATTTGCTGCTCAAGAAGCATTACTTTTCATTGTTGAAAACACTTGCACTGTTATTATATTAAGATTTTGTGGAAAAAGACAGCATTTATTTGGAATAGAAATCCAACATAAATGTCTTGTAGGATAAATGCTTTTTGATCAATTTAATGCATTCTTGCTGAATAAAATTCATGTTAGATAAGCAATGCCAGTTTAGTGAACAGACTATGACTGCCTAAGAATGTGAAAGAAGCAGTTAATCTGTGTCTGAGGGCAAAGTTAGCATAAGCTCAGAATGACAAAGCAAGAATTAACTTCTTTTGTAAAATGACAATAAAGTTTCAACCAAAGGGTTTAATTTTTACAAATGTTCCACAGAGCTTTAGACATCCCCCTGTTAACCATTTTCTTCCCTTAGAGTGTTCTGACTGTGAGATATGAACCAAATGGCCAGGTGAGACAGGTTCACAACCAGGTGAAGCACAACAGAGCGCAAAGATGAAGTTTGAAGATCTTCTCTCAGAAATTAATGGATTTGGAAGGTTCCAGAAGATGGTCCTGATGATCAATTTCTTTGGACGATTCAGTCTCGCCTGTCATTTCCTGTTAGGCAACTTTATTGCTGTCATCCCATCTCACCACTGTGATAGCTCTCTGGATGCTGACGGGATCCTTGGGAATCTGAGTCGAGAAGAGAGAATGACTGTCAGTATTCCTACACAGGAGGACGGGACTCCTGCTTCCTGTCACATGTTCTCCCATCCTCAATTCCACCTGCTGATGAACTCCTCCAGCAGCACAGAACTTCCTGTAGTGGAGTGTCAGAATGGATGGGAGTTTGACAACAGCACATTCATCAGCACTCTCGCCACACAGGTGAAACTCTTGCTTTTTATGTATTGCTGATTTATTGTACCTTATTCTAGTTGTGGCCTTTCTCTCTCTCTTGTGTGTTCAGTGGGATTTAGTGTGTGACAACAGAGCACTGAGCAGATTGACAACCACCATCTTCTTCATTGGAGTCATGCTTGGAGCAGCTGCTTTCGGGAGCCTGAGTGCAATGTTGGTCCAACTAAACTGGTTCAATAAGTGTTCAAACAAATCATTGATATGTGTTCTTACCATCTCAAAATTATTCTACACAGGTATGGGCGTAAGCCAATGTTGCTGTTGTCGCACATATTGGGAATGGGTTTTGGATTGTGTAGTGCTTTTTCGTCTTCCTTCGTCATGTTTGCAGTACTGAGATTCTTCACTGGATTCACCATTACTGGCAGTGTCATCATCTCCACTGTACTGAGTGAGGACCCCTTTCTTTTTAAAAATGGTTTTGTTTTTCTAGTGGTTGTGGTTCTAATATTTCTAAAATGAAGATGTGTCACTGTAAGTTATGAGTGTGTATTTGTTTTTTTGTTCATTTATTTATCAGATGTGGAGTGGGTGAGCATTGAGCACAGAAAGCTAGTAGGGGTGATTGACAGCCTATCTTGGACATTTGCCTTCATGAGCTTTTCACTGATAGCATACTTAATTCGAGACTGGAGATGGCTGACAGTTTCCATCTCATTGCCCACCATTATTGCCATAATCACTTGGTGGTGAGCATAAATAAACCAATACTAAGTAGATTGGTAGTCTGGTACATGAAATATGCCTTTTCCAAGAAAGTTCACTTACAGATCAAAACTAGTACAGTACATTCTCAAAATGAAATAATCATTACTGTGAATAATGTTATAGGTGGATTCCAGAGTCGGCTCGGTGGCTGATTGCTAATGGGAAGGCGGATAAAGCTTATAGTTATCTTCATAAATGTGCTGTCATGAACCGTAAAAAAGAAGCCACTGCTATGATAAAACCTGAGGTGAGAGAATCCAGAAAGAAATGTAAAATGTCAGTGAAAAAATATCAGCAACATATTTTTTGCAAGCAATGGAACAGTAGAGCAAAACTTTCTCCCTCATTTGTAAAGTCAGTGTAAACTGCAGTTCTGCAGATCTATACAGGTGGAGCTGGGGAAGGTGAGGGGTTTCTGAAAGCACGCTGCAGACTGCTGACAGCAAAACAATGCCAGTATTTGAATGTTTGAGCAGCAAGCTCATTGGCTGCTGGTGCCACAGCAAATAAATCAGCTGCCTATGTAGAAAACAATGTGATTGCTACAAATTGAGTTAAAGGATTAGTTCACTTTCAAAAGAAAATTACCACAAGCTTTACTCACCCTCAAGCCATAGGTGTATATAACTTTCTTCTTTCTGATTAACACAATCGGAGATATATTAAAGGATTAGTCCACTTTTAAATAAACTTTTCCTGATAATTTACTCACCCCCATGTCATCCAAGATGTCCATGTCTTTCTTTCTTCAGTCGAAAAGAAATTAAAGTTTTTGATGAAAACATTCCAGGATTATTCTCCTTATAGTAGACTTGAATGGGCACCAAACAGTTGAGGGTCAAAATTAGTTTCACTGCAGCTTCAAATTGTTCAACACGATCCCAGATGAGAAATAAGGGTCTTATCTAGTGAAACCATCGCTCATTTTCTGAAAAAAATTGAAAATTATTTAAGTTTTAACCTTAAATGCTCATCTTGAACTAGCTCTCTTCTTCTTCTTCTTCTTCTCTATTTGAATTCCAGCAGTGTAGAAACTGCTAAGTGTACTGGCCTCCACAGGCCAAAGTTTGAACTAATTGTTATATACTATTGAACTAGCATATAACAATTGGATATAACATACTATTGCATATAACACATACTATTGCATATAACAATTAGTTCAAACTTTGGCCTGTGGAGGGCAGTAATACACTTAGCAGTTTCTACACTGCTGAAATTCAAATAGAGAAGAAGAAGAAGAGAGCTAGTTCAAGATGAGCATTTCTGCTTAAAACTTATATAATTTTCAATTTTTTTCAGAAAATGAGCAGTGGTTTCACTAGATAAGACCCTTATTTCTCATCTGGGATCGTGTTGAACAATTTGAAGCTGCAGTGAAACTAATTTTGACCCTCAACTGTTTGGTGCCCATTCAAGTCTACTATAAGGAGAATAATCCTGGAATGTTTTCATCAAAAACTTTAATTTCTTTTCGACTGAAGAAAGAAAGACATGGACATCTTGGATGACATGGGGGTGAGTAAATTATCAGGAAAAGTTTATTTAAAAGTGAACTAATCCTTTAATAAATATCCTGAAGCATCCAAACTTTATAATGGCAGTGAGCGAGGATCAACAAGTATGAGCTGAAGAAAAAGTCTCCATCCATATCCATCCATCATAAACGTACTCCACACGGGTCCGGATGGTTAATAAAGGTCTTCTGAAGCGAAGCAATGTGTTTGTGTAAAAAAAAAAAAAATCCATATTTAACAAGTTATGAAGTAAAATATCTAGCTTCCGCCAGAAGCTAGATATTTTACTCTATAGCTTGTTAAATATGGATATTTTTTTACACAAATGCATAGCTTCGCTTCAGAAGACCTTTATTAACCCCCTGGAGCCATGTGGAGCACATGTTTATGATGGATGGATGTGGATGGAAGCACTTTCTTCAGCTCATACTTGTTAATCACTGCTTTTATAAAGCTTGGATGCGTCAGGATATTTATTAATATTTCTCCGATTGTTTTCATCAGAAAGAAGAAAGTCATATACACCTAGGATGGCTTGAGAGTGAGTAAAGCTTGGGGTAATTTTCATTTGAAAGTGAAATAATCCTTTAAGGATCTATCAGCCTGCACCATCTAGAGTTTCATACCAGAACTTTGTATTTTGTAATATATTTTACTTTTAAAATGGGATGTATTTCTAAGTGTAAAAACATTAAAGACGTAAGATAACAGAAAAAGCAACAGATCTTTTTTTTTTTTTTTTGTATTGTGACGTACATCTGAGTGAAATGGATTATTGAAAAAGTATAAAAATGTGGGACATTTTATTTACTATATGGAGGCAGATCTGAATGCAAGATTGCAGTCGATAAGAAGGCGTCAGGTTTAATCGGACAAAAAAAGTCTGGTATACATTATCAGAGAGAAGTCTGTCGTTCCTCCAGAGGATCAAGTTATGAAAATGTTATTAAAAATTACAAGGTCAAAATGAAAAATAAAATTTATTTACAATGTTGTTAATAGGGTCAGGGTATGTGATTGTTTTAATTTTTTTTTCTTAGGCATAGTTTGCTAATATAGAATCTGAACATATTTTCTCTCTCTGTCTAGGAGTTGGGTAAAATCATAGTTACTGACAGAGGAAACAGGAAGTATTCATACCTGGATCTGATCAAGACTCCTATGATGAGGAGACTGGCTTTACTCACAGGAATCACTTGGTGTGTCAAATCACAATGACAAACACACACCACAGTGCCATTTGGTATAAGGGCATTCAGATTAATCTCATTTTGCTTCTGCTGTTTTCCACTGCCAGGTTCTCTGTCGCCACTGTTGCCTATGGAATTAGTTTCAACATTTCAAGCTTTGGACTAAATATGTACCTTACTCAGTTTGTGTATGGAGCCATTGAAATTCCTGCTAAATTGAGCATCTATTATCTGTTGGATAAGTTTGGAAGACGCATAACTCAAGCTGGATCCTTGCTACTGGTTGGAATCAGCCTCATGATTAACATATTCATACCCAAAGGTGAGACTTTTTGACGTAAAGAAGGGAATGACAATATAGGTTGATGAAAATGATTTCTCTTGCCATTCAGATAAGACAGTTGTTCGTACGGTGATTGCCGTGCTGGGAAAAGGCTGCTCCGCCACATCTTTTGGTACAGTTATTTTGTACAGCTCTGAGCTTTACCCCACTGTTTTAAGGTAGGGAAAATAACTTCATGTTCAGTTGTACTCCAGTAAAACTCTATCCAGCATCATCAACAAATTATTTATGTATTTACTGGAATGTTGTGCTGCATGTAGGCAAAATGGGATGGGCTATAACTCCTTTGTGGCGCGTCTGGGTGTGTCTGTGGCTCCTCTGATCTTGCTGTCGGATGATATATGGAGCTATTTCTCTCAAGTCATCTTGTCTTCACTTGCACTCTCTGCTGCTTTCGTGGCTTATCATCTACCAGAGACACGAGGCAGGTGTCTGCCGGAGACTATAGAGGATGTCGAGGGAATCAGGTAAGGTTATGTGGAAAAACTATCTAGTCTATTTATTGTATTTCTGGGAAACTGAACCCTTAAGCATTAACATTTGCTTCTCATCACAGGAGGGGCACTGATGGTTCACCACTACAAGATCAAAAAACAGAGGAAAAAGAAGGCAGTCGGGTGAAATGGAAAGATGATTTAATTCTCCAGAACACATAACTGTAGCAGAATTGCTTTTTTTTTAAATCCATAAAATGTCCTATTTATGTGTTATTTCATTAAAGAATTTTAAGAGAAATTTGAAGGGAGATGTTGCATGTTTTCTCGTTGTATTTGCTGTTTTAGTAAGAATTGTGTGGCATATATGGGAATATTATAGTAATAGCTCATAGGCCTTTCACACTGTCATGCTCACACCTTTATTTTGATAATAATTTATCAACATACTATAAATTGCTTTAAAGCAAAAATTGTTTGGGTTCACAGAGCGAGACCATTTTACAGGATAAATTACATTTTTAAAGTAAATTTCTACAGGACAACAAATAATTTGTTCATAGAAACGTGGTTGATAAAATCAAAGCCAAGTTTGGCACTGGTTTACTAACTTTATATGTACAGTTTAATGAAAATGCTTCATCTGGGATGATGGCGGAAGATGTTATGCAACTTAAAACTTGAGTTTACTGTTCATTAACCAGTAATCTGGAATACTGCCCTAGTGCTTAAGTGTTTATAATAAGCAGAATTTAAGTGTTTGTCTGTAGAGACAAAAATTATTGAAGTTCCTAAATGTAATTTCAGGAGGAGTGAACCCATCTAATCTTTCAATTAACTGCCGAGCATATGAGCAGCTGTACACCTTGCTCAGGCATCAGTTGATTTGGCATCACTCAACTTCCCCAGCTCCAGCAACATAATTTAGGCATTTTGCTACCATACTCATCTTCCAAGCATTAGTAGTCACACTGGGGGTTTATCTAAGCTCGAGTTGAAGCTGCTTCCGCGAGCCACTCCACTGCAGACAACAAGCCATACGTTTAACCTTAAAGGGTTAGTACACCCAAAAAGGGCAATTCTGTCATTAATTACTCACTCTCATGTCATTCCAAATCCATAGGAGTTTTGTTCATCTTTGGAAAGCAAATGAAGATCTTTTTGATGAAATCTGAGAGCTTTCTGTCTCTCCATAGACAGCCAACGCAATTGAACATTTTCTGAAGAGACACGATTGCTTTATATAATGAACAGTTTGAATTTAGTGTTTTATTCACATATAAACATTCATCAACTCACACATCAGTTGTGGTAAAAGGGAAGCTCAAGCATGTTTGCTTGATGCATGCAAGAACCAATGAGGTTCATTCTCGTGTGTTAGGCAGCACATTTGAGCTTCCACAAGAACCAATGAGGTTCATTTTCATGCAAATCTGTTCATCATAAAAAGTGATTGAGTCTCTTTATAAAATTTGTATTAAAGATAATATGGGCAAACAAAGTCGTGAAATAGAAGGCATTTCTTTCTTTTGGCCTATTTTTTCAAGCACACACAATGTAAATTAGCCAATCAAAGGCCTTAACGTTGGTTTAATCATCTTGATACAGACAGAATGAACCTCAAATCCACAGTGCGCATGTTGGTTATTAGCAAAGGTAACATGAAAAGATGCTGTTTGACGACTTACAGTCAAGAGACAGAGTTTGCATTTTTTTTCTTGCAAACTCCATTTCCTACAAAGAGGAAATTGATTGACAAGGGACTGAAATTGTTTATAATATATTGATTTATGTATGTGCAAAACAAATCTTGTATACTAGCCAAACTGTGCTACAATTGCTGACAATATATCATAACAAAAGGTGTCAATGTCCACATGTATTAACCAAGTGAACTGCACACATGGTGAGACACTCTTTTACAAGCATTAACAACACCTCACAAATCATTTACCCCTACAGACAAGCTACTATGGATGGAAGATCATCTGAAGATATGGACACACACACACACACACATTTTAAACACAACCACAGCAGTTTTATTAATGACCAAAGTACAAGCTGCATTTGACTTCCAGTTACCAACCTTTGATAGCCCATAACAACTCAGCACATAAACCAAACCGTTTGAAAGAAGACAGAGGATATCTGTGCGTTAATAAAAAGCATGAAGTTTGAAGATCTAATTACAGAGATCAATGGCTTCGGCAGGTTCCAAAAGATGATTATTTGCATCAGTTTTGTTGGACGATTTACTATACCGTGCCACTTTCTATTAAGCAACTTTATTGCCGCTGTCCCGTCTCACCACTGTGACATTAGCTCTCTGGATGCGGAGGGAACTTTTGGGAATTTGAGTCGGGAGCAGAAACTGGTTGTCAGTATTCCAGCGCAGGAAGATGGGACTCCTGCTTCTTGTCACATGTTCTCTTATCCTCAGTTACATCTGTTGACAAACTCCTCCAGCAGCATAGATCTTCCTATAGTGGAGTGTCAGAATGGATGGGAGTATGACAACAGCACGTTCATCAGCACTCTCGCCACACAGGTGAGATTTCAGTGAAGGTGCTGCACTTTTGTGCCTGTATTCTGAAAAACCCATAGAGTTAACTTAAATCATTTGAGGAGTAACTTTACAATAAGGTGTCTTTTTCTTAACATTATAGTTAACAACATTAGTTAACTAATGAACTAACAAAGAGCATACAGCAATGTTATTTTCTACATTTACTAAGAAATGTTTTAAATCAAAATTGCTATTTGTTAACATGTGTTAATACACTGTGAGCTAGCATGAACACTCATATTTTTATTAACTAACATTAACAAATGTTAATGCTCTAAACTCTGCACACAAAACCACAAAACACACACACAGCATGCAAAACATCACACATCTCTTGCAAAAGCAAAAAAATTAACTGTTCTAAAAATTGTGTTTTTGCATAGTAGCTCTACACACAAACCATCAAATGATTAGTCATATAAACGCCAAACTACGCATGGATGTGAACTATTTAAAACACTACTATTTTGTGTCTTTTACTTGTTCAGTGTGCAGTGGAGTGCACAGAAGTTCAAGTAGTGCTCGCTGCAGAGCAAAATGACCTCCAGCTCCACCTCTCTGGAGCTCAAGGGTGGAGCTTAGTCTGTTTAATGGGTGGACAGATATGGTTATGGGTAGGGTTAGGGTGTGGTTGAGGGATGCAGCTCTACCCATCATGCCCACAGTAGGTCAAAAGAGGGGGAGCTGGAGCTCCAGAGAGGGGGAGATGGAGGTTATGGCCTCTCCAGAAGTTTGTCATAGTACTCACATGTACATGTATGTACATAAATACACTGTATATACAGTATGTATACACAATTGACCCTTCACCGGAAATTTGATTGACCACCAATCAGCCATTTTGTCCGACAAAGCATTCAGGAGTTAGAAGATTAGCCACGGTGGCCTTGAACTTGAAAAATTTTGTGTACTCACATCTTTCCATGTTTGAAACAACGATCCTTCTCATGTACAGTGGTGTGAAAAAGTGCTTCCTGATTTTTTTTTTTTTTTTGCATGTTTGTCACACTTTAATGTTTCAGATCATCAAACAAATTTAAATATGAATCAAAGATAACACAAGTAAACACAACATGCAGTTTTTAAATGAAGGTTTTTATCATGAAGGGAAAACAAAATCTAAACCCACATGGCCCTGTGTGAAAACGTGCTTGCCCCCTAAACCTAATAACTGGTTGGGCCACCCTTAGCAGCAACAACTGCAATCAAGCATTTGCCATAACTTGCAACGAGTCTGTTACAGCGCTGTGGAGGAATTTTGGCCCACTCATCTTTGCAGAATTGTTGTAATTCAGCCACAATGGAGGGTTTTCGAGCATGAACCGCCTTTTTAAGGTCATGCCACAGCATCTCATTAGGATTGAGGCAATGTTCCCTCTAATTTTTTTTCTCGCTGAGCAAAACTTTTCTCTGTTGAGCGCACATTTTGGCCACCTGAGCAAAAACATACTTTATATCAGACCTGTACAATGAATGTAAACACACACCAAAAAAATGGTTTTATCATGCAACTGTAACATTTAACTTTAATGTGCCGTTTCTATTTTATTTGACCCTTGATGTAACTTAGTGATTTATTAAATAATATGTTTGAAAACAAGCAGTTCAGTCACTAAATTAAGCACATTTTAGGTTACTTGAGATTTTTTCACATTGCTGTATTAACTGTACCAGTCTTTACCAAGAAATTCTATTAAAAAATAATTTCTGTCCTCCTGCAGGACAGTTCAATTCTTTATAATAATATAATATGAGCAGTTACAATGATGTTTGGGACAACCATAATGTATTTTTGTACAGTCAATTATTAGCAACAGACAGTGTTAAACCATCAAAATTACATATTTATTGCTTATGAATTTCCCAGATTTTATATACCAGGAGGTTAAGATTTTTTGTGACAAGGAGCCCTAAGTGAGATAAATTTTTTATTAGGCTTATATTATAATATAATAAAATATAATATAATATTTAAGTATTTAAACTGATATACAGTATTATATCAGTTTAAATGCTTCCATTTGTTTTAATATATTATATAGTGAAAACAAACTGAAGCATTTAAACTGATAGCTAAATATTTTTAAGAAAAGTGAAAGTTAACTCATTTATAGTTATCTAAATATCCATGAAACCCACACCACCACCACACACAATAATCTATTTAAACTGAGGTATATCACTGATGTATTTTGAGTTTTCAAGCTACACCTGTGGTGGGTGTGTGATTGTAAATGTCTCAGAGTTTTGTTACCATTCTGTGCCCATCATCCGTTATCTCCACCACTTTTCATTAAAACATGACGTTTTATTTCACATTTCTTTTCATTCGCGTTGCCTCTCGTATTGATGTATTTAGTCCGCAAACATTACAGTATTCTTACTGCGACTGATTTGGCTCAGGGCCAGCCAGCGCACGTGCTCAATCGTTCTCTTTCTATGAAACCTGTAAACCGCATTCACCGGTTCCAACTCTATAGCGACAATAACTCTATAGCGGTTGTCCAGAGCACTGCAATTATTTCTCATTTAAACTACTACAATCATTTTCATGTCTGTTCTCTGCGTGGCAATTATTTTGTTGAGGTCAGGACTTTGACTAGGCCACTCCAAAGTCTTAATTTTGTTTTTCTTCAGCCATTCATTTTGGATCACTGTCCTGCATTGTCCTGCTGCAGAACCCAAGTTTGCTTCAGCTTGAGGTCACGAACAAATGGCCGGATATTGTCCATCAGGATTTTTTGGTAGACAGCAAAATTCATGGTTCCATTTATCACAACAAGTCTTCCAGGTCCTGAAGCAGCAAAACAGCCCCAGACCATCACACTACCACCACCACATTTTACTGTTGGTATGATGTTCTTTTTCTGAAATGCTGTGTTACTTTTACACCAGACGTAATGGGACACACACCTTCCAAAAAATTCTACCTTTGTCTCGTCAGTCCACAGAGTATTTTCCCAAAAGTCTTGGGGATCATCAAGATGTTTTCTGGCAAAACTGAGACAAGCCTTTATGTTCTTTTTGCTCAGCAGTGGTTTTCGTCTTGGAACTCTGCTATGCAGGCCATTTTTGCCCAGTCTCTTTCTTATGGTGGAGTCATGAACACTGACCTTAACTGAGGCAAGTGAGGCCTGCAGTTCTTTGGATGTTGTTGTGGGGTCTTTGTGACCTCTTGGATGAGTTGTTGCTGCGCTCTTGGGGTAATTTTGGTCGGCTGGCCACTCCTGGGAAGGTTCACCACTGTTCCATGTTCTCTCACTGTGGTTCGCTGGAGACACAAAGCTTTAGAAACGGCTTTATAACCTTTTCCAGACTGATAGATCTCGATTACTTTCTTTCTCATTTGTTCCTGTATTTCTTTGGATCTCAACATAATGTGTAGCTTTTGAGGATCTTTTGGTCTACTTCACTTTGTCAGGCAGGTCCTATTTAAGCGATTTCTTGATAGCGAACAGGTGTGGCAGTAATCAGGCCTGGGTTTGGCTAGAGAAACTTAACTCCGGTGTGATAATCCACAGTTAAAGGGTTAGTTCACCCAAAAATGAAAATTCTGTCATTTATTACTTACCCTCATGCCGTTCCACACCCGTAAGACCTTCGTTAATCTTCAGAACACAAATTAAGATATTTTAGTTGAAATCCAAATGCTCCGTGAGGCCTTCATAGGGAGCAATGGACACTTCCTCTCTCAAGATCCATAAAGGTACTAAAAACATATTTAAATCGGTTCATGTGAGTACAGTGGTTCAATATTATTATTATAAAGCGACGAGAATATTTTTGGAGTGATAATAACGACTTATTTAGTGATGGCCGATTTCAAAACACCGCTTCATGAAGCATCGGAGCATAAATGAATCAGTGTGTCGAATCATGATTCAGATCGCATGTCAAACTGCCAATGGCTGAAATCACGTGACTTTGGCGCTCCGAACAGCAGATTCGACACACTGATTAATCTGTGCTCTGATGCTTCCTGAAGCAGTGTTTTGAAATCGGCCATCACTAAATAAGTCGTTATTTTGTTTTTTTAGCGCTCCAAAAATATTCTTGTCGCTTTATAATAATAATATTGAACCACTGTACTCACATGAACCGATTTAAATATGTTTTTAGTACCTTTATGGATCTTTGAGAGAGGAAGTGTCCATTGCTCCCTCTGGAGGCATCACGGAGCTAAAATATCTTAATTTGTGTTCTGAAGATGAACGAAGGTCTTACGGGTGTGGAACGGCATGAGTGTGAGTAATAAATGACAGAATTTTCATTTTTGGGTGAACTAACCCTTTAAGTTATGTTTTAACAGCTGCTTCGAAATATGTATAAGCACTATAGAAATAAAGGTGACTTGGTTTGTATGCATATTCAGTATATATTTACAAAATAAACAGAAATGCAAGGGTGAAAATGTATTTGTTTCTCAAAACACAGAGTTTTGATTTCTAAGTGATCAAATTAGGTATATTTACACTTTACACATAAAGCAAGTGGGTAAAATAATTTGTTTCTTTATCAGAACATTAAGTTTTTTCCTTTCCTTTCACATCAATCAATCAATCTATTAGGTAGGGAATTTGAGAAGTTATGTGACAAATGAAAGGTTTCAGGTTTAAACCCTATAGGGTCACTTTGAATAAAAGTGTCATGATAAAACTACAGTAATAGCTTTCATCCACATCTAGTTTTGAAAGTCTTTTAGTTCATGAGGCTGTTTTAAGAAAAGTTATTTTTCATCTCTCTTTATTTCACAGTGGGATCTAGTATGTGATAACAGAGGTCTGAATAAAGCTGTGGCGACCATCTTTTTCATCGGAGTGATGTTTGGAGCAGCTTTTTTTGGAGGCATGAGTGACAGGTGATGTTTCATTGAACTGTGTATTATAATAAATATTACAAATGATTTACACTTACATTTTATGAACACAGTCACAATCATGAAATGTGCTGTATAAATAAACATTATGTTTGCCATGTAGATTTGGGCGTAAGCCAATGCTCCTGGTTTCATATATATCAGGAATGGCTTTTGCATTGGCCAGCATCTTTTCTTCCTCCTTCACCATGTTTGCAGTGCTGAGATTCTTTAGTGGATTTACCATCACTGGCATCGTTATCGTCTCTTCCGTACTCAGTAAGGACCTCTCTCTCAAGGCCTCAGATTATGATTGAAAGTGAATATAAAACAAAGTAAAAAGGCCTTATTGTATATATGTGTCTTTCTCCAGATGTGGAGTGGGTGGACATTAAGCACAGGAGACTAGTATGTATAATTGACAGTATGGCATGGGCTGCTGGGAGCACCTCTTTGTCTCTTATTGCATTCTGTATCAGAGACTGGAGATGGCTGACAGTGGCCGTCACTTCACCTTTACTGCTGTGCACAGTCCTCTGGTGGTAATGGGCCTTACATATTCTGTCTAATTAAAAACACAAATGAGTCAGTACAGTAGAGCATATATTCTGATGAGATGCACATCCACTGGAGACTTTACTATCCCATGAGGCCACGGGAGACGATTTGTGAATAGCAGTGAAGCGATGCAACTCACGCCACAGGTCACATGACAGTGATAACATGGCAGATGTAAAACATCTGAGTTTCATTCCTACTACACACATTCATACTATATAGAACATTCTTATTGCTAAATACATTTCAAATCAAATGTAGTACCTACTTAGTATGCAGCATCATTTTTAAAAAAATGAACATTTAACTTGACCGCCATGTTTTTAGAATGCCGTGTCATCCACGAGATGCATGCAGAAGACACGAGCGATCTTTCTAGTGCATGTATACTTAGAAAACAAATGAAAAGCAAAGGAGTGTAATGCAAAAAAAGGATTCTTTATGAATGGCCCCTAACAATGTTTTATAGAGCAAATGTTTTTTATGTAGGTGGGTTCCAGAGTCGGCTCGGTGGCTGATAGCCAATGGAAAAGCAGAAAGAGCTCATTATTATCTTCATAAATGTGCTGTCATGAATCGCAAAGAGGACGTTATCTCAAGAATCAAACCTGAGGTGAAGAAAATATGTATTTTCGATCTTACAGTACATGCTGGATTGATAAATGGTCACTTTTTAAACAATTTTCTGGGTAGGCTAACTAAGCTCCATCTTTTTTCTATAGGCTCTCTCTATTATAATAACCGAACAAGGAAAGAAAAATTATTCATACCTGGACCTTGTCAGAACCCCTAAGATGAGGAGACTGGCTCTGCTCACAGGAACTATATGGTGTGTAACAGGGGTTATGAAGGGGTTAAAATACTTCTGTTTTCTGTAAAACAGGTCACATCGCTTCTGGTTCAGGTCTTTTGTATGTGCTACGTTAAATACAGAACTGTTTTTAAACAAGATGCTCAAAGGAGCTACCAAAGATGAACATAACAGATGTCCATTGTATATGGAGATTGATATCTAAAGATTTTTATTTTTCTTCTTCTCTCTAACATTCGGATATTAAAATCAAGTAAAATGCCAACAATAAAAAGAACTAGCTAGGTAGCTGATTACCTTAAAAGTCCATAGACATCGCAGTCAGTTCAAACTGCTGTTAACACTTTCTCTGACAAGCTGATGAGACCTGTTTTCCTGTTTGTTCATGTGATGTTTGACATGAAGCCTACTGAACCGCCTAATGAGCATGTGCTAACTTTATAGAGCGAAACAGTGCCCACCCACTTTTTTAGCAGTCTTGGTTCCGAAAGTATTTTTCGCATTCATTTTTTTCCTATAGGGATTAAAAAAAGCGCTTTGTTAAAGGTGCCCTAGATTCAAAAATTGAATTTACCTCGGCATAGTTAAATAACAAGAGTTCAGTACATGGAAATGACATACAGTGAGTCTCAAACTCCATTGTTTCCTTCTTCTTATATAAATCTCATTTGTTTAAAAGACCTCCGAAGAACAGGCGAATCTCAACATAACACCGACTGTTACGTAACAGTTGGGGTGTACGCCCCCAATATTTGCATAATGTCAGCCCATGTTCCCAACATTATGAAAGGGATTACACAAGGGCAGCCAGTATTAACGTCTGGAGCTGCAAAGCCGAATCATCAGACTAGGTAAGCAAGAACAACAGCGAAAAATGGCAGATGGAGCAATAATAACTGACATGATCCATGATATCATGATATTTTTAATGATATTTGTGAATTGTCTTTCTAAATGTTTCGTTAGCATGTTGCTAATGTACTGTTAAATGTGGTTAAAGTTACCATCGTTTCTTACTGTATTCACGGAGACAAGACATCGCTATTTTCATTTTTAAACACTTGCAGTCTGTATAATGCATAAACAACTTCATTCTTTATAAATCTCTCCAACAGTGTAGCATTACCAGTTAGCCACAAAGTATATAGCTTCAAACTCATTCAGCATCAATGTAAACTTCCAAATAAACACTGTACTTACGCGATTAGACATGCTGCATGACGCACACTTTGTAAAGATCCATTTTGAGGGTTATATTAGCGGTTTGAACTTTTTTGTTGTTGTTCAAGGCAATCGCGAGCTTCGGGGGCGTGGAGCACAAGATTTAAAGGGCCACACACCCTGAATCAGCTCGTTTATAATGATGCTCCAAAATAGGCAGTTAAAAAAATGAATTAAAAAAAATCTATATGGAATTTTGAGCTGAAACTTCACAGACACATTCAGGGGACACCTTAGACTTATATTACATCTTTTTAAAAAAAGTTCTAGGGCACCTTTAAAGGTAGGGTAGGCAATTTAGGAGAGGCTAGCAATAGCAAGCTAGCTTTGAAAGCATAAGATCCCACCCTCCTTTCAGAGCGCTCTCCAAAGCCATGCCTTCTTCAAAACACATGAAGGCACAGAGCCAGAGCAGATTCTGCAAAGCGTCACGAGATGTTGTTAGTGTTGCCAATGAAACGCATTAATCCGTGTCTGAGGACGTGAACAGTCACGGGTTGCCATCTTGTAATTATGGTTACAGCATGGCATAAACACAGCATAAGATTGTTGTTTTGGTTCAGGAGGAACTGTTAAAGGCAAACATTGCACCCAGCTATGAGGTGAATCACAACATTACAAGCAGCGGAACTTTTATTATGCCACAGTCGCTGGCGCCGCTTCCGCTTTGCCAGTCATGAGTATGAGGTAACACAGCTCTGTTTATCATATTAGATACATTTGAGTGTGTTGAAAATGTTATGTTACTCTGTGCGTTTGCTCGGCGGCTGCTGTGAGACACTTGTAAGCTAGATCGATTTTAAAATGCTGGATGGCTTGTGTTGATAAATGGCATGCAATTAATTTTAAAATGTACTGTATGATGGAGAAAATGCTGTAATACTGTTACTAAAAATAAAGCTGCATCTGATTATGCTATGTTAGCTACTTCACAAAACAGTGTTTTTCTCTGAGGCATGGTAAAGCATGGTACTCGCAAAAAATCAAGAAAATTAGATTTAAACAATAAGACTAAACGCGTTGAGCTATATAACAATAATTCGTTTTCTGTCTATAAACGTAACCAAACAGTTGTTCCCTTGTCTATTAAAACATGTAATATATTAAAGCGTCTTTTTTGTTTCCATGGTTTTTACAAAATAGAACCGGAAACCGAGGGTAACGCAGGTATGACGCAATTGACAGGCGACTCCTCACACATCCCGGAGCCTTGGTTAAAATTGCAAATTTCTCTCAATTTAAAAAAAGTTGGAAACATTTGGGATATATTAAATACTCAAGTGAACTAAATACACTGGCCTAGTGGTTTTTGGATATTTTACTGCAAAAATATTACATATTGCACCTTTAACATTCAAAATCCATTTCCTTGTAAATAAAATGAATGGGATGTTTACTTCTGGAACCTGGCTGTTGCACTCTATTAGCCTTCAGCGGCACTAGAGAACATGGACAGACATTATTGTTTGAATAACAAATAATCTATTAATGGATTTTCACCTCTTGCAGGTTTTGTGTTGCCACTGTAACCTATGGTATAAGCCTGAACATCACAGGCTTTGGACTAAATATGTACCTCACACAGTTTGTGTATGGAGCCATTGAGGTTCCAGCTAAACTGATTGTATATTACCTGCTGGAGAAGATTGGCAGACGTAAAACTGAAGCAGGAGCTCATCTATTGGCTGGAATCAGTCTTATGATCAACATATTCGTACCCAAAGGTGAGACTGGCAAAACCAACGTATGATTACACAATATCACACGAACATGAGTCCTGTTGTTCTCGAATAACTAAGCACGATTGCTTTTATACAACAGATACCGTAAATAAACCAGAGTTAAGATTGCATTACATTTTAGACATTATCTGCTTTTTGCTCTGCCAACGCAAAAAGCTACAGCGAAATGTTGCACACATATGTTGTGCTCGTGAATGAATCAGCGTTTTTGAATGAACCGTTTCAGTTGAATTAGTGATTCAATGACTCACTCATTACCTGTTTCGTTCCTAGGAAAGAATAACTTAAAAATCCCAAACGTGGGATGCTGCTCAGTCGACTAGATACGTGGAAACTAGTGTAACTAAAGTGTAACTAACTGTTGTATAATGGATAATAGGATAGAATGGAAAAATCAATGTACAGTAGGCTACTAAAACTGTAATCGTTCAAATGACATTATAAAAACGGCATAAGCGCGGACAGCTTGAACTGTACTTAGCCTACCATTATGGCCGCTAATAATTTCATTTGTTTATTCAGTCACACACTGTGCTCAATATCATCTCTTTCACATTCAGATCAGTGGATTGGTCGTACTGTGGTGGCAGTATTGGGTAAAGGTTTCGCGGTTGCTGCTTTTTCTACAATTGTATTATACAGCTCGGAGCTTTACCCGACTGTTCTCAGGTAACAGAACTGACAACATACAGTTTTTTACACTTAAAAGTCTTCTATCCATCTATCTATCTATCTATCTATCTATCTATCTATCTATATATATATATATATATATATATATATATATATACACACAGTACAGTCCAAAAGTTTGGAACCACTAAGATTTTTAATGTTTTTAAAAGAAGTTTCGTCTGCTCACCAAGGCTACATTTATTTAATTAAAAATACAGTAAAAAACAGTAATATTGTGAAATATTATTACAATTTAAAATAACTGTGTACTATTTAAATATATTTGACAAAGTCATTTATTCCTGTGATGCAAAGCAGAATTTTCAGCATCGTTACTCCAGTCTTCAGTGTCACATGATCCTTCAGAAATCATTCTAATATGCTGATTTGCTGCTCAATAAACATTTATGATTATTTTCAATGTTGAAAACAGTTGTGTACTTTTTTTTCAGGATTCCTTGATGAATAGAAAGTTCAAAAGAACAGCATTTATCTGAAATACAAAGCTTCTGTAGCATTATACACTACTGTTCAAAAGTTTGGGGTCAGTAAGAATTTTTATTTTTATTTTTTTGAAAAGAAATTAAAGAAATGAATACTTTTATTCGGCAAGGATGCATTAAATCAATCAAAAGTGGCAGTAAAGACATTTATAATGTTACAAAAGATTAGATTTCAGATAAACACTGTTCTTTTGAACTTTCTATTCATCAAATAATCCTGAAAAAAATATATTGTACACAAATATTTTGTACAATTGTACACATTAAATGTTTCTTGAGCAGCAGATCAGTATATTAGAATGATTTCTGAAGGATCATGTGACACTGAAGACTGGAGTAATGATGCTGAAAATTCAGCTTTGCATCACAGGAATAAATTACTTTGTGAAATATATTCAAATAGAAAACAGTTATTTTAAATTGTAATAATATTTCACAATATTACTGTTTTTTACTGTATTTTTAATTAAATAAATGTAGCCTTGGTGAGCAGACGAAACTTCTTTTAAAAACATTAAAAATCTTAGTGGTTCCAAACTTTTGGACTGTACTGTATATATATATTGATTAGCTTAATTGAATCTTTAGCTTAACTTATTATCATTAGGCTATCTAAAATGCAATTACATTTGCATTATTTGATATAAATATAACTGCACCCCTTTATTTTACATTTATATTTGTACTCAGTTATTAATAATGGTTCTTATTAACTATGTTGAAAACATTAACAATGTTTTGTTGCTGCATAATTTCTGTAATAAAATTCATAAGATCAGTATTTATTTTAATTCTAGTATTTATTATTTTATCTTACTTACCCCAAACTTTTAAACAGTATCACGGTTTCCATGAAAATATTAAGCAGCACTTTTGTTTTCAACATATTTTCAACAAATTGTTTCTTGAGCACCAAATCAGCATAGAATAATTTTAGAGGGATCATGTGACACACTGAAGACTGCAGTAATGTCTGCTGAAAATTCAGCTTTGCCATCACAGGGACAAATTGTAAATTGTAATAATACTTCACAATATTACTGTTTTACTGTATTTTTAATAAAATAAATGCAGCCTTGGTGAGCATAAAAGACTTCTTTCAACAACATAAAAAAAAAAGTAATTATTGCAAACCTTTGACCACAAAAGTGTAAAATGTATATCAGTGCATACTATAGGCTATAAATAAAGAATTTATTTGGTTGGGTCCTATAGGCAAAATGGGATGGGCTATAACTCGTTCTTGGCCCGTCTGGGTGTGTCGGTGGCTCCTCTAGTCCTGTTATTGGACAGTTTCTGGGGTCACTTCTCTCAAACCATCCTGTGTTCTGCTGCACTCATTGCTTGTCTGGTGACTTGGCAGTTACCTGAGACACGAGATAGGTGTCTGCCAGAGACTATAGAGGATGTCGAGGGTACTGGGTAAGTCATAACCTATATTTTGTTAATGGAGCTAGAAGACTTGTATTCAACACACTGCTGAACATTTGTAGCTCTAATAATTAGTAACTCTGTTGAGTCAAGCAAGTAAAACACAAATCACTCACTTAGTATGATGCCATATTTTGAGATTATTTAAAGAGAATTAGCCTGAATTAAGATATAATGGGTTCAATATAGATACATTACATCTTTATTAAAAATACTTAAAGGAAACATACAAGGAAAGTTGAAGTTGTGTTCATTAACCAAGTCATGTGCTTTTATCATATTGAATAGGAAAAATCTCATTAAAGATCATGACAAGCAGGGGGACGTGGAGAAAATGAAAATGAATGAACGCACAGAGGACCACTGAGATGTGTACATTCAATCCTTTTACCATGTTTATAATACAGACTGATGTTCCGTTGCTTAATGTCACATTCAGATCCATTCGGACAGTAAATGCGCACAAAAATGAAGGAACAATTCTAAAGTTCTTTTAAAATATTTTTTATTAGTTACACAAAGATTTACAGATTTCTCCAGTGCCATGTAATAATTACAGAGGTTTTCTAAATAAGATTAAATGCAGGTGTGAATTTGTGAATATGTGTTTGTGAAAGAGAAAAATGAGAGAGAGAGAGAGAGAGAGAGAGAGAGAGAGTCTATGTATGTGTGTGTGCAAGTGTTTGAGTAGGGATTGTTGTGTATGAATTCTTTTTTAAGATGCCAGTGGCCATTTCAATTACAATACATACATATGTAATGACATTTGCATATATCTGTGTGAACATAAACTTTTACACCTTACAATTCTATTAATGATGTAAAAAAACATTTCTGTACCAAATAAAAAAGAGCTTTTCTTTATGACTTAATGTTCACTTGGCATTTCATTCTCTGCATTTTCTTTCTCATAAATGTAACAGCCCACCTTTCCAATGTTCACACCTTTTGGTCCAAAAAGGTACCCATAGCAGGGCACATGGCAGTATGGGCTGCCCTCATGCTGCAGAAAATAGAGAAAAAAATAGAGAGTATTATTAGGCAAGCTAAATCAATGAAGAAGTAATCATGGTAAATATTCCACAAATATTCCACAATATATAATTTACATTACATATAAAAACAACTCAACTATTGCTTACATAACTTTGAGTTATATTCCAGTGTAAGCTACAGTTTTTAATTGTGGAATTTAATATGAAATACAAAAACTGTAGGTTGTACCTCTGCATGACCACCAGGGGTCAGTGTTTTCTTGCACCTCATACAGCGAAGGCACGGCCTGTGCCAGTTGCGACCCAGTGACATCACCTTCTCAGCTGCAGCATTAGACCATGACATCAGCACATTACATCACAAACGGCATCATATCGGTCTAACACAGTGCTGTTTTTAATGGTTATACAAAGTTTTTAATTGGTTATACCTAAATTTATTCAGACACCTTGAACATTTCATTCATTATTACAGTTTATTCACTATAGTTTAAAAAATGGTAATAAAATATGACAAGATCTCAGAATTAAACTGTCAGAAAAAATTAATCTTAATTATGTCAGATAACACTTAAGCAAAACATGGTCCGGTCAAAGTGTCTGAATATATTATATATACATACATATATATACATACATATATATACACACATATATACAGTACAGTCCAAAAGTTTGGAACCACTAAGATTTTTAATGTTTTTAAAAGAAGTTTCGTCTGCTCACCAAGGCTACATTTATTTAATTAAAAATACAGTAAAAAACAGTAATATTGTGAAATATTATTACAATTTAAAATAACTGTGTACTATTTAAATATATTTTACAAAGTAATTTATTCCTGTGATGGCAAAGCTGAATTTTCAGCATCATTACTCCAGTCTTCAGTGTCACATGATCCTTCAGAAATCATTCTAATATGCTGATCTGCTGCTCAAGAAACATTTAATGTGTACAATTGTACAAAATATTTGTGTACAATATTTTTTTCAGGATTATTTGATGAATAGAAAGTTCAAAAGAACAGTGTTTATTTGAAATCTAATCTTTTGTAACATTATAAATGTCTTTACTGCCACTTTTGATTGATTTAATGCATCCTTGATGAATAAAAGTATTAATTTCTTTAAATTCTTCTAAAAAAAATAAAAATAAAAATTCTTACTGACCCCAAACTTGAACGGTAGTGTATAATGCTACAGAAGCTTTGTATTTCAGATAAATGCTGTTCTTTTGAACTTTCTATTCATCAAGGAATCCTGAAAAAAAAAAGTACACAACTGTTTTCAACATTGAAAATAATCATAAATGTTTATTGAGCAGCAAATCAGCATATTAGAATGATTTCTGAAGGATCATGTGACACTGAAGACTGGAGTAACGATGCTGAAAATTCAGCTTTGCATCACAGGAATAAATTACTTTGTCAAATATATTTAAATAGTACACAGTTATTTTAAATTGTAATAAAATTTCACAATATTACTGTTTTTTACTGTATTTTTAATTAAATAAATGTAGCCTTGGTGAGCAGACGAAACTTCTTTTAAAAACATTAAAAATCTTAGTGGTTCCAAACTTTTGGACTGTACTGTATATATATATATATATATATATATATATATATAATAAAATAATAATAAAATGAGTGACAATCAGTTTGTGTTTGGGACAAAAAAAATGTATGGCTAGAAAAGAACCTCAAAGTTTAAATGTTGCACAAAGTAATGTTCAAGTGTAAATGACAAGTAACCATCATCAACAACACTCACCTTTGACTTACACCTTAAACTTATCTATTTTAAAACAGTTTTTACTGGAATTCTTGGTGTTCCCTTATAAATAGACACAGTCTCAGAGTTGTCTGTCAGAAAGCGGCACACATATCTACCACAGCAGCAGCACAAAACCACACACACACACACACACACACACACACACACACACACACACACACACACACACACACACACACACACACACACACACACAGGTTTGTTTTGCTATCTTAGTGAGGACATTCCATAGGCGTAATGGTTTTTATACTGCACAAACTGTACATTCTGTCCCCCTACACTACCCCTACCCCTAAACATACCCATCATAGAAAACATTCTGCATTTTTACATTTTTAATAAAACATTGTTTAGTATGTTTTTAAAGCTATTTAAAAATGAGGACTCATGAAATGTCCTCATATTTCATGTTACAGCGTAATACCAGTGTAATACCCATGTCATTATACAAATTTGTGTCCTCATAAATCATGAAAACAAGCACACACACACACACACACACACACACACACACACACACACACACCACAGACATTCCTGAAAGTTCTCAAATGTCTGAAAAGTCATAGTTTTGATTCACTGGACTCACCGAAATAAACTGCCTTTCCACAGCCGGGACACAAATAAGTCTCTCCAGCAAACATGCGTGTAGGTGCAGTGGAAGCTACAAACAAAAAGCAAACCCTTTATGGTTCTGTATACATACTTGTTTAAACTTCATAATTCATATCTGTGTGTAAGTTTAAATGTTTCTGAACTATAACTTTAATATAGTTGGAGGACCATCCATTCAAACTTTCATACAGGTGCTTTTCTCACTAGTGTCTATGATATATATCTGCGATATCTATTAGCACAAAATCTATATAACAAGATCTGTCTTAAATAGCTTCTGGTTTGTTGCTTTTTAAGGCCAGATCAAGGCTGCTGTGATAAAATCTGTGCTGTATCCAGCTTTGATAAGGATCTGTGGCACTTCGGACTTTAAAATCAACACTTCTGTCTCTCATCAAAGATGACAGACTGTTACCAGTTTTAGATCCTTATTTCTTCTCCCATATTAAATTTATTTACCCATGGCACTTGGCTCACAGGAAAAAAACGTTACATTCTAAGACATTTCTCCAGATGTTTCCACAGCAGTCCTTAAAACCCTCCCCTAACATTCCTGCAACGTCCCGCCTGTCGGAAAACACCTATTAAGGGGAAATATTTCAGGAAAGGAGCCAATCAACGAAAGCCATTAAAATTCCACTGTGTAAAATCCCAAGGGGGTCACTTCAGAAAACAATCCTCCCACCCCTCTGTAACAACACACACGTTTAAGTATTTCTGTCTCCCACTCAGTGTGGGAATCTCTCTCTCGCTCTCTCTGTGTGCGTGTTAAAAAGTGCAGAGGAAGTGTTAATGTATAATGGAATGTGTGCAACAATGCAGCTCGGAAAAGTGTGTCTATATATACAGTGGCTAAAAATAGCATATGGACACATTTGGACAATTAAGTCACACTTAACTACTGTATGTCTGAATGTCATTTCTTTACAAGACAAAATTTCAAACCAAGTGGCATTTGCAGTCAAATGATGCTAAAACTTTTCTCAGGAATAACTTCACTTTTCTGATCCTTACTTTTTTTGACCAATTAATGTCAAAGTGATTTTAGTACATATAAAGTCAGTTCCACTTGTAACTACCTGCATTTTTCGTGAGTTAATTCGGTTGTATGCAGTTGTCACTCCTGTAAATTATAGAACCGTGTGTGTACAGAAGAGGATTAAGCACTAAAAGGTAAATTGGCAACCAAATTTATCTGCAGTGAGTACATGGCCAATTGAGATCCCAGTTCAGGATTCTTTGATGAATAGAATTTTCGAAATAACAGTATTTATTTGAAATAGAAATCTTCTATAGCATTATAAATATCTTTACTGTCACATTTGATTAATTTAATGCATCCTTGCTTAATAATAGTATACATTTTTAGAAGAAAAAAAAAAAAAAAAAAAAAAAAATGAATATCTCCCTGACCTAAAACATTTGAAAGGTAGTGTATGTTTTTAAATTATTTTTCTAAATTACCTTTGGGTTGATTATAGTTGATCTGTGAGTTGGTCCAAGGTGTAGTGGGTGACACGTCTGAAGGGCTGTTACATGATTTGTCGACCGGTGTTTGAGGAGGCGTGTCATATATATAAGACCCCGCCCCTCCAATATTTACACCTACCAAAGAGAGGACAGAACAGTGAGTACCATTTCATTAGCATGTGAGAGATTGTTTGTGGTCGATAAAGCTCATATATCTAAGTGTTCAGACTCTCCTAATGCAGATAGCATTACACAAAAGCCAAAAATATCCTGTTCAGATCCTGATAAAATGTATCTCTTCCGAACTACTCACTCACTTGGATAGAATAATACAAACTGAAACAAGCCTATTCTAAAGACTGAATGTACATTAACATAAGCTATACACTGAAACCTAACATCTTACAGTACATTATATAACTCCTAAGCATGCACACACAACATCTCAATCAGCCACCATACATGTCTGTCTGCCTCTCTTATCTCGTCACAGGATTTGCTTCAACTCTTCTGGTGTCTGAAGAATTCAGAAAGACAGGGCGACTTTTTTTTTGTAACTATGTAACTATTTTAGGGGGTAAACAAAAAAAACAAAAACAAAAAAAAAAACATGCTCCATGTCAACCTTTCTCACTCATTGTGACAACTAACCTATGCCACTCCCACACGTCAAAGTAGCCGTAGCAACTTTTCTCTATTTATGGATATGACGACACACACACGGGCGAGTGACGGATGTACGCAGCTGTTGGTTTATTAATTCTTATGAAATTATGACAATTACACACAGTCCTATCTTTATTTATCCACATCTGTGTGGCGTAGATGTATCACACTTAACAGATAACGAGAATACACATCTCCACTTCACTAGCTGAACCCGTCTTTTACTCTCTTGAGAAAATGATTAATTTAAGAGTTTTAAATGAAGATATTGAATGAAATGTTCCTGTAAGGTCTGATTTAATCTGACTTCAATCAACAACTAACAGATATTAAGGGTTTTAAGGGTACGTTATTAAAGGTATGTTTACACAATAAATATGTTTTCCTTTGCGTTTTTTGCGTACAGGCGACAATGTTGTCAAAACGATCGCCGTTCACACAGGTTCGCGAAAATGACTAAAAACGCAGTATTATGAACGCCAGGCCAGAAATTGCCAACGTCACTTTGTAAAGAAACACTACAGACTGAACACATAATACACATGGGCATCGGTTTCACAAATTCACGTTTTTAAAGTTTACACAGAAATGAAAACGGTATTGTTTTCAAAAACATGCACTTTGAAACCCAGTTTTAAAAGTTTGCATTTTCAGACCCCCAAAATGCTGTTGTCTAAATTAAAGGTCCCGTTCTTCATGATCCCATGTTTCAAACTTTAGTTAGTGTGTAATGTTGTTGTTAGAGTATAAATAAAATCTGTAAAATTTTAAAGCTCAAAGTTCAATGCCAAGCGAGATATTTTATTTAACAGAAGTCGCCTACATCGAACGGCCAGTTTGGACTACATCCCTCTACTTCCTTCTTTAATGACGTCACTAAAACAGTTTTTTGACTAACCTCCGCCCACAGAAATACACAAAAAAAGGGGGCGTGGTCTTGTTGCGCTCCCACGGAGAAGAGCAAGAGTTGCGTTTGTAGAGTGTTTGTCGCCATGTCGTCGAAACGCTGTTATTTTCATCCCGCAGTCCAATCACCTTTGTTTGGCCTTCCCAGGGACGCTGTACTTAGAGATCAATGGTTACAATTTATGTTTAACTCGGTTCCCGAAAATTATAATCTACATGTAAAACTATGTGCAGCACATTTTGCTGAGGACATCTTCCTCAATCTCAATCAGTTTAATGCCGGATTCGCACAAAGATTATTCTTGAAAGATGGAGCAGAAGCTGCTGTCGAATCACAACACAGGAACCGCTGGCACAATCAGAACTCGTTACGTATTTCTGAAGGAGGGACTTCATAGAACAAGGAAGTCATCAGCCCGTTTTTTTGACAGTGGAAACAGCGGTATACAGATAAGTAAATTATGTGAAAAATACTGTTTTTTTACACGCGAAACGTGAACACATGTTATATTGCACACTATAAACACAATCAAAGCTTCAAAAAACCACGAAAAACGGGACCTTTAACATTTTCTGTTTTTAGTTGAAAATGGTCTTGAGTAAACAGCACCCATAATTTTTTTTTTAAATTTCACACAAAACCCAAAATCATAACTTTCCTGTATGTAACTAACCTGTATGACTATCATATTTTGAAGGATCTCTTCAGATGGTGTTCAGCTACACCAAAAAAAAAAAGGACCAAAAAAAGTTGGTCAACTTCTGTTGACATGAGGTAAAAAAAATAAAAAATAAAAAAATAATTATATATATATATATATATATATATATATATATATATTATTTTTTTTTTACCTCATGTCAACAGAAGTTGACCAACTTTTTTTGGTCCTTTTATATATATATATATATATATATATATATATATATATATATTTCCCTTTTTGGGTGAATTATTGCTTAATTTTAAATCCTAGTCCATTTAGCTAAACAAACTCACAAAAGACAGTGATCTAAGGAATGTTCTCTTTTTAAAATTCAATTTTCTGATGAAAGATGAAATGCAACTTTCCCCCCCTGACTACAGGGAATTAACGGACATTTATCTTATAAGAGCCTTTTTTCTGTTCTCTCTCTCTCTCTCTCTCTCTCTCTCTCTCTCACACACACACACACACACACACACACACACACACACACACACACACACACACACACACACACACACACACACACACACACACACACACACACACAAGATAAGGTTTCTAGTGGTGAGTGAACTGCCTTTGGTTGGAAGGTTATTCTAAAAGTCACTGAGAGTCAGGTGTCTCTAAATGAGCCCTGATTCAAACCTTTATTTCCTGTACATGGACACACACAGATCTAAAAGGTCCAAATACACATGAAATACCTGTCAGCACCAAGATTCTCACATAGAGAATGAAAATACACTATATTTCAAATATAAAGTCTCTTAGTTTTACACACACACACACACACACACAAAACGCCTTACAAATTCCAAATACAATTTATCGTACATACCTTTTGGTCCAAAGAGAGTTCCGTAGCAGGGTTTATGACAGTAAGGCAATCCATCATGCTGATAAAGAGAGAGAGAATATCTTTATTAGTTCATTTTAACTTTATTTTACTTATTTTTTGCTGAATTTCTCCTTGTACATAGCTTTGCTGCAAACACAAAACAAATGTATAGTTTAACACATCAATTAAACACACTAAAACTAAAACTGAATTGAGAAAATTGCTGACACAACTTGAACCAATAATAATTATTTTTCTATAAAAAAAAACATGTATTTGTAAATATTACAATTTGTGGCAGACACTCTTCTACTAATAACTGAATTTTCAAGCAAGGTAATATTTTCAGAAGTGTGTGTGGGAGACAGAATGAAAGAGAGAGGCTTGTGTCGTTCTGGATTCATTAGAGGTCATTGTTTATCCTTCTGTTCCTTCCTGCTCCTCCCAGACTGCATAAAAAGACCCAGTCAGGCTCAAATCAGACTGAAATTTAAGCCTTGTCACACACACACACACACACACACACACACACATGTTAGGTTTTTGTGAATTGTGGGGACTTTCCATAGGCCGCAATGCATTTTATACTGTACAAACACACACACACACACTTTTTTTAGTGTGCAAGTGTTTGTGTGTTCAAAAATGTAAAGACAAAACTAAACTGAGCAAACAGATATTTGTTTATTTTTATTACCATAATCATCAGGCACTTTTATGTTTATTTTATATATTATATTAAAAGCAACATCTATTTCAAGTGTCTCTATTGTGACAAGCTAAAAATACAGTTTGCATTCCCATTGAGAGCCACTTCACAAAGAATAGAGTTAGGGAGTCGACACCTGCTGAGAGTGAACACTAACAACACAACCTCCTGCTGTTTTCAACACAATAAGAGAAAAAGAGCACACACAGTTCACAAAATAAGGGGAAAACCGTAACTAATATAAGAGTAACGAGACTAAATATATCCTTCAGTGAGACAATGAAGAGCTGTTTGTCTATCCATTTTTATCAACACAAATGAAAAAGCAATAGAAAAGACAAAACCCTCCTTCATTTTAAGTCCAAACTCACCTTATAATTAAACTAAAGCTGTGTGAGTCTGTTCTGTTTGTGTGCGTGCAAGCGTGAGCGTGCTGAGAGAGAGAAGGAGGGAGAAGGAAGAGAGGCAGAAAGGCAGACGATTGTTTTCTGGTTTGAATGAACACTATCTTTGTCCCTACATTGTCCTTGTAATAGTTTTGGTAAAGACCCACAGTAACACTGTGTGGGAGAGAAAGTCCATATGCTTACAGATACCTACAAGTAAAGTTATTTAAAATGTAGCAGCTGTAACGGACTGAACATGCATTTTGAAAATGGCAGATTACTGCTATTTTTCCATAAACTTCATAAATGTGGTTAAGAATATTATGATTTACATTTCCTGTAGGAGGCAAGTAATAGTAAAGCCCAAGAATTTGTTTCGCTTCCTGTTAACACAGTCGGTCAGTCTCTTTTGTCTTCATACTGTAAAAATGACTGAATAAAGCAAAATCAAAAGCTTTTAGTAAAGAGTACCAAGGATATTTATTCCTTATCCTTTCGTTCTTTGCTATTTTGATGTTCAGGGTTCAAAGGAGTATGGGAATGGCTTTATGTAACCATTTCGAGAAAACAAACATGCCAATATTTTTCCATTCAATATTAAATAGATAAATAGTAAATGTAATTGTAATCTCTCCCTGACAGTCAGAGAACATTCCAGAGAGATCTATGAGGTTACTATAAATACTTATTATCTGTGTTTACAGTCATTGTAGGACTTTGATGAGTGACAAGTGTACGGGTGGAGTGTAGACATGCAAGTGGGATGGATGAACAATCATTTAACCCAAACAGGGACAAAAGACAACTCAAATCACTGAACTAGAAAATGTCTCCTAATGTATCAGACAAGTCCATCGAACATGTCAGGACAATAAGAAGGAGAGAGAAAAGAAGGAATGAAGAAGAAAGTACAATGAGGGGCAATGAAATAGGCAAGGACATGGATGACCTAGAATCGTGTTAGCCCAATGGCTTGAGCTTTTAGAGTCGGTTGTTTGATCACCTGCTAAACTACGACATTGAGGATGTGCAGCCTACGCTCAGAAACTCTGCAGACCAACATACATACAGACCAAGAAGTAGGACATGCAGAATCCCATCTATCTGTCATCAGGGATCATGTCTGATAAAGAAAGAAAGAAAGAAAGAAAGAAAGAAAGAAAGAAAGAAAGAAAGAAAGAAAGAAAGAAAGAAAGAAAGAAAGAAAGAAAACCCCAATGATCAGAGAGAGAGAGAGAGATTTCTTTAATGACATCTCAGCCTGCAATATCAGCTTTAGTTCTGCTTACCTCCGCATGACCTCCAGGAGACAGAATCTTACTACATCGTTCACATTTCAGACAGAAGCGGTGCCAGTTTTTCCCCAGAGAGCTCACTTTCTCAGCTAGAACAGGGAGAGAGAGTAATGTGTTATCTGATCAGTGTACGGTACTGTATATAATACAGCTTTAACTGCAGTCATGTATATCTAAATTACACATAATTAATAAGATCACAATTGTCCTGTAGTGATAAACTTCTATGTATGGCCACTTTACAGTTCAGTCAAATGAACTCCTCCCTTCTAAGTGGGTGGCTCTTGGCCAAAAAAAAAACTGCTAAGTGCACTAGACTATATATATCAATAGTCAAAAGCCTGACTTTGTAAGACTAGCTAAACATGGTCTTCTTGTTCTATGTTCTGAATGGAAAGAAAGCAAGCAAAAAATGTTCAAAAGTTTAGGGTTGGTAAGATTCAATAACTAAATAAATTAAGACTTAGCCTAATTCAGCAAGATTGCATTTAAAAGTGACAGTAAAGAAAGAAAAGTTTATTTCAAATAAAAGTTTTATTCATCAAAAACCTTTTTTTATCATGGTTTCTGCAAATGTATTAAGTAGCTACGGAAGAGGATTAGGACCAAGCAATAATCAATCTCGAGATTAAAGTTGTTAAATTTCGAGAAAAAACTCCTTAAATTTAGAGAAAAAAGTCGAGATAAAATGTTAATGAATAAAGTCATTCAATTACGAGAACAAATTCGTTAAATTATGAGAAAAATGTTGTTAAATTTCGAGAAAAAAGTCGAGATAATTTGTTCTCATAATTTAACAACTTTTTTCTTGTAATTTAATGACTTTATTCTCATAATTTAATGGGTTTATTCTCAACATTTTATCTCGACTTTTTTCTCGAAATTTAACGACATTTTTCTCATAATTTAACGAATTTGTTCTCAAAATTTAACGAGTTTATTCTCAACATTTTATCTCGACTTTTTTCTTGAAATTTAACGAGTTTTTTCTCGTAATTTAATGAGTTTATTCTCAACATTTTATTTAAACTTTTTTCTCGAAATTTAACGAGTTTTTTCTCGAAATTTAACAACTTTAATCTCAAGATGGTTTTATTTTTTTATTATTGCTTGGCCCTAATCCTCTTCCGTAAGCAGCACAACTGTTTACAACATTGATAATAATAAATGTTTTTTGAGCACCAAATCAGCATATTAGAAGCAATCAATTAATTAATCAATATTAAAATAATAAACAGTTATTTTAAATTGTACAAATTTCACAATATTACTGTTTTACTCTATTGTTGATCAAATAAAAGCAGACTAGGTGAGCATAAGAGAAATCTTTCAAAAAAATAAATAAATAATAAATAAAAACCTTTTGAATGGTAGTGCACTTAAAATATTTATGACTTTCATAATTAATGTTACTGTAAATTCATAGATTTTTTAGAATGTGTCCAAATGCTGAAATACAACTTAAAGGGATTTTCACCCCAAAATGAAAATTTTATTATCATTTACTCACCCTCAAGTTATTCCAAACCTGCATGAGTTTCTTTCTTTTGTTGAACAACTTTTTGAACAACGTTTATTTTTGTTGGTCAACTGTCTGGTTATCAAAATTCTTTAAAATATACTGCATTCAACAAAAGAAAGAAACTCAAACTGGTTAGGAAAAACATGGAAAAGATGATGATAAAATTTTCATTTTTAGGTCAACTATCACTTTAACACAGCTACAACAATTCTGTGTGTGACTGTGCATTTATATCTATAGAGATATCTATAAACAGTAATTACAAGAGCCCTGAGAAAGACTATCCACACAAAATACTAATTCTATAGGGTGAGGTCTGTATTTGTGTGTGTTTGCAGCTGAACAATGCAGCATCAAAGGAGAGGAAGAACAAACTAGACCATCTGAAGAAAAGCTCCAAATGGAGACCCTGTTTCAATGCAAACCCTGCTGAGTCAGATCTGCTCCTATCAAGAGGATGTTGAAAAGTTCATCTTATCTCCGACCTTCTGATCTTCACAAACAGTTTTTGTACATAATCAAATTAACAAGCAGTTCACTGATATTTCAAAAGACTAAAACTATAAAAAAGTAGAAACAGTATCATTTAAAAGTTTGGGGTCAGTAAGATTTTTTTTTAAAGAAATTAATACTTTGTTCTTTTGAACTTTCTATTCAATAATGAATCTTTAAAAAAAATAGTTTTGCAAAAAATTAAGCAACACAGCTCTATTCAACATTGATAGTAATCAGAAATGTTTCTTGAGCAGCAAAAATCAGCATATTAGATTGTCTGAAGGATCATGTGATACAGAAGTCTGGAATAATGGCTGATGAAAATTCAGCATTACCATCAGCGGAATAAATAATATTTTAAAATGTATTCAAATTGAAAACAGTTTTTAAATTGTAATATTATTTCACAATATTACTGTTTTAAATGTATTTGATTATATAAATGCAGCCTCTTAATGACCCCAGATGGTAGAGTATGTTGATCTTCAGCCTACTTCAGCCTTTAGTAATGTTTTACAACTTCCATTGCACAAAACTGCTTGTGTGTGTGTTCTCTCACTCATCTATCAGCTCCTGAATTTAAAACAACTACAGAAAACAAGAAAAAAAAAAAAAATCAATAGTTTTCTATGAGCAAAACACACAGTAAACAGTCATGGACTTTGGAGCACAGGAGTAAGAAGTACAAGTGATTTAGAGAAAGACACATACTGTAGGTCAACATCCAAATAAAATAAAATAAAATAATTTTTATATTTTCTGCACACTCTTAAAAATAAAGGTTATATATTGGCACTGAATGTTCAGTGGAGAACCTTTAACATCCGTGGAATCTTTCCATTCCACAAAAGCACTGATAACATGTGATGTCTGTCCGAGCAGGGTGCACAGAGGTATGGAAATACATATATTGACTGGCAGGTAGGATATCGGACCGAATGCTATGAACATTTTTTGGTCCTGAGACTTCCATAGAAGATATATTTACATATTTTAATATATAGACCACTTTTATCATTGATTGCTTCCAGGATATGAAGAGAGTTTTAACCAGTATGACAAAAAGTGTTTATGAAAAAGATTGCCTACCCTACCTTTAAGATTTAAAATGTTCTTCACACTAAAGTTTCTTTTTAAGAACTGTTGACTGAAAGGTTTTTGGGGAACCAAAAATAGTTCTTCTATGGCATCGCTGCGAAAACCTCCTTCATTTTTAAGAATGCAGTGGTAAAATACCTCTGAAAGAGCTATAATAAGATAAAAAAACATTTGCCAGGTTGAAATTGTGCATGTGGGGGACTAAACCCACCATCCCATTACCTTACACACTAACCAGCCAAAATTCCTAGGGTCTGTCTCTCTCACACACATTCCATCACACAAAACTAGTCAGGTCAAACAGAGAGCACACACTGAGTCAGACATTTTCAGAAGTCTAGGCTCAGTGGGGATATCAAATCATCAAGCTGACATATCTCCTCTTCAGTGCAGCCAGAAAGACAGTCACTCCATCCGCTAACCTGCAACAGTAGCACAACAGATCCTCTCACTTTGTTCAAGAGTCCCTTGCCAAATTCTTACGTAACACTGTTACCCAATTCTCTTTTCATGGGCTACAGCATTTACTAACCCTGTGGCTACTGGATCACGGGACAGAATACTAAACAGGAGCTGACAATAACGGGACAGACGAGAACATCCTCCAATGCAGTTGTGGGAGCGCTGGGGTCACTTGTGCTTGACCTATTAATAACAATACTTAGTTCTGCACATACTTCAAGATTAAACTTCATCTTCTTCTTGAGACTAACAGTTTGGGGTCCCAGATATCCCTATGCTGTATGCAGGAAAATTCATAATAGCAATTTTGAAATTAACCTATTATTTTACCCTACATACTTTTTCCTCTGACCCAGTTACTAGACAGATTAATTTAACCATTTATAAAGCAGTAAAGTTGAGCAGTTTCTCAAACACAGTGACACCGCTGTTGTTTGGGGCCGGAGTACTGATGTGTACAGCTGAGGATATTATTAGTATATGGAAATACATTGCATTTATTCATATAAATCTCAGGCAACTTATAAACAAGCACACACACACACACACACACACACACACACACACACACACACATACATTATAAAGTATATATCCGATGCTACACCGTGAAATGTTTTGGAGCTATTAAAATGGATTTGAGATCCAAAAAAGAAAACATAAGTGTTCAATTAACACCTCTTATAACCTAATGACTCCAAAACAAATAAATACACTTTTCAAACACTTGCTATGCAACTCTGCCAAGATATGCAGAAGTTTGTTCCTTTAAAAAAGAAATTACCTTTGACCTTTTGGCACATATTATAAATGCCCTGCAATTTGAGTCAATTAATCCAATCCAATGATGCAATAACAATGAAATGAACTTGGCTTAGACTTCTACTAGGTGATAATTCTAGAGGAAAACTCTCACCGAAAAACACAGTCTTATCGCATCTTGGACAAACGGACGTCATTCTCTAGAAGAGTCTTTCTGTCACGCAGGTTCGGTTCAGTTCGTCTTGGTTCGTTGCCTGCCCCTCAGCGCCGCTGCACACTGTGTGCAACTCGAGTCGCGCCGCGGCGTTTATTTAACTTTAAAGAGTCTCCGTGCTTGTCTCATGAATATTAAACACGTTGCGTGACGTTCGACCAATAAACTGATTGAATGAACGAATCCTACTATGGTTAAGGAAGATGTGTAAATATTAATTAGGAGACGTGACTGAACGCTCCAAGGTTACCAAGCAACGTCAGCTTGACCTCATTAATATTCAAAACCTTTGCCATAGTAGGAACTATTGTTTCGCATCTCGCTGCGTGGCACAGTTACGCCACGCCTTTGGCTTGTCCAATGAGGAATGTTTCTTACACGTCAATCAAAACAAAAACGTACAGAGTTATCCATCAAACCTTCCAGTTTTCCCAGAGTAGTTTATTGGCAAAAAAAAATTAAAGTTATTATAAGTCTGTTTGTGTCTTTTGTCGTATGAATTGCTGGGATTATCATTTAAAAAGCAGGATTTAAGAGTTTATGTCTCAAAAAAACGAAGAAAAAAAAGAAATGAAAGAAAATTCGTGAAAAATAGGCCTACAAGAATGTGATTTTTAATAATTCTGTTTTCATCATCTCGATAGGGTTTCATACTGCCTCCTGGTGTTGTAGATCAAAACAGCACTGCCAGTTCAGAACTGGCTTTTCATCAAAAGATTTTTTATAACTTAAAATTAAACAAGAATTTTAAACCTGGCTTTATCTAATGGTAAGATTTCTGTTCTGGACATGTTTGCAAAATTAGTGCATATGTAATTAGATAGTGCCTCATTTGCATATTTAAAAATTACATTTCAGAAAACTTGTAAAATTAAGCAATTGTCTCAATGTACTGTGCTAAACAAACTGGGAAAGTATGGTAATATCTATTAGTCAAAATGTTTATGCTATTTACCTTGCTGTCTTGACACATTATGAGGTTCTTTTTAAAATGAACCACATTAAAAGGACCCTAAATCCATCATTTACTCAATGTCATGTTGTTCCAAACATGTATGTCTTTCTTTCTTCTATATGGAATACAAAAGGAGATATTATGCCAAATGTTAGGGACTGGCAGCCTCAGGCAACATTCACTTTCATTGCATCTTTTTTTTTTCTCTCCATACAATGAATGGTGTCATTCTGTGAAAGGCTATCATTCCAGCTAATATCTCCTTTTGTGTTCCACCGAACAAAGAAAGACATATGGGTTTGGAGCAACGTAAGGATAAATAAATAATGGCAGAATTTTAATTTATGGATGGACTCTGTTAAACCCAAACTTTGTTATGCTAATGTTTAGCCTACTGGAGCAGAAAGTATTCCAGTGCTCTCATTCATTCTTCTGACTGTTTACAGTAAAGATACTGTAATTAGTAGGTCTACAGTCTAAACAGATGGCTGTGAACGATGGAGGCCTCAGTAAATGCACTTGCAGCATCACCACTGAGATAATAGATGATCTCACACTCGCGTCCTTAGATGGGGTCATAGGTCACCTCATGAGAGACAGCCATCCATGGTACCAACTGTTTACCAAATCTCACATGGTCTATTACATAACTGTGTCTCACTGTCCATGGGCCTTATATCCTCAAATATAGTGTTAAATTGATTCAGATTGATTTAGAATCATGTTAATTACAAAAAAACAACAATATCATTGTGCCTGATGAAGACCTTTTGGTCGAAATTACTACATAGGGTTTACTTGACTTCTATGAAATGTTTCTACATGAATCTATCCTCCTCTCCTAAGTGTAATCTCTGTTTTCATGAATCTCTAGGCACATGGACTTCTTTTGGGATTGTCGCTCTCTCTCACCTTTTTGGATCCAGTTCTCACAGGACTTATCATATCTGCTGGACACCGATATATGTTTGACTCCACGCCTCTTTTTTGAATGATTTTGGGGACCTTCCATTATCCACTCAACAAAGATGTTTACTGTTAGCCACTCTCACAGTGGCAAAAAAAAAATGTTGGTCAACCATTGGAATCCCCTCACACAATGGACAGACGAACGTGACAGTGTCTTTGTTGGACATTATTTCAATGGAACTCTCAACCCCTCTTTCAATGCATGGATCCAATGTTACGTCTGTAAATTTATGCCATGCCGCTTTTGATATTGTCTCAACTTTTTTTTAACGTCTTTGTAAACCTGATTTTTTTTTAATGAATTTATTTATTTTGTCTTCCTTCTGTGTTTGTATTATATTTCTATTTTCTTGAAGTCTACCAGGGGTAGGATGGTTTGGGGTGGGTTCTAGATTTGTATAATTGTATTCTTGTATTTCTTTGCCTCTAAAAAAAAAGAAAAAGAAAACTCAATAAACAGTTGTTAACAAAAAAAAAAAAAAAAAAAGACCTTTTGGTTGAAATGTTGCATTGAATAAATAATTTATTAGAGCAGTTATTTTCAGTGTGCGGACTTCACCTTTCTTTTTTCAACAATAAAAACAGCCCAAAACACATATGCTAGAATTTGTGATGGAGAATTAAATAATTTAATTAAATAATTATTAATTACAAAAAAAAAAAAAAAATAAAATAAAATAATAAGAAGAAGAAAAACCTGAAGAATATTGGACTAAATTGCTCTAGTTTATCCACATTCTTTAAAAAATAAATAAATAAATAAATAATAATATATTGTATAATTTGACTCCATATTTTTCTTGGTTTATGTTTTATCTATGTATTTCTTTCTTTTTTGTTTTTCTAAAAGCTATAAACTTTGTCCTTTGTTGTATATACTATCGCTCAAAAGTTTGGGGTCTCTTATGCTCATTAAGCATTAATATTAATATTGTTACATTTTAAAATTGTAATATATTTTAAATGGTAATTTATTGCTGTGATGGCAAACCTGAATTTTAAGCATCAGTACTCTAGTATTCAGTGTCACATGATCCTTAATAAATTATTCTAATATGTTGCATTGTACTGCTTAATTTTTTTTTTTTTTTCAGGATTCTTTGATCAGAATGTTTAAAATAACAACATTTATTTGAAATAGAAATCTTTTGTAATGTTTTACAAGACAAAGCAGGATCTAAACGCAGCAGAAGTTTTATTCTAACAGAATCCAAAAACAGAAACTCAGGGAACAGACAGGAACAGAACAACAATGTACACGTAACAGTATCCTGCCCTCCCGGAAGGCATGACCTTGCGCTGTATAACATCCATAAGGGTGGGAGGGTGGGCGCTCTGGAGGCTGACAAGGACGTGGTTCAGCGGGACAGGAAGCCACCTGGGCAGATTGTGCAGCTCAGGGGGCCATGGCGGTGCGGGCTGTTCAGGGGGCCATGGCGGCGCAGACTGTTCAGGAGGCCATGGATGCACCAGTAATTCGGGGAGCCAGGGCAGTGCTGCCTCCGTGGCCTTCACCCGGGGGCTTAGCTTGGCCACTATTTCCCCCCTAAAATTTTCTTGGCAGGGCCTATCGGGTTCATGCCAGGGATAGGCTGTTGGGCTGGAGCGGTCTCTGGAACGGGCTTTTGGGCTGGACGGATACTGGAGCCCCCTCTGAGGGCTCAGGCGTGGCGGCAGCCATCTTGACCGAGGGCTCAGGTGTGGCGGCGGCCACCTTACTACGAGGCTCTGGAGTGGCGGCCATCTTGATATGGTAGTCAAGAGCTGGAGGAGTTTCCTCCTCACTCCCCACACATGTTGTGGACAAGTACCCACTCAACAAAATCCTGGAAGCTCCCCCGAGCCCCGGAAAAACACACAGAGGCTGGTGTCATCATAATGCATGAAAGGAACAAAATCCAAATACCTCTGTGTGTAGGCCTTGAGGGACAGATCCGCCTGGGAGAGGAGGAGAATTTGTACTGCTGCTAGATCCATATTATCAGTCAGTTAATCTGTAACACGTGGTTGAAATCAAGAGGAAGCAGGATCTAAACACAGCACAAGTTTTATTCTAACAGAATCCGAAAACAGAAACTCAGGGAACAGACATTTCCATATTTTGGGGCTTAATTATAAATGCGCAGATTCAGTGCGTGTCCCCTTTAAATGCTCGCGCTCCCCGCCTCCAAGCTCACGACTCTATAATACATTGCATAAACAAAGTTCACACAGCTAATATAACCCTCAAAATGGATCTTTACAAAGTGTTCGTCATGCAGCATCAGATCTTGTAAGTGTAGTATTTATTTGGATGTTTACATTTGATTCTGAATGAGTTTGATAGTAGCCTATGTGTGGCTAACGGGCTAAAGCTAACATTACACACTGTTGGAGAGATTTATAAAGAATGAAGTTGTGTTTATGAATTATACAGACTGCAAGTGTTTAAAAATGAAAATAACAACGGCTCTTGTCTCTGTGAACACAGTAAGAAACAATGGTAACTTTAACCACATTTAACAGTACTTTAGCAACATGCTAATGAAACATTTAGAAAGACAATTTACAAATATCACTAAAAATATCATGATATCACGGATCATGTCAGTTATTATCGCTCCATCTGCCATTTTTCGCTGTTGTCCTTGCTTGCTTACCTGCATAAAGTCTGTTTATTTGGCTCTGTGCTGCTCCAGACGTTAATACTGGCTTGTGTAATGCCTTGAACATGAGCTGGCATATGCAAATATTGGGGGCGTACATATTAATGATCCCGACCGTTGCGTCACAGTCGGTGTTATGTTGAGATTCGCCTGTTCTTCAGACGTCTTTTGCACAAATCAATTTTACATAAGAAGGAGGAAACAATGGTGTTTGAGACTCACTGTATGTCATTTCCATGTACAGAACTCTAATTATTTAACTATGCCGAGGTAAATTCAATTTTCAATTCTAGGGCACCTTTAATAAAACTGACCCCAAACTTTTGAACTTTTTGTATGTGTAAATGTTTTGAATATGCTTCTTTATGATAGAAAAGTCACCAGTTGCAACACTCCCTTAAGAATAGCCTTATTTAAAATAGTCCCAAACATATAATCTGTAACTGAGACAGATGTTATGCTAAAAATACTGTCAACTTAACATTCACTCATGATACATAAATCTGCTTTAGTCTGACATCACTGTGATATCATTAAGACATCCCTGAATGGATTCATCTGTGGTTGGCAGTGGGAGGAGGATGCTGGGACTCTGAATGAGCCTGTGTTGGTGTCTGCTCTCACAGTGTGATAGCGCCCCCTACTAGCGTGAAATACTTTATGGGAAGACTGAATGTGTGTGTGTGTGTGTGTGTGTGTGCGTTTGTCTCTTATTTGTTGTTTTGTACCTTTTACCTTAGGTTTAAGTTTTACCTTTACCTTAGCCTATTTGTCTTCGTTTTGCCCTTTTCCTTATTTATGTTTAGTATGGTATTTTTATATACTTTTTGTGGTTGGAATAAATAAAGAGAACACCATTTTTTTGATGTTCACCACAAAAACTCTCATCAGCATCATTAATAAATACACATGAAGTTCACTTTAATGTTTTTGTTGCTTATGTCCGTTATGTAACAGTTTATGTGTTGTTACAAACTATCACCACTAGAGAGCGTGTGTTCATTGGAGTTTATTGAACACAGGACAATAAGGTCAAATAGTCTGGTTCATTTAGTTAATTCATGGGAAAACAACCTAAGGTTTGCCAGTGATTCTTACCTCTTTTTAATGTCATGGGAAATTTCCAACCAATCACTGCATGTTGTGTATACAGAATCAGTGATTTCTAAATCCATTTTCACAACATGGCCTAACACACTTAGAACAGTGCTGTTAACTTACTATAAGAGTGACTGTTATAAAACAAGTTGAAGCTGAACAATCTGGCAATAATGGCAAGAGATTTGGGCTTGTAATTCAAAACACGCCTGATTTTTTTTTTTTTTTTTTTGGCACCTGGTAGTGCCAGCTGAAGGCTGTGTGCCACGAATGACATACACAGAAAGTACATGATTTTGGCCAATTCTGTAAGGTGCACAGCAAAACAGATCAAGATCATATTTGATTTTATTTTGTTTTTCTACAGTTAACTCAGCCACAAAGCTTGGCTGAGCAGCTGGAACTGGTAAACAGCATAAAAATATTGATAAAATCTTTTCATTCTTTCTGGACAAAGAATGACTTTGTGTTTTCTTTGTCGTATATCTTTGATTTGCAAACACATGTACAGTACACTAACGTTTAAAAGTTTGCGGTCAGTAAGATTTTTTAATGTCTCTGAAAGAAGTCTCTTAAGATTGCATTTATTTAATCAAAAATACAGTAAAACAGTAATAAGGTGAAATATTATTACAATTTAAAAATAACTGTTTTATACAGTAGATAAATATAGTTTAAAATGTAATTTATTCCTGTGATAGCAAAGCTGAATTTCATTACTCCAGTCTTCAGTGTCACATGATCCTTCAGAAATCATTATATGTTGATGTGGAGTTATTATTATCACACAGTTGTGCTGCTTAATATTTTTGTGGAAACTGTGAAACATTTATTTTCAGGATTATTTGATGAATAGAAAGTTCAAAAGAACAGCATTTATCTTTGAAAAATTTTATTTGAAAATGTTCTGTAACATTATAAACGTCTATACTGTCACTTCTGATCAGTTGAATGCATACTTGCCGAATAAAAGTTTGTTTGTTTGTTTTAAATCTTACCAACCCCAAACTGTTGAACAGTAGTGAATAGACTTCAACAGAATCTAATATCGGGATGTAGAGATCAAAAATACAACCGGTAACCCCGGTAACTGCCATTAATGTCTTGTTAATACACCACCATGTTTTGTCATGCAAAGTATCTTTTTTTTTTTTTTTTTTGTAATTTAGTTTTTTCCAGTTTCCGGTGCAATTGTAGTCTTCAATGTATCAAGAAAAACTTTTATTAAAAACATTTAAATCATTTTTGCTCTAGAAAAGCACAATATCAAAAGGTTTTTAATCTTTTCAAAAAAATTCCAAACAAGTTCAGAAAAAAACTCCTTAAGTTGCTGTGCACTAAATTGTTGGGTACTGAAAGAGAAGATCTGGAAAATCTAATCATGCCCAATGGCTTATGTCGAACAATAAACAGTAGTAGCATCATCTAAATCATTCATTATGATTAAAATAAAAACATTAATAAATGTGAGTCTACATCAATGTGCTTCTGTACAGTCTAAAATCTCAGGCTGAGCTTTCACTCTGCCCGTCATTTTAAGAGCACGGACAATTGGCCAGACGTCCATTAAGGGGCGGGGCAGAGGACACAGCCGGTAAGTTCATTGGTGGGGTCGATGAGCGCCAGCTCAAGGGTCAATCTCCATTGGAATGATAGTGAGGATGACGTCCTCATTGCCACGTCGAACCACCACACGTAAACTGGTGTCCTTTTTGATGGCTGCGCTCACATCTGTTGCTGTAGAGATGCGCTGACCATTGATGGAAATAATGACGTCGTGTTCCTTAAGTCCACCTCTGCAGAAGAGGCAAAAGAAGAGAGGAAAAGCATTTGAAGAGGAGGACTAAAGAGGACAAAAATAATCTTTTTGATTAAGGTTTATTCCTCTTAAGAGAATTTACATCACAAAGACTGAAACCTCTCCAGTATAAATCAAATATTACTGGATTTCCCAGAATTACTCCAAAATAGCTTCCAAAACCAACTCTGAGGGCTGTACGTAATGTATTTTTACAGTTGTTGTAGAACTGTACGCTTCATCAAAACATCAGCATTAAAAGCATAATGGCTCTATAATTCAAACCTTATCACTTCAAATGGCTTTTTAAACCATATTTCAGATATATACACCTACATCTATATTAAGTCAAACAAAACACACTGAGATCGCATTCACATGCTCTGTCAGACTAACCACCTAGGTTATATACTAGACTTCACAAGTACTTCCTGTTTGTTGAATTGAAAGTGTGACATTTGGTAATCATCTGTTATTCAATTGTGAATCATAATCGTAGTGGTGTCACGCTGAGAGGAAAGAAGCCGTTGTTTGTGTGTCTGGGTGCCATCTGAGCTTGTTCTTAACATGTCCAAGCTTTCAGGAAAACTAAAAATGGCCTGGTTCAGGATGTGGTGGGCAGTGGATTGGACTGTGGTTATGGAATTATATCAAAACAGTGTTTTATGTAAAAAGAATTTCATCACATGAACCTGCAAACCATAAATTTGCCTTTGAGTATGTGTTTACTTTTGTTTATAACAAGCATGTAATGAAGACAAGATACACTGAAAATGCTAACGGATATGATGTGGCAGTGACTGGACCTGAGTCACACTAACTGGAAGTTGTTATTCAAATTTAAAGGGATTTTTTACATGGAAATAAACATTCTATCATCATTTACTCACCCTCATGTTGTTCCATGAGATGAATTTTTATTTTTTATTTATTTTTTTGATCTGTAGGAATATTTTAGTTGTTTTTTTCCTGTCCATACAATGAGAGTCAATTGAAAGTCAACACACAATAGAAAAATATCTTCTTTTGTGAAAGTCATACAAGTTTAGAACGACAACATGAGGGTGCATAAAACAGAGTTTTCATTTTTAAATGAACTATCCCTTTAATTTATATGCATTTTCAACACTTTATATGTCTCTCTCGCTCTTACGCGCATAATGGTTTCAAAACAAAGGAAGAGGGAAGAGGTTTTTGTGAGAGTCAATAAACATGTTGGGCTGAAATGATGAACATCAGCAGGTTTTTGTGTGAGTGTGTTTTGATGAGAGTCTAACATAAATTTAAAACATGTGGAGACCGATGAAGCCAAAGACAATATCCCTCCAAGCATGACGGCAGAGAGCATGTGGCCAGTAAAAACAGCATGTGAGTGTTGCCAAACGAATTGACCTGCACTCTTGACCTGCTTGGCATTATGGGACTTCGAGTTTTGGTGACTCACGCTGCAGCTGGGGTTTTGGAGATGACCTCAATCACATAGGCTCCTGATGTGATGTCGGGGAAGTCTCGCAGTCGACCTTTCAGCTCTTTGGACAGTCTGTGAGCGGGAATGAATAGAATTACATCAGATCTGTTGCCTTCATAGAATTAAAGAGGTGAAATATGTTCTGTCCCAAAAAATTAAAACTAATAGGCTTAAATTATACTCCCTGTAATATGGTACTATAAATCACTCAGAGTATAAAAACAGAGATCTACATAGGATTACATAATCATGTGAAGTCTTCCATAAGGTCATGACATCCACCTTATTAATGTAGGTATTAATACATTTGATGCACGGATGTGGTTATGTACTCACGCAGGAGTGAGGGTCATCATACGAACACCGATGTATCTTTTCTTGGTCGCTCCTCGTCCTGTAAAACAGCCAGATGAACAAAATGTAAGTTAGTTTACTGAAACACACCACTACTCTATCTCATATATCAGATCTGGATATGAATGTGCCCGTCATACCTCTGGCCAATCTGTCATATGACTCAGCAAGAAACTGACGTATCTTGTCTGACGGAATAGCGAAGGAGATTCCAGCCGTCACCTTCAATGTGTTGATCCCAATCACTTCACCATCCTATAGGGAAAAAAATGATCCAGTATGCACACGATTATCCTTATGTTAACAACGAACTTTAAAAATGACTTTTCATGTCCAATAACCTAGGAAATGTACATCACGTAGTAACATCTAAAGTCATGTTTCATGAACATTCAAGAACATGTCTCATGATGTTTCATGACTCTCATATTATATTAGATTCGTACATAATATACTAAAATAAAATAATTTGTGATCATTTTAACTTAAAACAGTGTTGTTATTTTAACCAAAACTATTAAAAATGATTTTTGGTCATTAAAATTTAGCAATGTAAATGTAAATATTACATATTTAAATATTACATTAGAAATTATGCCTTGGCAACAAACTGAAAAAAATATGTTTAAGTTGAAATAATAAAATGACTAAAACGGAAAAAAACAAAACAAAATAATAGAAATATTAAAAAAGCACATAATTACTCAAAATTAAAATGAAAACTGAAAATAAAAGCACAAAAGAAATAATAGTACATAAATAATACTAAAAGTAACAGTATTTCATGTCCAATTATTTATTTATATGGTAACCATGTAGTAAGTACAGTAGGATAATGTCCGGTCAAATGGTCATCATCACACCAAAAAACCTTTGGGATGATACAAGACCCCTCCACTGCAGGTCCTGATCAGGATTTATCCTTTGATAATGTACATTATCACATTATCACTAACATATTCACTTTTTACTGTAATCCTTGGGACATGAACTTTAAAAAGATGCCTTTTGACACATCTGACTGATGGTTAGAGTTGCACCATGTCAAATTACACTGGGTCTCACTGGGGTAACATTACTGTAACACCAGACATGTAAATGGGTCCTGATGATAACCACACAGTCATGATCTGTGCAAATATATAGCATATATTCATGTTCATATGGGATTTTATTGAACAGTTTTGGAATGTGGAAATGCTCACCAGATTGACTAATGGTCCTCCTGAGTTGCCATACTGTAAAAGAGACATTTCATGTGTTAAGCGGGTTCATGTGGGTTATATGTTTGATTTGTGTGTGTGTGAGCCACATGGTAAGACCATCAGATGGAGAGACAGACATCAAAATTAATAAAACAATAAATGACTTAAAATTTAAAAATAAAGCAATAAATAAAATGCAGTTAGAAAGAGTGCAATACTTCACTCACATTAATGATGGCGTCAGTCTGAATGTAATCCATATCTGAGTTTCGTAGACCTAACTCTTTTCCGCCTCTCTGCGTAGTGCTTACTATCCCTGTGGTAACCGTATTCTGGAGGGAAAATGGGCTGCCGATGGCAACCACAAATTCTCCTGGTCTGAGGTCAGCCGATCGGCCAAGTAGAAGCACAGGAAGCTTACTCTGTTGGTCAGAAAGAGAAAAAAAACTGTTATGTTGGAAATGCCTTTATTTCAGTATCTGCCCATAAGACAGGAATAGACTAAACTTTCACAAACTTAAAGCCTGCAAAAGTCCATAAAAGAACTTTAATTGATATCCAATAGTGGCCACCCAACACAGCTGTTTTTGACATTCTAGCAACTTTATGACATTGCAAATTCAGTCATGTGATAAATGCTTCTATGCAGGCGTTCCATAATTCCGCTCTTCAATTTCCTGAACTGCCCAGAACTGCCATTCTAACAGTCCTATACTAACACCTCTGTGTGTCCGCTATCAAGTGTCTGCTAAACAGGAGTTTGGATTTTAAATTCAGACCTCTGAAACCTTATCGCCAGGCAACCTTTATGACATCACGGAAAAATAAGCACTTAGGACAGGACGGGACAAATCAGAATGCTGTTTTGCCCTTCCTGTGGGGAATCATTTACGGAATCTCCCCTCTCAACACAGGGGGCTTGATTAGGACGATCATCGTGACAACAGAATATGCCTGTTTAGCCATTGCACTGGTGTCTAGTTTGTTTACTGACGGTAAAAATAGAGTCAGAGAGTGGATAACAGACACGCTGAGCTTGATATGCACACACATTTTCATTTTGCCTTGCGTGTATGGGCTTTTTATGAATTGCGGGTATTTTGGGGATAGTTCAGATGACAGCGATGTGAGATGTCTTTACCGAAAAAAAACAAAACAATACTGAAAGGTTAATGAGGGAAATTTTCAATATTAGATTGCTCTCTAAGGCCTGATCAGGATAATACAGGAAGATGTTTCACAATATTACCTATTATCCTAACATAAAATGTTAGGCTGGAAGAATCTTTGTTGTTATATCTGAACTAACACCATAAACAATACCTAAACTAAATCAAAATATTCATGACAACGAGAACAACTTCAGAAAGAAACAAAATGGCTTCCTTGTTACCATACAGTTTCTACTCGGGCTGTATCTACATGATGGAGGGGAAGGAAACTGTAAATCCAGAGCAGTAAACTGATCCTGGGCATTTATCATGAGGTGAACTCTCAGCGAACTCGACCTGCGCTCTTGGGGTTTTAAAAATAGTGGAGGATAAAGATGATGATGACTGGCAAACCAGACAAAGAAATCTATCACTCCCTCCTCCCTATCCTAGGGACCAAAATGATGCACAGCAATTAATGTCACGTCAATATGATGCTGTGTTCATGAAATGTTAATTCAGGACTTTACGCTCTTAACTTCCTTTTCAAGCAAGCTTAAGTATAAAATTATATTAAAAAACTAACTAATTTAAATGTAGTTTATCATTGTTTATTGCACAAATTTCACAGTTTATATTAAAAAGCAGTCTAAATCAACATTGTGTATGCCGCCCAAATGAAGAATCTCACAGCTGCAATATATATCCGTGCGAATATGCGCGCGTGCCGTAATCAAAGATCAGCCAAACGCTGCCCATGCTCCTGGTCGGAACATCAGAGCTCTATTGGGTTACCATTGCAAAAAGATGAGATCATGCTTCAGACACAAAGGTCACATTAGAACTCACACCACTTATTAGCCACAGTGAAGCTAAGTCAGCCATTTTGTGTCAATGTGGCATGTTAGTCAACCATTTTGTGTCTGTGTGAAATGATAGTTTCCATTTAACATCCACATGGAAAACCACCATGAAAACTTCCCTCTTCATTTTTCGCTCTTTCTCCTCACCACAAAGATGACTCAGTGTTCATGTCCGAACTCAAAATATAGGCAATTATCAGTATATTAGAGCAGTGATTATACATTGGCAGGATATCAAAAATGGTGCCAGAGCTTAAAAATGCTCTGTGATGTTAATGCTTAATGCTTTGTAATGTACTATATATAAATATATATAAATGAAGGCCCAGTTAAGTGTATATAAACTTGTTGTACTTATCTATATAGGCTTATATATTGTTACTCTTTATATACACTAAGGATGAAAGTATTGAGAGACACCTCTTAACTATTGAATTCAGGTGTTTCAATCATTCTGGAGAGCTCAGTGAATTCAAGTGTGGTACTGCGATAGGATGCCATCTTTGCAATAAGTCAGTTTATGAAATTTAATCCCTACTAGATATTCCAAGGTCTACTGTAAGCGGTATTATTGGAAAGTGGAAGCATTTAGGAACAGCAGCAACTCAGTCACGAAGCAGAAGACCACATAAGTCACAGAGTGCTGAGGCATATGGTGTGTAAAAGTCACCAACACTCTGCTGATTCCATAAATGAAGAGTTCCAAACTTCCACTGGCATTAATATCAGCACAAAAACTGCAAACTGTGTTGCAGGAACTTCATGGAATGGGTTTCCATGATGGCCAAGCAGCTACATGCAAGCCTCACATCACCAAGTACAATGCCAAGTGCGTATATTGTGTATACCCACATGGAAAGAACCTATATGTGGATATATGCGCATATATGAAACCTATATGCAGTGTATATGCACGTATATGCTGCATATATGCACATATATGATAATATATATGCTGCATATATGCGCATATATGCTGCATATATGCGTATATATACTGCATATATGCGTATATATGCCACATATAGGCAAAATTGAGGTGCATATATGTGCATATACAGGAAATATAGGTCTCCTGTATTGCTTCTTCATATCCACATATAAGCCCTATACATACAAGATATGTCTTCTGTATAGCTAATGGCAGGATCTGGTCATTTTGTAGCTCATATCTCATTTTTGACTGTCATACATGATGCCTAGCTCATATTTTCTATTATCAAGGCAAAAACTAAGAATTAACAAAAAAAATTATGCAAGAACTTATGTATGTGCGAATGTAGCAGTTATGTATTTAGACAATTATTTTGTGATTCCACTTGCCATGACCATATTTGGGGTTTCCTGCCGCCATGCTGACTTGGGGTGTTGACGCACTTTGCTGCTTTCCAGTCTGCATGAGACATCACAGCGGTAGGTCGCACAAAGTTTTTGCGGTGATTCAATTAAGGCCATGTTTCATGTAACAGCTGAATTCACATGATATATTTGTATGATTGTAATCCCTCTGTGATGTACATTCAGATGTTTCGTTGATTATTTTTCTTTACTTAAGTTACTTTTAATATCTCTCTTTCTCAGCGTTGTGCGTTGCTGCCGCATGCTGTTTGTATGCTGCACAAGTCCTCATATATTGCCATTTGTGTTATACAGAATAAAGTGAGGACCTGATGGCAAGATTTTTCGCAGTCTGTCTTTGATTACGACACAACGCAGAAAAAACACCGCTACACGAACACGTGAAATTGGTCCCACATGGAAAAAACCTATATAAACATATATGTTTCAATATAGGTTTGATATAGGTTTTTAATATATGTGACATATATAAAATTGGCCGTTTTCCTATATTATGTGTACATATATGTACATATATGTGTATATATATATATGTGTGTGTACATATATGTGTACATATATGTGTACATATATGTGTACATATATGGGTACATATATGGGTACATATATGGGTACATATATGTGTGCATATATGTACATATATGTACATATAATATAGGAAAACGGCCAATTTTATATATGTCACATATATGTAAAACCTATATCAAACCTATATTGAAACATATATGTTTATATAGGTTTTTTCCATGTGGGTATAGGACAAGCTACTCTGACATATACAACATATGATGGTGAACAGTTACATTGGTCATTTCAGCAGGTTGTGAGATTACCTTAACAGGCCATGAACTCTAATAAAGCTCTGCTATGTGAGACTACAGGTCATCAGTTCCTTATAAACATTTACCAGCATTAACACCTGCATCCATCTGGCCTATAAAAGCATGACAGTGCTGAGTTACCCAGGTGTCTTTGTTAATGATACTGCAGTCTGAGAATACCTGTCAATCTGGGACACGTAAAAACAGTCTCACCCTCACCCGATGCCAATGAAACATTAGTAGATCTTTGAGAAAGAAGACTTTGTTGTCCCTGTAAGACCTTCAAGATAAGACTAGCATAGGGGTCTCCAAACAGAAATAGAAGACATGTGTCACAAGAAAAAAAAAGAAGCAAAACAAGATTTATCTACTTTCATTTCAGTAGAGATATATTATATGCACATACCAACCAGATTCATGTCAGACAGAAAACAACAACACGAAAACAACAATGAAAACAAATATACCACTTGATTTTCTGTAAAGGGTAAGGACACCTCTCAAACAATGATGTGGAGGATGTGGAAAAAAACAAACAAAACAAAACTGAATGATAGTCAATTTCCTCACCTATTAAATTGGTAATGATATATTTTATTTCTTGAGGTGATTTTAATTCCCTTTTTGAGTTCATTTTAATCAAACAGTATTTCCACTGCCCGCATTTAAAAAAAAACATTCCACTATACTTTAACAAGCACTTATGCAGGTGCAAAATGGGTAACAGTCTGATGAAGGTTTAGTTTATTATTAGAAGGTTGTTGTGGAGTGGTAGAGTTTCCACAGGTTGACATTCCCATGCATTACTAAAAATGTGTGTCTGCCTTTAAACATCAGTTTGCAGTTAGTCACGTTCTGAACAAATGCAGAAAAAGAAGCATTCAAAAGACATCATTAGCCACATGCAGTAAAAACTAGGAACCGGAGTTACTGAGATCACCGTCCCGCTCTGTCATCATTGTGCCCGTCAGTAGGCACCTAGTCTCACGTTGTGCTTACTAATTACTGCGCTGTGAGGGACTTTAGAAGATAAGCACCGGTTTAATTGCAAACACAGAATTCTCCACTTGGTGGGTTTGTGTTGGATGTGGCTGTAAGATATTTTCAGTGAGTGAGCTATTGAAGGTTCCTCAGAGATTTCTCCATCAAAGCTCAGTAGACTTAATAGAGTTCTCAATTATGTTTCATTTAAGTAAAGCATAATCTTTGTCTTTGGGATTTCTCCAAAAATTCCCTATGAGTAATAAAACAGGCACAGATAAGACAATTACTGACATACACTAAGTATAGAGCTATAAAACAAATGTTTGTAGCTTCACTTTCATTGGTTCATTCACTCAATTTGGTCTTGAAAGAATATGACGAGAAATGTTTGAATCAAATTGATTTTGTTCAAATGGAAATCTCAGACTTTCTTTAATTTAATCTGTGCTTATGTTTGAGATACAGCATTAGTGACATTAAGCGTATTTTCATACACCCGGCAGGCGCGACGCAAGTGTTTTTTGCTAGTTTCAGCCTGACGCAGTTATCATTTTCATGTCCTGCGCCACGTTGTTTAAATAGCAAATGCATTTGGGCCCATTTGTGTGCCCATGGGTGTGCTGGTCTGAAAACGAGGTGTGTTCAGCCACATTGTCGGCGCATTGCTATATTGAGGCAACTGAAATAGACTGCACCATTGACCAACTGAAACCTGGTCTAAAGTCAATGACCAACTGATATTTATATATATATATATATATATATATATATATATATATATTATTTTTTTTAAAGAGCGCGTTAGTAATATGCGCCTATAGGTGCGCGTACACTTTGTATGCTTGTACGCACTGTGTACACTTATTACACACACACAGGGATGCGCAGCAGCACACAAACATGCCAAATATTAAAAATAAAAGGTTCACAATGTAAAAGATTATTATTGTGTGCATAAAGATAAAAATGCTTTGGTGGAATCCGGCTTTTCCCGGAGATGGTCTGCTAACGCGCTTTAACCTCGCGTACGAGCAGATCCTTTCACTCGCTAGAGAAGCATTCAGTTTTTTTTTCGCTTGCAAATCCACCATGTAAACAGCGAATTCACCAAGGCTGGCTTTTAAAGGGAACGGGAGATGAGACTCTGATTGGTTTATTGCACCTATTACTCATTAAGAGAATAGGGACAACCCTTTTAGACCATGCGCCGGGTGCGCCGACCATTTTCCCCCTTGTTAAACTAGCAAAAGTGGATTCGGACACGCCCTAAGTGCACTTGCGCTGTGCGCTTTAGACCATGCGCTTATTAAAATAGGGCCCTAAACGAAAAAGTACTTTTCAAATGTCATGTAAATGCACTAGTCCTAGTTTTGTGACAACTTTAATTGTCTATACAAGATAATCACACTACAACTGGCCTTGGAATTGTGTGATGAAAGACAGGTGACACGCAACATGTATTTAATGTTTCAAATTTTGACATTGTGTATATGCATTATCTCATGTATACTTGGACAAATGAAGACAAAGAAGTTGGAGACTTCTTTGCTTCAGTTGTTGCTCTCATTGTATTTGACAATTGCGATATTAAATAGATATTAATTATGATTTTCCTTCCTTCCCATATGTTCTTGGTGTATTCAATCACAGAACAGCTGGAAATATACTGTATACTACAAACCTGAGACGAGTCCAGACTAGTGAGTTTCTGAGTGTGTGTTTGGGGGGAGGGGAGGGGGGTCAAGAGGTTTCAATGACATTCTATTTCCACGTCGCTGTCCCACATGGTAGTTTATACCATGCATATCCTCTATGGCTGTGCATACTTCTAATCTTGCTTCCACACTCAAATAGCCAAAACTACTGCTCTTTTCCCACGTGTGATTCACATCTTACCCTTTAATATTAAATGACTCATTTTGGCCCAACCAGCAGTCAGCCACATTATAGTAGTCTGGACTGCATTTTAGGCCACTGGAACATCGATAATCCAAAGAAAACTGTGTGTGTGCGCACACCATGTATTAGCCTTAAAGCTCTTATGCTAAACGGGAACCTTTCTCTTTGCTTTGGCTCACGACCAGAGCAGAGGAATGGAAAGGAAGACATGGGAGATTTACAAATGAGTTGACTAAATGTGTGATGGGCTGAGACATGAAAATGATTCATTTCCCTGGAGCTTCTGAGTTTGGGAACAGGAATGATGGGAAGTTCAGCTGATTGTGGAGGTTGGACCCTCCAGAGCTCCTCATCTGTACAGCGTCGCTTTGAATGTGGGTTAAATTTGTGTCCACACACACATATGGATTTATTTTCATTCCCTCACCACATTTTCTCTCGCTGAGAGGGAAAACACTTTCCCCTCTTTTCTGTTTCTGAAGTCTGGCTTCTGCAGTCAGAGTAATGATTTCCCAAGAGACAGACAGCCACCAATAAAGGGAAAGAGAGGGAGGAAGAAAGACAGTGTGAAGGACAAAAGATTGGGAAGAAAATAAATAATCTGCTCTATGAGTCCCTTCTCAGTTTATCCACCATGTGCTGCCCATTTTCTGCATGAGCAAAACTGTGTTGTGTGATATATGAGTTCATTTCTTCCTCATCAAGTCAAGGCATGAGCATACTACATGTTAGTGAATGTGAGTTGTGAAGTGTGCAGTGTTGGGTAGTAGCTAACAAAAATTAGCGATGGAACTGACATTTTTAACAACAACTACAACAAATATCAGAATTGCTTTAGCCAAGCAGGCTGAGGAATAAGTTTGTTTGGTTTGATTCAGTGAATAATACGTATCCAGTGCTGTGTTCGAAATTTCCCCCTATTCAGTAAGTTACCCTCATTCACTCTTCCCTACATTACTCCACTAATATAGTCCACTTGAAAGAGTGAATGAAAAAGAGGGAGTGAATTCGGACACTGATTGCACCGGAAGGGCTGTCGCTTTTGCAAAGTTTGTGCTTGCTGTTTAATAATCATATGAAACTTAACAAACTGGTGGCTCCAGTAGTAAGATTTATCTTGAACTCTTCATGGAAACTATGTATAAAGCTTAAAGGTGCCCTAGATTCAAAAATTTAATTTACCTCGGCATAGTTGAATAACAAGAGTTCAGTACATAGAAATGACATACAGTGAGTCTAAAACTCTATTGTTTCCTCCTTCTTATATAAATCTCATTTGTTTAAACGACCTCCGAGGAACAGGTGAATCTCAACATAACACTGACTGTTACATAACAGTCGGGGTGTACGCCCCCAATATTTGCATATGCCAGCCCATGTTCAATGCATTAGGGCAGCCAGTATTAACGTCTGGATCTGTGCACAGCTGAATCAACAGACTAGGTAAGCAAGCAAGAACAATAGCGAAAAATGGCAGATGGAGCAATAATAACTGACACGATCATTGATAACATGATATTTTTAGTGATGTTTGTAAATTGTCTTTCTAAATGTTTCGTTAGCATGTTGCTAATGTACTGTTAAATGTGGTTAAAGTTACCATCGTTTCTTACTGTATTCACTGAGACAAGACTGTCGTTATTTTCATTTTTAAACACTTGCAGTCTGTATAATGCATAAACACAACTTCATTCTTTATAAATCTCTCCAATAGTGTATAATGTTAGCTTTAGCCACGGAGCACTATCAAATTAATTCAGAATCAAATGTAAACATCCAAATAAATACTATACTTACGCGATTAGACATGCTGCATGACGAACACTTTGTAAAGATCCATTTTGAGGGTTATATTAGCTGTGTGAACTTTGTTTATGGTGTTTAAGGCAAGCGCGAGCTCTTGGGGTGTGGAGCACGAGATTTAAAGGGGCCGCGTACCCTGAATCGGCGCATTTATAATGATAGGCAGTTAAAAAAATTAATAAAAAAAAAAACTATGGGGTATTTTGAGCTGAAACTTCACAGACACATTCAGGGGACACTTAAGACTTATATTACATCTTTTGAAAAGTTGTTCTTCAGCACCTTTAATTAAACAATTTAATAATTACTTAAAATAAATTTATACCTGTATGATATTATGCTGTAGCCACATGTAACCAGTGCAGTTTGGAAAATAGATGGATAAATTATTCAGCTGCGGGTAGCATCTTCTGGCGAGATGCGGGAAATCATTCGGCATGCGACTCTCAAAGTGCATTATGGGTATTCTCTAGCTGTTGAGCGTACATCAGTTGAACACTCGTTATTGTGGGATTGAATGAGTGCACTCGATATCGTCCACTATGGTTTCGGACACCCCTACAAATGGCTGTCCCCTCAAATAGTGTACTATTTAAGGGTATAGGGGGCGATTTTGGACACAGCCCTGATTTATATTAGTGAATCAGTTCATTCAAATGGTTCAGTTTTTAGTTGTGTTTTTCAAAATGGTAGGTTCACTAGTTTTCTACTTCCAACTAGCATTCCTGTACCTCAAATCATATAGCGTGGTGACACCAAGGTCAAGAGTTCAATTCCCAGAGAATGCATGAACTGAAAAATACCTTAGATAACAATGTAAAATACTTAACATGTATTTTAAAAGTTCAATTTCAGTTAGACTAAAGCAGTAATTTATATTTTGTAAAATATTTTACGCATTTTACTATATATATATATATATATATATATATATATATATATAGTAAAATAGGCGGCTCAGTCTGTAGCTTGACTACTCAAAAACTCAATTATAACAGTAAATGTAAGCATACTTACTGAAAGTTTGACAGTACTGACCTACTTAAAATCTTACATCATGCATCAGAAAAAGGGAAGAAATTGCAGTAATTGCTTACAGGGTTGCAGGCACACACAAGTTCTCTCAAACACACACACACTCACATACTCAGTCTCTCCAGGGTCTTTGCCTGATCCTTTTCCAGCATGAACTCTAACTCACTTGTTGTGCCATTGAAGCCAATGCCCTTTTTTGATCCTCTTTTTATTTTTTATTTTTAAATGCCCTGTTAGTTAGAGACAAGTATTTTATCAGAGACAAGTCTGAACTGTCTCTATTAAACTCTTTCACAGTTGCTCACACAGACACACATGGCCATGATGTCATTCAAGATCACTCACTCAAACTGGGGCAAACTCTTTAGCACCTGGGTGTTAAAGAGCCACTGATTCAATCCAGCAGCAGCAGAAACACCAGCTGAGAGAGAGAGCTACATAAAACATCTCAGACTATAGGCACTGCCATGGGATCTGTTTTGACTACTGGGATCGGGATAAGAAGCAGTCGAGGAATCTGATCTTAGAGCAGTATGCATTCTTTGGGAACACCGGATCAGATTAAACTTGCAGTCTGGGTTTGCGTGTGCTTTATTTCTCTGGAGAACATATGTTTAAGAGCATGAGTGATTGTGAGGTTAGGATTGTCAGCCAAACATGCTGCCTGGTGTCTATCAGCCCACATTGACATATATTATAAGAGTCTGCACAGTGCACTGCACTGACCTGAATGAGCGGGAGGTTGTGGGTAATAGAAAATTTCGCCTAAGATGCCTTATATGGATTGTGTTGGTCATTCTGTATTTACGGGGTCAGTAATGTTCCTATTTTGGTTACATGAAAAGTCTCCTTTCCAGGGTTATGTGAATGCGGTAATTGCTGAAATATAGTCAAGTTTGAATTCCTGCAATCTTTAGATTGTCTATCTGTTTTGTTTTTTTTCTGTTAATGAAACACTTTTAGTTTATTTGGACTTGGTTTGATGTTACTCTAATAGTACCCTAAAACAGAGCCTGGCGAATTGCTGCATCGCAGTGTATTCATTCTTGAACCTTTTCTGTATAAACAATCAGGAACAAAAATAAAACCTTCATTTCCATTTATAAACCACGGTGAGGCGGCTTCCTGTGTAAAAAAGACATTATAAAACTGTTCAATCTGTCCACCTTAGTACACAAACCACACAGATGTTTGGTCTGTGGTAGGCTAAACATGCTAAGTGCCTGCTGAGAGAATAAGTGTCATTAAAACAGTTCAGCAAACTGCTTTCTGGAGCATTACTTTAGCCTTCGAGTCTCTGTGTGAATGTGTATGTGCTTAAAAACACCTTTATGCCTGATGAAGAGAGTACAACATCTGTTCCTGAGGCCTTGTAAACTTTCTCTCTCTGAAAGTATTTATTTCCACCCCTGTCTTTACCTTCCTCAACCTCATTTACCCTTTCTTCTGGTCAACCTAAAATGGGAGAACAGCTAAAGGATGCTATTGAAGGGAAGTCCTGCTGTAAATCAACCTGAATGTTGACAGTAAGAGGCTCGGATTTGTTGTAGAAGGATATATGGCACTTTACATGAATAGAGTACAAAACAGGATCTAAAACTTTTGGCAATTTGATTGTCAACCTCAGTAAGTAAAATTTAATATAATATAAATATTAAATACATATTTTTTTCTAGCAACAAAAATTAAACATTAAATCGATCGGTCGGTTTGCGCAGCGCTGCATAAAGTCTTAGTCGAACAAGCATAATGCCATTTCACAATCAAAGCTGACGTAATGCTTCTTCAGGCAGCAATTTTTGAATGTGTGCATAGGATCTAAGGCGGATGAAGACAGTGATCATTTTTGGGATGTTCTTCATCTTCACACAAATCAATTGTGTGGCCTTGGAGCACTTTAGAATATTTGCACTTTTTGAATAAATTTTGCCTGTAGTCATATCTGCCTGTTATATCCTGTGTTTTATATTATATAATACACAAATGGATAGGTTTATGGGTGGGGTTGGGTAACATGTTCAAACGTGTCTAAATAGTGTAAATATAAAAACAAATAAATGTTAATAAAATTATGCTGGCTGATTACATTGTGAATCACACCCCAACATATCATAATGGAAAAATTATAACCCAATATGTAATTTCATCATGACAATAACATTCCCATGCCTAACTGTCAATGGAGTACCCTGCACTTCGAAAAATGGCACTAAATGTGTGCGTTAAAGGATTAGTTCACTTTCAAATGAAAATTACCCCAAGATTTACTCACCCTCAAGCCATCCTAGGAGTATTTGACTTTCTTCTTTCAGATGAACACAATCTGAGTTATATTAATAAATATCCTGATGCCTCCAAGCTTTATAATGGCAGTGTATAATGGCAACGAGTAGAAAGCTCAAGAAAGTGCATCCATCCATCATAAACATACTCCTCAGCAGCACCAGGGGGTTAATAAAGGCCTTCTGAAGTGAAACGATGCGTTTGTGTAAGAAAAAATATCCATATTTAACAAGTTATAAAGTAAAATATCTAGCTTCCGCCAGACGGTGTTCCATATTCAACTTTCGGAAAATGCGTAACTGACGCAAGTTCGTAAGTTGAATATGGAAGGCGTAGGATGTAGCGTAAGCAGTTTCTTCATAACTTGAATACGGAAGGCGGTCTGGCAGAAGCAAGATATTTTACTTCATAACTTGTTAAATATGGATATTTTTCTTACACAAACGTATCGCTTCACTTCAGAAGGCTTTTATTATCCCCTCGGAGCCGTGTGGAGTACGTTTATGATGGATAGATGCACTTTCTTGAGCTTCATACTCGTTGGTCCTGTTCATTGCCATTATAAAGTCTGGACGCATCAGGATATTAACTCAGATTGTGTTCATCAGAAAGAAGATAGTCATATACACCTACAATGGCTTGAGGGTGAGTAAAGCTTGGGGTAATTTGCATTTTAATGTGAACTAATCCTTTAAAAAGTGACGCAGAGGGGTCCTGACCAGGCTTCAATACGTGACAAGTTGGGAGTGAGAATGTGTTGTAAAATGCTAGACCAAAGCTGTAAACATGATTTTACCAAATACAACATGTTCCTGGATGAACATCTTTGTTGATCCTGGAACAACATTCCAATCAACCAAAGATCAGATTTGAGGGACAAGTTTACAGTTTATGTCAAGTTTAGGCTTACAACCAGAGTTAAGGGCTTGTGCACCATTCTTATTCATCTATCATTTCCCTCTGATTTTAGGGATAAGTTATAGGTAGGGTTAGGTTTAGGTGTAGGGATAGGGTCAGTGCTAAATTTTCATACAGGAATGCTGTTCCAGGATCAACAAAATATATTGATCCAGGAACATGCCTTATGCTGGGTACACACTAAAAGATTTTTGAAAACTTATAAGATTTTCAAAATGTGAGAGATCACAAACATGAAAACAAAAAAAAAATACTAGATTTAACCGTTTTGCTCATATAGTGTGTGGTGTGCCGTGATGTGACAAAGACAGCACACCACACACAAACAGATTTTCATCTAGAGTCCCGACTGTGAACAAAATCTCTCGAGACTTCAGAATAAACATGACGGACGATAGGCAGGGAGCAATTACGGAAGAGGATTAGGGCCAAGCAATAATAAAAAAATAAAACCATCTCGAGATTGAAGTTGTTAAATTTCGAGAAAAAAGTCGAATAAAATGTTGAGAATAAACTCATTAAATTACGAGAAAAAACTCGTAAAATTTCAAGAAAAAAGTCGAGATAAAGAAAAAAGTCGTTAAATTATGAGAACAAATTCGTAATTTAACGAATTTTTTCTCATAATTTAATGACTTTATTCTCAACATTTTATCTCGACTTTTTTCTCGAAATTTAACGACATTTTTCTCATAATTTAACGAATTTGTTCTCGTAATTTAATGACTTTTTTCTCGTAATTTAATGACTTTTTTCTCTTAATTTAACGAATTTATTCTCAACATTTTATCTTGACTTTTTTCTCGAAGTTTAACGACATTTTTCTCATAATTTAACAAATTTGTTCTTGTAATTTAATGATTTTTTCTCGTAATTTAATGACTTTATTCTCAACATTTTATCTCGACTTTTTTTCTCGAAATTTAATGAGTTTTTTCTCTTAATTTAACAAGTTTATTCTCAACATTTTATCTCGACTTTTTTCGAAATTCGAAATTTAACGACATTGTTCTCATAATTTAATGAATTTGTTCTCGTAATTTAATGACTTTTTTCTCGTAATTTAATGACTTTATTCTCAAAATTTTATCTCGACTTTTTTCTCGAAATTTAACAACATTTTTCTCATTTTCTATTCAACATGTTGAATATTTACGATTCGCGATCGGGGCGCTTCCGACGTTCTTCAGAGCAGATTCAATCACTCTTAACACACTTCACACTAAAAGGAAAATCTCATAAGATAATCTGTAGGACCATTAAGATAATCGGGACATTACCTAGGATTGTCGGAAGGGGAGAAATCTGCCCAAAATCAGCCCGATTATCTTGTGTACCCAGCATTACTTGACAAAATCACGGTGACCTATAAAAGCAGTGTTGTGTTGGTTCCTCTTACCGGTGGATCAATCTTTATAAGGGCAATGTCTGCTTTTTCATCGACATCTTTGATCTTAGCATCATAAGAGGCTCCATTTTTAAGCTCCACCTTCACACGGTTTTTATTGGCTACCACATGGGCGTTTGTAACAATCAGGCCGTCGTCAGACACCATAAACCCTGACCCGCTCGCCACTGCCATCTCACGCTTTGAGTACACCATCCTAATAAAAAAGAGGGAAAGAGCATGAAAGAGAAAGAGATGGAAATGGAGGTAAAGAAAAACACATATGGTCAAATGTTCCTCTGTCTATTTAATGGACTAATGCTAATGTGAGAGCTAATGAGAGATCCTTACTTGCGGTAGAGTTCAATATGAACCACAGCAGGGGCGATCTTCTCTACAACATCTGCAATGAAATTGTACTTGTATCTCAGGCTGTTGGGGTTATCATGGACAGCTGAAACAAAACAAAAAAACAAAAACAGAAAATGAGATGTAATGACAATGTATAAATGGAGGAAGAAATGGACAGTAGAGGACAAACATCTGAAAATATCAAATGACATCACTTAAACAGGTCACGGAAAGGAATATGAGACTAGTCGTTAACTAAAAAAAGAAAAGTGGTGGGATTTTTCTGTGTAAATATATATATGGGACTTCTGTTGCTTACGTAAGTCAGCATCACACTCACACACACACACACTCGCACACATACACACACACACGTGAGGAACAAGATCTGAGGAGTCTCTTGGAGGACGTGTCTGGAAATGTTGACTCTTGTCCTCTGTAATTTCAACATGAAGGAAAAGAAGTGAGAGATATTCTTTTCCATTTCAACCAAAAGAGTTTACTATCGGCACTCAAAAGCTCATAATATACATACACAAAGTGTATGAAAATTGCTCTTTTAATTTTACACATTCATTCGTTCCATCGCCCTCAGGGTCAGACTGTTTTGCATCACAGACACAAAGGCACAGACGACAGCAGCTCTCATTTGATCCAATCAGTAAGACAGTCGCTGCAACGATGGAGGAGCCCTTTTAATTAAATGGGATCACAGGGACCCCAAGAAGACCTGGCTGTTGGAAAGCATGTAAGTTCAAAAGATAAACATGTCTGTGGCCAGATGGGATTGTGCTAAGTGAGGGAACATTAAAATTAAAGAGTGGAGTGGTTTATGAAGAGCTATGCTGTTTGCTCAAGTGTAATTAAAGTCATATCCAGCGTGGCGCTGGCGTGCAGTAATTCAACCTAATTATAGTTAAGACTTCTCAGTTTTGCGGAAAGAAAACGTTCTGGATCATTTTCCTCATCCATTAAACAACCAAACCCTTGATTTTTAGCTTCCTGGTGTGAATAAATATATATATATGTATGTATAAAAACACCACCATTCATAAGTTTGGAGTCTGTAAGATTTTTTAAATGTTTTTGAAATAAGTCTGTTACGCTCAACAAGGCTGTGTTTATTTGTTAAATTATTTATTACATTACATTATTCATTACTATTATATAATTATTATTCATTATAATATTACTACAATTTTCTATTTTAATATTTTTACATTTAAAATGTAATTTATTTCTGTGATGGCAAAGCTGAATTTTCAGCATCATTACTCCAGTCTTCAGGGAACCTTCAGTAATCATTCTAATAGGCTTCTGATTTGCTGCTCAAGAAACTATTTTCAACATTGATAATAATAAGTGTTTCTTGAGCACTAAAATCAGTATATTAGAATAATTTCTGAAGGATCGTGTGACACTCACTCTAAAGAAAAGTGCTATATAGTACTATAAGTTAGACTGGGTAAACCCAGCCTGATCTGCCGGCAATTTGATTTCGCCCGGCAACTCAGTCTGGAAACCCGTACATACATTTCTACTGCTACTGTTACACTTTTGCGGGAACCAATCACCGACTGGCTTATCCACCTTGCTCGCTATTGGCGGGTATAACACGATGACAATAGAGAAGCGACGGCAAGCACGACCGTCAGTCCAATTCCTTTTAACCTTTCGATGATACTGAATGACTTCTTTAGTTTAGCAAACAAATCGCTCGAGTGGGTGTAAATACCACTGACTTTCATGGGTTTTTTTGCACAACCTGCAAAAATCGCTCGATGCCATTGCTGCTTCTGCAAACCGCTGATCAATGCTACAAACCAATACAAACTAAACCTGTCTGGAGTTTTCACGTCGCTCTGCAAAGTACGTCACCCGGATCGTTGATCTGATTGGTTGAAGGACTATCCAATTGCGTGAATAATGCTCGTTGATCACGCCTCTTGTGCAGTAGGAAATACATACAGACTCCCCAGACCAATATTCAATTTTAAATTGAGCTTGGTCTGGTGATAGCCAGACAAACTATAAGTGGTTCTTAGCTTGTAATCATAGGGGAACCACTTTTGGTGCTATGTAGCACCATATCTTTAGGGTGTTTTCACACCTATGGATCGCTTGTTTTGTTCCGAAACAGGGACTACATTTGTTACAATGTTGCATTTTCTTCTTGGTTCGGTTCACTTTCACATGGTAACATTTCAAAGCGTACCAAAATGCGTTTAGGCAAGTCACATGCGAGTACAACTGTCCTATCATTGGTCAGAGTTTTCGCAGCATCATCCATCAAAATAATGATTGACAAGCTAGCTCCATGAGCTTATTGTGGCTTTATTTGTAACTGTCGAGACACACACAAACACTTTTATATACTCCATTCATATTAATGCTGCCGCAAATTCAAATGCGCGCTCTTTCTCTCTCTCTCCATATTTGGATTTTCCAGCGAAGAACCACTGAAGAACCATACAAGGGCTTACGATTCTGTAAATGGTAGCGGTGCTATATAGCACCTCAGTCATCCCAAAGAACCAGTGAAGAACCGCTGAAGAACCACTGAAGCACCAAGATTTGGTGCTATATGGCACTTAAAGTGGTTCCCCAATGATTACGAGCCAAAGAACCACTTTTAGTACTATATAGCACCATTTATTTTTAGAGTGAAGACTGGAGTAATGGCTACTGAAAATTCAGCTTTGCCATCACAGGAATAAATTACATTTTAAAATATATTCAAATAGAAAACAGTTATTTTAAATTGCAATAATATTTCACAATATTACTGTTTTTTTTATCAAATAAATGCAGCCTTGGTGAGGATAAGAATATTCTTTTGAAAACATTAAAAAAATCTTACCGATATTTTATTTATTTATTGTTTATATTTATTATTATAAATAAATAAATATGTGAATATGCACATCTGTATTTGAATACTGGTGATGTAGTGGTTAAAAATGGCTAAACGTTTGGGAGATTGATTTCCAGGGCTGTTGTGAAACAGGAACAAGCAGAAACAGGTTGCTCAGGTCTATTCTGCTGTATTGCTTTTGGGTAAACAGCATTAAAAAGAGCTCAAGTTTGACCGTGAGAATGAATTTGTATTCTGCCAAAGAGAAATTAGGACACTAAAATGTGCTATAAAAGGACAACTGTATGTACAGGAATGCAAATAAACTCTTCAGTCATTAACTGTCTAAATTCCTCTTACATTTAGCGTACATCAGTCTGACTGAACTGGAGATTTACTCTGGGAAGTTAAACGCCAAAGAATTCTAAACAAATCCTCCCTTTAGCCATGCAGTGGAAAGGCATTTGGTTTTTTTTTCCTCTTTGAAAGACAGACCTGTGATTAGGTCAAACGCACTGGCAGAGACAATAGAATCAGACATGCTTGTCTCATCTTGGCCCAAGCTCAGGTACTGAAACCCAAGAGGATCACAAAGATTTAAACAAATCCATAACCTCTTATCTCTGACAGAACAAAACCTTTCTGGACATTTTATGAATTATTAGTGTGTATTCTGGCCACACTTCCTCTAACCTTCAGAATGATTTAACCAGTGCTACTGTTGATGCATTTATGGTTTAAGACTCCATAACCTTTGCTCACAGTGTTGTAAGACTGTAGCATCTGACAGTTAATCACATTACCAACCCTGACAGAACCAAAATCATTGTTGACATTCGCACCTGCATGCTTTTGTGCTTTTGTGCTGACTTTTCATCCAATGAAACGTTCGAAAACACAGTACTGAGCACAAAATTCCAACCATCACAATTAACCATCCTCTTCTGACCAAGAGGAAAAGGAAACAAAAGTTTATTTTATGACGGCAGAATATCCATTGTGGTGAGACTGACCAGCTCCACACCAACATTAAACAAGGGACAGCATTCAATCTAAAATCACATGTTTTGAGAAAAGCTCAAAACAAAATAAAACAAAATAAAAAAAGATCATGGTCAAGAAGAGCAAAGTATACCTTTCACATGAAGCTGCTTTCGCATTGCCAATCTAAAAGGATGAATCAGTAATCCAATAATGTAAAACACCTTATTATAAAATGGAGAGTTCCAACTCTAAATTCCATGAAATCAAAATGGACAAATCTCATTTTTATGGAATACTGAGGTATTTATTACAAATGATTTATCCATGCACATCTCTTTTTTATTTCAATTCATTTGCCCTCATAAACCTTAATCAAAAAAGCTATAGCAAACCAATAGCAAACCACAATGATCCAACGATTCAATCAATTCGATAAACAATATCAAGTCCCATCCTACATTTGTTCTTGTTTGAGAAGCCGTTTCACTTAGAAATGTGCCACAGTAAGCAGGAACAGACTATGGCAATCTTCCATCCCTATTAAAAAAGTTAAAGGTGTTCAGGACATGGAAATGACAGTGAGTCTCAAATACTATTGTTTCCTCCTTCTTGTGTAAATCTCATTTGTTTAAAAGACCTCCGAAAAACAGGCGAATCTCAACATAACACCGACTGTTACGTAACAGTCGGGATCATTAATATGTACGCCCCCAATATTTGCATATGCCAGCCCATGTTCAAGGCATTACACAAGGGCAGAACGTCTGGAGGTGCACAGCTGAATCATCAGACTAGGTAAGCAAGCAAGGACAATAGCAAAAAATGGCAGATGGAGCAATAATAATTGACATGATCCATGATAACATGATATTTTTAGTGATATTTGTAAATTGTCTTTCTAAATGTTTCGTTAGCATGTTGCTAATGTACTGTTAAATGTGGTTAAAGTTACCATCGTTTCTTACTGTATTCATGGAGACAAGAGAGCCATTGCTATTTTCATTTTTAAACACTTGCAGTCTATATAATGCATAAACACAACTTCATTCTTTATAAATCTCTCCAACAGTGTGTAATGTTAGCTTTAGCCCGTTAGCCACTGAGCACAGTCTCAAACTCATTCAGAATCAAATGTAAACATCCAAATAAATACCATACTCACATGATCCAACGCATACATGCAGCATGCATGACGAACATCTTGTAAAGATCCATTTGAGGGTTATATTAGCTGTGTGAACTTTGTAAATGCACTGTAATATAGTCGAGAGCTTGGGGGGCAGGGAGCGCGCGATTTAAAGGGGCCGCAGCCTGAATCGGTGCATAGTTAATGATGTCCCAAAATAGGCAGTTAAAAAAATGTATTAAAAAAAATCTATGGGGTATTTTGAGCTGAAACTTCACAGACACATTCATGGGACACCTTAGACTTATATTACATCTTGTAAAAACTGGTTCTAGGGCACCTTTAAAAAAAAAAAAAAAAAAAGGTAGGTATGTTTTGAATATATGTTTTGAATGCAAACATAAACATACTGCAATTAGACTAATCAACTATATAACATGGCAGAACAATTGTTTGTCCTTATTTTTGTCAATAATAAAATTATGTATTTTTTTTCTTTTCAATATTAAAAAAGGCACATTACCTTACCTGTGGTACAAACATTGTAACTCACAGCCTGGCTAATTTCTTTAGTAAAACCTAAAGTTATATTTTTACAAACTAAACCTGCAAGAATATGCTAGGCTCTGACCTAAATACATCAAAGTCTACGTTTAGGCCTTTGTGTTTTTACTGAACCACTGCCAGTGAATGAAATTACATTTGTCCTAGAGATCCTGGGTGTCTCTCACTGGGGGTGGAGACATACAGTACAGACTGTAGAAAGCAGGTTACACCATCAACATGAGCATGACTTTTTGTTCATATTACATTACATCAAAAGAAACAGCAAGGCATTTGAATGCAGATTAAATGCTATCTAAGAGTGTTCAGTGAAAAGTTTGATTTTAAAATATACTGAGCATGTTACAATAGCTTTATCTGAATTTGACTATAAATCTTCAATCCAGATGTTCAAAGACTTTGCATTCAATAAATCACGCTAGGACATTTTAATAATATTTGCTAACATGTTAACTCATGTGAACTCAAGACACTATTGCAGCACAAATAATTTTTGTTCACAATGGATTGTGTAGTAAGAATGTTCAAAAGTGTGGTCAGTAAGATAAAAAAAAAAAAAAACTTTTATTCATTAAGTTGATTAAAAGTTAAAGAATGTATTATGTTACAAAAGATTTCTATTTTAAAGGGATAGTTCACCCAAAAATGAAAATTTGATGTTTATCTGCTTACCCCCAGCGCATCCAAGATGTAGGTGACTTTGTTTCTTCAGTAGAACACAAATGATGATTTTTAACTCCAACCGCTGCCGTCTGTCAGTGGTATAATGCAAGTCAGCGGGAACTTGGACTATAAGAGTAAATAAAACACGACAGACAAATCCAAATTAAACCCTGCGGCTCGTGACAACACATTGATGTCCTTAGACACGAAACGATCGGTTTGTGCGAGAAACCGAACAGTATTTATATAATTTTTTACCTCTAATACACCACTACGGCAGTGATGTCTCGCGCATATACTTCAATGAGCGCGAGACATCTCTGCCGCTGTCAGAGCGCGATCAGACATCACGAATCAAGTGATGAATGCCGTTGGACATAGTAGTGTATTAGAGGTAAAAAATTATATAAATACTGTTCGGTTTCTCGCACAAACCGATCATTTCGTGTCTAAGGACATCAATGTGTCATCACGAGCCGCAGGGTTTAATTTGGATTTGTCTGTCGTGTTTTATTTACTCTTATAGTTCAAGTTCCCGCTGACTTGCATTATACCACTGACAGACGGCAGCGGTTGCAGTTAAAAATCATCATTTGTGTTCTACTGAAGAAACAAAGACACCTACATCTTGGATGCTCTGGGGGTAAGCAGATAAACATCAAATTTTCATTTTTGGGTGAACTATCCCTTTAAGTAAATTATGTACTTTTCTGTTCATGAATAAAAACATGCATCACTGTTTTTATAAAAATATTAATATGTTTTCAAAGTTGATTACAATAATAAATGCTTCTTGAGCAGAAAATAAGTATATTAGAATGATTTCTGAAGATTCATGTGACACTGAAGACTGGAGTTATGATGCTGAAAATTACATTTTTAAATATATTCAAATAGAAAGTTATTTTAAATTGTAATAATATTTAACAATATTAATATTTGGTGACCATAAGAGACTACTTTCTAAAACATTTAAAAAATCATACCAACCCAAACTTTTGAACGGTAGTAAAGGCCTATGTGGATGAAGGAGGGGGTAAATTATTCTATTCTATTCTATTCTATTCTATTCTATTTCTGCTCTGTTCAGGGAAGCTCCCTTCCTGGCTAGCACAGTGATAACAAAAGTCAATAGAACCGGTGAGAGATTGAAACATTGCGAACATGAACAGGTCATGCCTGTGGCTCTGAGTTATAGTTATGGTGTCTAGTTACAGTTGTGTAAGCTCCGTCTGAGGCCTCTCTGTGGGGTTTGTGAAGATTTCAGTCTCGAGAAGTGTGTTTATTTGAGTTCAGTCGGGGCCTATGTAGGTGAGCAGAGAGAAGGAAACGAGTCCTTATTGTGGGAAAGTCCTACTGCCCTATATTACACTACAGAGGCACAGAGACTAAAGGAGAGGTGGCTGTAGGAGAAAGAGGACTGGAGAAAATATATTTGCAGTATATTGCAGGATTTTAAAGAAAAGGAGAAGCTCTAAGCTCCAGGGCAGTGAGAAAAAGCGACATAATTCAATATGACAAATCATGAAACATTAATAATGAGTCCCTTCTTGTTCATAACAGAATTCATTCACACTTATGTGCCTGTCTATTCTTGTTCTTATAGATGTGCTAATTACTAGACTGAAAATGCAAGTGTAGACCTTTTTGTGTGTGTTACTATAAGTAAAAAGAGTTCAAGCACTTGACTGCACTGATAAACAAACATGCCTTTTATAACATGCTAATTGAAGAGAGTTAAACAAAGGCCGATTCTGCACAAACAGAGCACACATACATATATACAAAGAACAAAACCTTACTCAGACTTTATACAATACACATTAGTGGAACAAAGAGGCAAATAAAGGATGAAATCTTCTACCTCGACATGCACACCATCACTGCTGTTCAGAGTTTTGGAGAAAGGTCAATAGTAAAGGATTTGAGAGACTGTGATTCTTTACTTTGCATTAGCAGCAGGATGTGAGAGAAAGAGTTCAAAAATAGATGTTGGAATGGATAAACATAAACCTGGTGAGACTGGTGGAGACAAGTGATGGTGGAATTTAAAAAGCATAAAAGTTTGAGTGGAAAACTTTTGTCAATGAACAATAGTAAAAAGGTTTTTTAATAATTTGATGTAAATTAAGTCAATTTCCACTACTATAAGACAAAAATAACATGATTGTCATGATAAAGTAATATTGCCATCAAAACAAAACTTTATGAAAAAATATATTATCTTTAGGGGTTCAAGTAATTGTTAAATTTTCCATCAGCATTCTCCCCTAAAAGTGATCGGGCAGACCAAACTGTAAGTTCGTAGAGACTTAAAGGTGCTAAAGAGGATCTTTTCGACTGAGAAACCAAAGACTGTTACTGAGTTTTTTAAATGAGCGCATCCGTAAGAACAACCCCCCTCCTTCGAAGGAACGCCTCCCAAAACTCGTAAACACTCGTATTGGAACACGAGTGTTTACCACCGGCATTCGCTGTGTTGTGTTAGTGGATTCATTATGTCGGACTCACCGCAGGTAACTCATAATCTGCAGTTGTTACTCCTGTCTCCTGACAAAAACATTGCATGCGGCGCCTGTGGAGTGTGGAAAGTTACTGGAGCGCACAGCCGCGCTCGTCTCTCACAAGGAACGTCACGGCAGTGATTGACAAGCCAGAGGGCCAATCGTTTACGCGATCATCGCGTAAACGATTGGCTGATGTTTTTAAGGCCCTACCTCGTGCACAGATGATGTATATTGATATTATTCCTTTCCGTGCACCTAATAAATAGTCTTTTATCAGTTAGTAAAGACAGTTTCAAGTAATATTGCAAAAATGTATAAAACAAAACATCCTCTTTAGCACCTTTAAAACTTTGAGGGCTGGTAGTGCTCACAAAGTCTACAACGTCACCAAGGCTCGCCCCGGAAGGCCTGACGGGGGCGCTATAGTAGTTAAAAGTACAAAATGGCTCATGACTCCCGAACAACTAGGCATAGGCTCAAGTGTCTTATTTCGTTGGAATCCTCATTGGCTCAGTGCGGACAAGATGTATGCCTCGGGTTCACTCGTTGAAATTTTCAGGTATTTTGGATTTTTTTTTTTTAAAAAGGTACTTTTGTGAACTACTCCTAGGTTTTTTGCCAAACCAGACCAGTGCAGCGAGATTCTCCAGAGTCTCATTGTCAATAATTATTCATAAAAAAAATTAAATTCTGATTCACGGTCTTTCGAAATGGGTGGAGCCACTTTTACTAAATGGCTGTAACTCATGAATAGAATGAGATTTTCACCAAACTCAGCACACCTATGTAAGAGCTCATTCTGTGGTCGCGTGAAAAAGGATGCGGTGACTGGCCACTTGGTGGTGCTATAACAGGAAAAAAACCTGAAAACGGCTATAACTAATACACCATTAGTGCGATCCTTAGAAGGCCTTAAAACGCTTGAATCCCATTAATTGCTGCTTGCAGCTATATTTTTATTTGATTTTGCAGTGAAATGCGATTTGAAAGAGAAAGAGAAAGAGAAACCAGAGACTGGAGAAATATGTGCCTCATCAGCATTTGTAAGGCTACTGAACAAATCTACAGAAGTCTGGACAGGACAAACCTCGGAGCGCCTATATGAAATCCACTGAACAAACACACACAGCAAATAAATCAGATAAAAGCACATAAACCTGCACAGACATACTACAGAGAGCCATTTAAAGCCTGAGACAAAAACACAGATATGCGGAGTGTCTGTATCCTGAGAGAAATCCAATGCTCTGGTTATACATTACACTGCAATGAAGAACTGTGATTCTTGATTCTTTATACACACAAATAAACTGACATGAACAAGAACAAAGACAAAAGACACATACAAAAGTGCCAGCAGAACAAATGCGCAAGACATAAAATACAAAACACTGGGAAACAAGCCTGAAATACTTAAATACTTAATGAAAACCATGCAGAAGAAGAACAGAGAACACTGACATAAGCTTAAACGCACACACTGCCCACTACTCTTTCCAGGATTACTCATTTCAGGATTACAACCGATCCCAAAGATCCAATATAAACCACTCACAAATACACATTTACAAACACATGGGTCCTCTTTCTCTGACTCCTTTTTCTGACTCCTTCTATATAAAAAAATGTTCCAAAACCTAGTGATCTGCCTACAAAACATAATTATATGCTGTTTTAATATGCCTAATTTCAGACAATTTCTAAAGCAGCATAGATACTTTGCAGTGAGGGCAATCACAAAATGCATTGCAAAAAGCTCAGTGGAAAAACAAACCCAAGATTGCTGACAAAGAAGAAAAGACTGAGAAATGTCAATTTAAAGGGTGAGTTCACCCAAAAATGAAAATTCTGTCATTAATTACTCACCCTCATGTCGTTCCACACCCGTAAGACCTTTGTTCATCTTCAGAACACAAATTAAGATATTTTTGAGAAAATCCGAGAGAAGTATCTCACTCGTCACAGCACTATAATCAACACTTTCAAGGTCCAGAAAGCTATAAGACATTGTTAAAACAGTCGACTTGACTGCAGTGGTTCAATCTTAATTTTATGAAGCGACAGGAATACTTTTTGTGTGCAAACCTAAACAAAAATAATGTCTTTATTCAGCAATCTCTTCTCTTCCCTGTCATTATTCTTGCGCAGTTGCCGCAGTAAGCAGAGTGAAGGCTTCTGTGTTTACGTCCGAACGCCGGCTCAGTATTGGCCAAAGCTGATCACGCGACGTATGCGAGGCCAATAATGATTCGGCGTTCTGACATAGAACCTGGAAGCGCTGGATGTAAACAACGTATGAGAATGACACAGAAAGGAAGATATTGTTGAATAAAGTTGTTATCATTCTCGTCACTTCATAAAATTAAGGTTTAACCACTGCAGTCACGTCGACTGTTTAACAATGTCTTTAGTACCTTTCTGAACCTTGAAAGTGGTGATTATATTGCTGTCTATGGATGAGTCATAAACGTCTCAGATTTCATCAAAAATATCTTAATTTGTGTTCCGAAGATGAACGAAGGTCTTACAGGTTTGGAAAGACATGAGGGCGAGTGAACTAACCCTTTAACCTTCTATTCAATTCACAGTAGAAATTGCTGAGTGTAATTAAAATGTATTATTTTACCCAATATTTATGTGTGCTATGTATTTTTATGATTATTAAAGTACTGCAGTGTTCATGAGTCAAGTTGTCTCTGCAGAGCATTTCAAATTATATCAGAACAGTGGTGTAACTCCCATTCCCCTCCTTGGGTTAACGGTGTGCAGGCCATTTCCTTCAGTCCCAATTATTAAAAACCCAAAACTGGCTAAAACATCTAGTCTTGCAGGAGGGTGTCTGGATGATTTTCCTTTTGCTTCAGTAAAAATCTGTTTCCTGCTGAATGCATAAGGCTCACAATATGACCTAAATCTGCAGCCAGCGAAGGAGAGGTGTGCAGAGATGCAGGCAGCTTCAGATCCAGATGAAAATGACATCATGAGCTCTGCAGCAGTGTGTTTTCTTTAGGTGAGGCCAGGACTTGGAAGCCACAGACCTCTCACAGCTTGGCACTTTGCTTAGAGCCTTTATTAGGCCAATATGCAGAGACAAGACAGATGTCAACAGTTATGCCAGACATATCCTTAATATTTTAGCTTCTAAAAACACAAGTGTTTGTGAGCCAACAAGTGCATGAGGATTCACTATAACAAATCCAACAAAAGACCAAGACAACTATCCACTTTCAGCCACAATTTAAGTTTCAATGTGTGCCAAAAATGAATACATTGAGGCTCTTTCAGTAAGAGTAATGAAGAAACAAGGAACAAGATAAAGAGAGACCACATTTCAACTAAAAAAATAGGACCTTTATCATTTTTAAAACTATCTCATAAAAGTAGATCCCTTACAACCTGCTCAAATTCATCTCTAAAAACCTTCTATCTAACACAAATATGTACAAACACAGAAAGTAAGATGCGAGAGGCTTCATTTTAAGAGGTGAAACTGAACATTCTGAGGGCACACACACACACACACACACACACACACACACACACATACTAAAAGAGCACAAGCTGCTCTGGTTTTTCTCCATTCATAATGGACTTAATAGGTCAGACTGTGTTTGTGTATCCTATGAGTAAGTGCTATGACCAGACTTGATGCTATATGACCTAACTTGAAACACATGAGGGTCAAAATGCATTAAAATAACTACAGTGGCATGAAAAAGTATGTGAACCCCTTGCAGAATCTGTGAAAATGAGAATTATTTTAATAAAATAAGAGGGATAATAAAAAATGCATGTTATTTTTTATTTAGTACTGTCCTGAGTAAGATATTTTACATAAAAGATGTTTGCATTTAGTTCACAAGACAAAACAATAGCAGAATTTATTAAAATGGCCCCATTCAAAAGTTTGTGAACCATTGAATCTCAATACTGTGTGTGGTTACCTGATGATCCACAACTGTTTTTTTGTTTTGTGAAAGGTTCAAACATTCACTGATGCTCCAGAAGGAAACAAGACGCATTAAGAGCCGGGGGGTGAAAACTTTTGAATTCAAATATCAAGGTAAATTGTACTTAATGTTTCTTCCGGGAAACATGCATGTATCTTCTGTTGCTTCAGTACTAAATGAAAAACAACGATATTTAAATATAATAAGAAAAATTGTGACATCTTCATCCTGTTCAAAAGTTTTCACCCCCCAGCTCTTAATGCATCGTGTTTCCTTCTGGAGCATCAGTGAATGTTTGAACCTTTTTTAATAGTTGTGTTTGAGTCCCTCAATTGTCCTCAGTGTGAAAAGACGGATCTCAAAATCATTCAGCCACTGCTGTAAAGGGTTAAAATATGCAAAAATGCTTGAAAACTGAAATTTCTGCAGGACCTGGAGGATTTTTCTGAAGAACAGAGTTCAGTTTAACTGCTCAGGACAAACAAGAGACTCATGAACAACCATCACAAAACATAAAAACAGTCATAGATCATCCAGGTAACCACACACAGTATTGAGAATCAATGGTTCACAAACTTATGAATGGGGTTATTTTAATAAATTCAGCTATTGTTTTGTTTTGTGAACTAAATTCAAACATCTTTTATGTAAAATATCTTATTCAGGACAGTACTAAATAAAAAATAACATGCATTTTGTATGATCTCACTTATTTTATTAAAATAATTCTCATTTTCACAGATTCTGCAAGGGGTTCACATACTTTTTCATGCCACTGTAATTGTAACTGAGTGGAGAGACTTAAAGATGGTTCACCCAAAAATGAAAATTCTGTCATCATTTACTCAGCCTCAAATTGTTCCAAACCTGTATGAATGTCTTTCTTCTGCTGATCACAAATAAAGACATTTTAAAGAATATGGGTAACCAAACAGTTGATGGGCCCCACTGACTTCCATAGTATGGGGAAAATAGATGGAAGTCATTGGGGCCCATCAACTGTTTGTTTTTATTTTTGTTCAGCAGAAGAAATACATTCATACAGATTTGGAACAATTTGAGGCTGAGTAAATGATGACAGAAATTTCATTTTTGGGTGAACTATCCCTTTAAGCAACACATAAGATTCATGGCTGAAGTTGAGCCTTTCTATCATTGATCAATTTACACTCAGTTTGAAGAACTCATAGTCTTTTAATAATGTAGCCAGAATGGCCCCAATTCATCATAAACATGATGATACAGGCATAAACCCAAGCATGACTCAAACACTTATCATTTCTGTTACTGGTTGAGATTTTGATGTTTATCCAGTTTGTCTACTAACAGAAACAAGACATTGTCCTCCTTTTTTGATTATAGAATATATGACTAAAATGAGTCTGTCTGACATTTAGTTGCATGATAAGAAAGCAACATCCCCAACCAATAGGGGTTACAAAGGAACAAGATCATAAATATGGGGTGCATAGTTTTGCAGATGATGATGAATATACCATCCAGCAAAGACCAGCATATGCTGCCAACATCTGGACTTTCTCTTTCATGCAATCAATCCATCATTCTTTCTCTCATATCTATCAATCAATCCATCTATCTGTCATGTGAAATTTCATATTAAAGTGCACATTGTTAATTTAAATTATGTTTAAATGAACATGTAAACTGTGCACAGTTTGTTTTGGTGAGGTACTCACATGTCTCACACCCTCCCCGCTGTATGAAGAGCACCGGCGGCTGCTGCAGGCTCTGCGCTCGGTTACTGACCCGCTTCAGTTCGCAGATGTTCCGATAGGACACCCCATCACTGCCGCACACAGGGTCTCTGCTTTTACACACGCAGATGCCGTGTTTCCCTCTCCTCCTGACGGTAGCGGAGTGGCCCACTCCTCCGGTAACGGAGCACTCCAAACTCTCTCCACACACCGGGTCCCCAAGCTTACCCACCCCGCCGCACGCCTCTCCCTCTCCGGATGCGCACACCAGACAGCAGTTACAGTGATCCATCACCTGCCCTGTTGGACAGTCCTTCGGCATTGTCGGACACATGGACTTATCACATTGACTCGGACATCCGCCGATCACATAGCGTTTACTGAGGCGCGCATCGGCTTGCAACGATGTTACCAAGACACAGATGCAGAACAGAGTTACCCAAATCATATTTATCAACGTTAAATAAATAAGGAATGTAAATTGAGAATTATGCGGCTTTAAATGTCTGCTAAAACCAACCGAGCTGCCTCCTAGCGGGAATAATCTTTGGACCGAGCTGTGTAAATTTGGTGCGCCGCGGGAGCGAGCACAATGCGCGTCTCTTGAGTTTCTGCTGGCGCAGCGTTTATAAAAGAGCCCCGGATTCCACGCGCACACTTCACCACAATGACAACAAGCGCTGCGATTGGTCTGGATGTGGGAAAACTCTCTCAGACTGATGTGGAATCAGAGCAAAGCAGTTTCTGATGCTTTGAAACCCTACTCACTGCATGTTAACATTTTCGATGAAAAAAAAATGTAATTGTAATAGGATAATTCAAAGAATTTTCAGGATTTGTTTCTGTAATGTGTTTCTCGTTTTGACTACAGTGATGTCTAATACTAACAGTTTTAAAAACATGGGAAAGAATAATTATCATACTAAATGTTTTAAACAAATTTAGACGTTTTATGGAACAATAACATACACTCGGGAGGTCAGGGAGGGATTTAACAGTTTCAATACACATAGCCTAACTATTATTATTATTATTATTAATTTATAGAACAGTAATGTTAATACTGTTATTATTGCTTGCATATTACCAATTCTCGCCAGCTAAAACTAAAAAAAGAAATGCTACATGGAACAAACAGGAAGACTTCTAGGGAAAGAGTGTGGAGTAGCTAAAAGAAAGCAGGAAAAGTAGTGTTTAATGGAGTTCTGGAATTAGCTTTTCAACATTGCAATCTCCTGAAACCTTAAGCATCTAAACAAAACTATATTGAAAAAGGTGTCAAAGGAGACATCTGACTCAACCCTTAAAGTGTCACTAGTTAAATGTGTATAAAACCCACAGGAAGACAAATAAACTAATTCCTATATACCACAAACCAGCACAAACACAGTAAGAATGTGTATGGGCTTCTTTCTGTATTTCCATTGTTATGGAAAACTATCACATTTATGAATCTGATGGCAAACAGACCCCATGATCCAAATAGCTATAGCAAATTAATTGAACCCATAATTAAACCATGCAGCAAACAGAGTCATTTACTTGTGGTGGTGCTGAGCTTCAGCTTCCTGCCATAATTTACAGGCACTTGAATTAAGCTTGATAAACATTTTTGTGGTAACACATGGACTGCAGCGTTCATGGATGAGAGTGAGTCCAGGAATTTTACAGACCTATAATGTGTCTCGCAGAGCTTGTTCGCACACCAACTACATGTCTGAGATGTTAGTGATAGGTCTATCTATATTTTTATGATGCTGCATGCAAAAAAAAAAAAAAGATTAAAAAATAAAAATAATTAGTCTAAATACTGACTCTAAATTATCTGACTGACCAGACTGTTAGGCTGTTTTAGTGTCTTTATGAGGGGTGAGGCCTGACGACTAGGGCTGGGTTGTTATTGTGGTTAAATGGAACTGAGAAACTCAAAGTGGGTGATTTTATGGTTTTCCTCATGAACAAAGCCTTTTAAGTTGGACAGTTCTGACTAATGGTTTAGTTATCTTTTCAATTTCAATGACAACAACAAAACGCTAGGTCAGCGCTATACAACTTGAAGAAATTTGAAAAGACTTGTCTGCAGATGATGAATAAACAAGAGAAATGTTGCTGGTACTTTTTGCCTGTATCCCAATAAAACTATTTTTTGATGTAACATAAATCTGTTGATTCACTTGGTTTTAGTAACTGTTATGCAGAAAGTACTTAAACTATCCAGTATTATTTTACTATTATTTTTTATACTCTTTATTAATATTTTTAATTAGCCTTAGATTTTTCAAATTTTTAGTTTACGTTTTAGTTATTTTGTGCTTTTGTCATTTTTATTTTGTTATATTTCTATTTAGCTTCATTTCAGTTTTAGTAATTTTACTACTTTAACTTTTTATTTTAATAAAATTTTATTTCAGTTAACATAAAATTAGAAAAATTGCCTTTCATTTAATATTTATATTTGTTTTCTTAAAATTATTTTAATATAATAGTTTTAGTTAACAACACTGGAACTACCAAAAGAACTGGATTTTTTTTTTAATAAATCAATAACTGTAGCCTAGTTTCCTGATATGGTTTTGTTCATGCAAAAATAATACAAAGAATTAATAATTAAAAAAAAAAAACACTTTCTATAACATAATAATATACCTTCTCATACCAATTAAATTTACACTAGGGCATTTACATTTACATTTAGGCCAATGATTATGACTTAATGGAATAGTTCACTGAAGAAAGTTTCAGAGAAGATTACAGGAGTTTGGAACAACATGAATAAATACTGACAGAATTTAAATTTTTGGGTGAACGGTCCATTTTACCGTTTTTTTTTTTGACTGCTGCTCTACTTTAAAAACTTGTCCCAGCTGATGTCATTGCTGTCATGATCCAATTGGTGACATCACATCCTTAATATGACAGTCTCAGTGAGGTCAACGAAAATTTACATGGGACAAAACACACTGACATGCAAAACAATGGATGTATTTTGACAACTGGACATATCGTAGAGCCAAGAATAACTGTTTTGATATATTGGGAGAATTACCTAATGTGTTTGAATAGGATTACAATTAGCGAGTCATGTGTCAAGAGACCAGTTTAACAGGTCCCATCAGAGCCCCAATGAGCAATACAACTATTTAGCAGTACTTTAAATGTCCAACAGAGGGCAACAAAGCCTCTGCTTTCTGATGGTAACTGATGGTATGGATGAGCCCCACAAAAACACCACCAAAATGGAAAGCCAAAATGTGATATTCAAACAACAGTATAAATTCAGACTTGGTTTATTGCTTTTTCTTATAATAAATAATATAAACAAACAAGATTAAAATGGTTACAGCACAAAACGGAAAAAAAATAAGGGTTAAAACTGCCAGACCTTTAAGAGGAAAAAGATGCAGGCACTTTTGTTTTAGACACAGGGCAAAAATGAATCAGTGCAAAGATAAACGCACTGAAAAGCATTTTATCATAGTAGTCATACTCAAATCCCAACAAAATGAACAATTCAACAACAAACTCTCACTCATCTGGTCAGACATATACAGTAATACCCAGAATGCCAGAAAATGACAGGGATGTAGGCAGATTATACAGCATCAGTCAGCTCAGTTTTACTGTACCCAAACTATCTAAACTGTGGATTTGATCAGTCATTTAGTGGAGCACATAGACAAAAAAATTATATTACAGCAACAAGAATTCACCCACATGTATACATGGATAAAAGATGAAAAATGAATTGTCAGTCAAAATAACCCCAGCTTAGTCCACAGGATCAATTAGTCACATTAACAGCACATAGAAAACCTTTAAAAATAGGAAACTGTACAGAAAGAAACACAAATGAAGTATGTTCTATAAAAGCTCAGTGTAGGGGAATTTTGGGATATTAAAAGTAATCACTTCTTCTCACAAGCTCTCGAACAGCCTTTCCAACTCCAGTCCGTGAGTTAGTGCGAATCTTCGCATCCTCCAACACAGTCCCAGAAACCATTTGAGTTTGGGTAACATTTAATCCATATTTCTTGAATTTCTGTCTGCACTTTTCAGTAAAAGCTCAAAAGGTTAGGAGGGACTTTGAAGATTCTTTGGTGCCTGAATTGTAGTAGAGTTTCTGATCTAGATGAACAAAACTGAAACTCTTTTAAAGTTCAAAATTTGGTCGACAGATCGGGTCGAAACACTTTGGATCCGAACGCCCTGGTTATCTTTCCTCCAAAGATCCTTCCATCACCTAAACTCTGGATACCCATCATAATATTTCTGTCTCAAGAGTTTAATGAGTTTAATGTAAAACCATCAGACCTCGCTGACAGGAAGATCCGCACTATCCAGATCAAGTTGGGGCAAAGGAACGTCACACATTCCAAAGCTGCTGCGTCGCCGCCATGGCGACTCGTGAGTCACTTGGAGAGGCGGGTCTCTTGCAGTGACAGGCGGGCGTGTGGGCGGGGCAGGGGCAGCAGGCTCATGAAGTGCTCGCTGTCCCAAGCCAGACCTCGTGGGACCGCGGCATTCTGGGTAGGCTGACACGGCAGGGCTGGGCGTCCAGGGGATGGCGTGACTCGCGAGCTGGCGGTAGAAACAGGAGCTGCCAACAATGTGCTCCTAAACGAGAAGAAAGAGGGAGAGAACACATCTGAAAGTTTACGTTTAAAGTTCGGGTCTGAATAAAGTGTTTTCAGGAAAGCGTTAAGACCGATGCAGTGCGGTAAAGATTGAGAGCAGTCTCAGCCATGAGTAAGAACATCCGAGAAACGGTTTAGGATTTTTGGATGAGCTTAGCAGAAGAAGATGAGAAGTACCAGAGACCAGAGCCAGCAGAGCACCAGATCAGAAGTGTTAGTAACTCAGAGTGCCCAGCTATTCCGCTCACTGGAAAACACAACATGAGAGAGAACGTGAGAAGGAGAAAGAGGTAGAAGCAGGCCTGGACGATACATCAAATATTTACTTTATATTTGCAATGATTCTGCTGCCAATTAAAAAAGAAACCTCAGGAAATGCTTCTAATTTGTCCGACAAGTTTCCGAAAGATAGTATAATTAAGACAAATTTTGATATCTGCACTTGTGACAATTCTTGAGTACATGAACATGATTGAAGATGCATTAATAGCATCTCTAAATTGAATCTTTTGAGGGAAAAAAAAAACATTTGAGTTGCTTGTCTGAATAATTTCCATAAATCAGTTCAACCTGTTCATAAATTAATCAATTCAAAACACCCAAATCAAAGATTCATAATGCAAAAATGTTCAAGAATATGGTATTAAAGTTGTAGTAAACTTATACTAGTGTAAGATTTTTTTTTTTGGAAAGAGTAATGGCTGCTGAAAATTCAGCTTTGCCATTACAGGAATAAATGACATTAAGATATTTTATTAAAACAAAACAAAAAATAGTCTACAATAATGGCTATTTTGTGATAAATACTGTTGCTCTGATTTAAAATAAGCAATCATTTAAAAAAAAAAAAAAAAATTTAATTATTTAGGAGGAAATACAAAGATTAAAGTTCCAGATTAAATATCATCAAATCATTGAAGCATTATTATTAAGCTACATCGCCCAGCCCTAAGTAGAAGGTGGGAGACAGAGACAAAGGGCAATATAATGAAAGAAAAGAGTGGGGAGAGAATGTTGAACGACAAATGTTGAAAACAAGAACGAATCTAAGGGAAAGACGATGAATATTGCGACAAGGTTAGAACTGAATTCTGTGTTTAGAGATACAAATTAACAAAAACATGAAAATATTATCGTTAGTTTGAGAACTGCAATAAAACAGACAGAAAGCATCTTAGTCACTGCTCTGGAGTGTCCACAACATTTTACTTAATCGTGCGAGAAAGCACAGACATGTCTAATCTAATAACAGCAGTGATTGAGGACCTGATGTCGGAGACTCAAGGGTTTACCTCACAAAACAAAAGGCTTACTGCAGTCAGTACTGGAACGTGTAGATAACGTTTATAAAACACAGGCACCACAATGCAACTCTCAAACATTAAAGCATGTGTAAACTCATAAGAACTCACACACGTTTGTATGGCTATCTTTGAGGACGTTCACTGATACTGTATAATGCGATCCGCAGCCCTTTATCCTAATCTTAACCTTAAACTTATTCTAATCTTAAAGGGTTAGTTCACCCAAAAATGAAAATGATGTCATTAATGACTCACCCTCATGTTGTTCCAAACCCGTAAGACCTCCGTTCATCTTAGGAACACAGTTTAAGATATTTTAGATTTAGTCCGAGAGCTTTCAGTCCCTCCATTGAAAATGTATGTGCAGTATACTGTCCATGTCCATAAAGGTAATAAAAACATCATCAAAGTAGTCCATGTGACATCAGTGGGTTAGTTAGAAGTTAAGCATCGTATATAGATTTTGGTCCAAAAATAATAAAAAATGCGACTTTATTCAGCATTGTATTCTCTTCCGGAATCCTTTCCATTGAATTGATTCCACTGAATTGATTCCACTGAATCAATTCCACCATTTTAAAAAATAGCTTGAATACAGCGTGCGTCTCCCTCAGACTGTAAACGAATCTCTGGCGCACCAGATAACACGTCAGCAGCGTCTTACGTTTATGCTGAATAAAGTCGTAGTTTTTGTTATTTTTGGACCAAAATTATTTTAGATTAACCAAATAATTAAAAAAAAAATTAACCATAAGTATTTTAGATGCTTCAAAAGATTCTAACTAACCCACTGATGTCACATGGACTACTTTGATGATGTTTTTATTACCTTTATGGACATGGACAGTATACTGCACACATTTTCAATGGAGGGACAGAAAGCTCTCGGACTAAATCTAAAATATCTTAAACTGTATTCCGAAGATGAATGAAGGTCTTACGGGTTTGGAACGACATGAGGGTGAGTCATTAATGACATCATTTTCATTTTTGGGTGAACTAACCCTTTAATCCCAAAACCAAGTCGTAACCCTAAAACAGTCTATTAAAAGGGGTGTCCTCACTTCGATGGTCTAAAACGCAAACTGGTCCTCACAAAGACAACTATACAAGTACACACACAACAACAGCTTATTATAACTGTACACATACATTTGTAAGGTTTGAAAATGTGTAAACAGCATAATGCATTAACATGCTGAGAAAAATGTTAGAAAAAATAACTTGTGAAGGTTTAAAAGTCAAAATTGTTTTATCTTTTAATTTTATCCAATCTATTTCCAAAGGGTAAAATAAAGTTCTATTCTAAATTTCTATCTCATTAAAGGCACAATATGTAAGTTTTCGCCACTAGAGGTCACTTATTCAAAACAAAGGCATAGCTTGATGACGAATCGTGAGAGGTGTTGTCTTCACGTCTACAGCTCCTGGAAACGAATCAGGATGGACTCGAGCAGAAATTATGTTCATGTGATTAAGTGGAACTTTTATTATGCTGCAGTCGCCGGCCAAACTTATGTGGGGTAACGCAGCGCTGTTTTATCATATTAGATACATTTGTGTGTTGAAAGTTGTTATTGTGCTACTCTGCGTTCGCTTGGCGGCTACTATGAGACACTTGTCGCACACTGTAGTAAGCTAGATTGATATTAGGCATGGTAAAACATAGTACTCGCTGTAAATCACGAAAACAAGATTTAAACAATAAGACTAAACGTGCTGAGCTATATAACATGATTAGTTTTCTGTCGATGAATGTATCCATCCAAACAGTTGCTCACCGGTCTAATAAAACACATAATATATAACAGCGTCTTTGGTGTTTCTACAAAAATAAAACTGAGGGTAACGCAATTATGATGTCATTGATATGCGACACACTGACACAGTCCATGTCCTGGTTAAATTTGCTTATTTCTCTGGATTTAAACAGTGGAACAACAAAAATTGGGATATTTTAAGCACACGTCAACAGAATATATAACATTGTTCTAGTGGTTTTTGGTTATTTTAATCCAAAAATATAACATATTGTGCCTTTAAATATCCTGTGCTGATCCTGGGCACTGTTTTGTGTTTACTTTAATGAGCAATTACTAGTTTGCATCATTTAGGATGGAAAAACAAAAACACATTGTCAATAAACTTCATGAACCATGTTACACAACAATAAAGAATAATTAAATACAGATGAGAAATCGAAACATGTGAAACATGCGTTTTGGGTGTGTAGCAGGAGACTGCAGTGGGCTGGCAGAGAGGCAGAAGCATTAGAAATGGAGAAGTGCACCAATATTAACCGTTAGTTCAAATAAGGGAGCCACAGCATTGAGAAGAAACAGATAAGAGAATTAGCGGGAAAACTGAATGCATCTCGTTAATAAACTGTTGAATGTGTTTATTTCTGCACTGAATCTGAACTGTTAGGTGTGCATTTGTGTGTGAAGTTATTCTGGAAAAGCGAAACGGAAAAGATAAAGCTAGGTAAGTGTGTTTGCGTGCGTATGTGCGTTAGCGGCGACTCTAAAGCGAAGCGAGGAAGAAGGGGCGGAGCTCACATACGTGCTGCCTTGAGTGACACGTGGTGTGTATCTCTGAATACAGGGGCTTGAATGCCTTCTGGCCTGACGCATCTGAAACAACAGTGCAAAGCTACATTAGAGGAAGAAAGGGAGAGAGAGATACAGGCGCCCCAAAAAGTATTTGGACACTTAATATATGAATGTCATTTCATTTACATATATAGCAAAATATCAAACCAAGCGAGTTAAAAAAATAAATAAATATATCTATCGTTTTCTGATTTCTGGTGACGTACAGTTTCCACTCATTTAGTCTGTTTAAAGCCAGCTTCTTTACAATTGACTGCAAACTCAATTTCAGATCTAATCAACAACCGATGAATAGAACCAAGTGGCTGGTCAACAATTTTATTTAATTTTTTTCGATAATCATTTTCAGTCAGATGTACGTCACAATACCAAAGAGAAGATCTGTCACTACTTCTGTTACATCTAGACTTCTTCCATCCTAAATAAATGCTACTGAACTTGATATTTGTCATCAAATGGAATGATGTTCATACATTAAGTCCACCTAAAGTGTCCTTTTTTGGGGGTCACTAGGTTTAGAGGGAGTGGGAGAAAGAGTATGAAACGAACAGACTGCGGCCCACATTTAAATGAGTGCACTTCTGAACTATTACCAATCTTAAACCCAAACCACTGCAGTCATATTATTGTTCACTCCTCTTTTGTGTGTGTGTGTGTGTGTGTGTGTCTCTGTGAGAAAAAGAGAAAGAAAGGCGCATGATTGGATACATGAATGCAGATAAACTAAGGCATTTTATACATTCACACACTCTGCACGTGTTCTCAGCTTGACTCAAGAATTTATGCTCCACTGTTTTGCTTGGAGGCAGAGTGACTACCTGTTTTTGAATGCATGAGTGAGTGTGTGTACATACAGAAGCTGCGGACCGGCCTGGGCCCCTCTGAGCCACAATGGCTCCTGAAATAGCCTTGATCCAGCTGTGCATCTCCTCTGGACTATCAGCCTGGAAAAGAATGATTGAAAAAAAAAAAAAAATGAGTTTTTAAAATACTACAAAAGTAATAAATGCACATGATCTGAGCCTCTCAGATCACCTCTTTATGGTTCTGAGATACAGTGTAGCCTAAAAACCTGAAGAATATTGAGATTTTTGGACTGTGGGGCCACATTAGAATCGCATGTTGATGCATGACAGGACCTCTCACCTGGATATAGAAGGTTCTGGAGGTTGTGACGACTTCAAAGAGGTTGTCTCGCATCATTATTTCACTGAAAGAGAAAACAGGAAGAGAATAACTTGTATATTAAATCTATAACTATAAATGCATCATGGCTAATTAAATATACAGTACCGTTCAAAAGTTTGGGGTCAGTATGATTTTTTTTAGGGACACAACTGTTTTCAACATTGATGATACTAAGAAATGTTTCTTGAGCAGCAAATCAGCATATTAGAATGATTTAGAAGGGATCATGTGACACTGAAGACTGGAGTAATGATGCTGAAACATCAACTTAGCCATCACAGGAATAAATTACATTTGTGGGATTACAAATTTAATAATCTGTTTAAGATCTGTTGATCCTACATACTGACATCACCTCACATGAATTACTAAGGTGAAGTACATTGTATTTAGCATTTAAAGGTAAAGATGACCACATCAGATGAATGATTCTGTTTAGCAAAGTTTCTAGCAAGAGTTTTCTGCCAGTTCCTGTTCTCTTTATTGTATGTCTAATGAGTCAGATTACTGAGATTCTCACCTTTTGCCGTTAATGGCTCTTGGAGCCCCTCTCCCATTCTTTGAATAGGTATGCTGATTGGATTAGGACTTGTGACACTCTAGCGTCTGGGGCGGGTTCCTATACCTGAATACTTCATTTGCATGCTTTGTTGTCTCCCTGGTGCTTTGTCTCTATCACTAAGCACTGCCCCCTAAAATGTATATAAACTTCAATGTACACTGCCTTAGTCAGATTTTGGATGACTACAGCGACGCACAGAGTGTTTCTCAATAAAAAGTAACTTCTGCTTAAAGATATCCCAAAGTCTCCTGGTCTATGCTTCTGAGATTTCCAACACATTCTTATTTATTCCTTGGTGAGCTTAAGATTAAAAAAAAAAAAAAAAAATCTAAAAGAAAAATTTTTTACCAACCCCAAACTTTTGAACATTATTGTGAATGCACGATGCAATAATTTCTCTTTGAAAGAAAAAAAAAAAAAAAAGTACAGAAGGATTCAGTCAAGAATTCAAAGCTTATGATTTGAAGCAGACATTCTGTTAGTACCCGTGTTTGCACTCCTGCACCTTATGGACCTCCTTTAGAAGAATAATCTTCAAAGGCTCCTTCTCCTGAAAGAGAAGTGAAAGGAGAGAGAGATTTGTTCCAGATCTATTGGGATGGAGTGCGAGTAGATTTGGAGCTTATTCAGGCCAAGAACCACGAGGACAGGACAGGGGTCTTAAATGTTTTTTTTCCTCACTGCTTTTCATAATGTTTTAATCTCTAACAGACAGACACACATGTACATATGCAGCACAATCACACACAACTGGCAGCCGTCTGGAATTTCACAAGTATAGTGCCATTCATGTTGAGACAGAGTGCTGGTATTTGATTTATCTTTTGTTTGGATTAAAAAAAAAAAAAAAAAAACTCCAATGCAAAAGAGAATTAACTTTCAATTCATATTCTTTCTTCTATAAAATATCAGTCTAAGGTCATCTGGAATAAAAAAGGCCTTTTCCTCCAATAAATACACCTACTTGTACAGACAATTCAGTGAATGCAATCATTCAAACTACATTTTTAGCAAGATTTATTTGGTACCTAAAACTTTGTGTTTCAGAATTCTCGACTGATCAGGGATGACAGTGTGCATTCTATACAAATCACTACTTCATAAGTGGTGAAAACATACAAAACATACCAGATCAGACTTGAAGTAACTCATTGAGTTCTGCTCCAGAACAAAATATCTCCGTTTCCAGTTCTTCATCTGATATAAGAGGAAAACAGTAACCTGCAATTAATTCTCACCCAAAGCTTAATACAGTTCACAATTCAGATTTTAAATCTAATATTTTTTGGGCATTTTTGAACACACAAATCTGGTTACAAAAGAACCATGCTAAAAACAGCCTCTCAGACTCACCAGAGCCCCCTGTTTGACACAGTATCCTGCTTTAATAACGGCCTGATCCTGCCCTGCTCTAGTGTGCAAATATGGCGGATTGTTCTGAGCCTTCCTCAAGCCCACCTTCTCTCCTCCAACACTGTGTGCCACCTCTCCATCCTGCTAAAAGAGGGAGAAAGGAGGAGGGGGATTAGACATATATGCAAAAAAAGAGCTCAGCAAATTCAAAACTAGGCATAAAGTTTAATTTCTTTGTTCTTGACAGGATAATTAATTGAGAAATACTGGCAAGCTACATGTCACAGTTCGTATCCTAATTGATGCAGTGTGTAGCTTTTCATTTCTTATACAACTGGGTACTGTACGAAGACACATCATGGCCATATTCCAGAATGACAAAGCCAAGATTCAACAGGCTCAAACTGTGAAAGAATGGTTGGGAAGGAGCATGAAGAATCATTTTCAAACATGAACTGGCACCAAAAGGTCCAGATTTTAATTCATTGAAAGTCTTTGGGATGTGCTGGAGTAGACTTTACAGAGTGCTCGACTCTTGCATTGTCAATACATTGTCAATATCTTGACCAAAAATTGATGCACCTCTTGATGGAAATAACATCACAAAATTTATTTTTACAGGGAAACATATGTAAGAAAATATTTTTTATTCTAAAACTTGATTTATAGTGGACAATTGTAGTGTAATAGCAGTCTTCTGGCAGTTGAAATGGTTAAAAGTTAATAATATGCTGTTTGGACCAAAAACACTAAAACATGGCTGAAGTTTGAAGTAAAAGCTGCTGCAGTAAATGTGGTGTGAAATCGACATAGTCCTTTTATGTTTAACCGTTTTAAATGTCCATTGCCCACCGTGCACAGTTGACCTGAAGCCACCGGGCTTTGGCCCGTCATCGCTGCTCGCAGCTATATTTAATATTTATTTTTAATAAAAACTTTAACTATTAGCATATTCGTTTTTGAAGTGGCATTTATTTAGGGATGCACCACAATTTCTGGTACCTTATGTGCAGCCTGCAGCGTGAACAAAATTTCACTAAATATTTGTAACAGGCCGCCATCCAATAATCGCAAAAAGCTTTGTACTTTGTAACTTTTAATATGAAGCAATGTCTTAACTTTAAAATTCTGTCAATTACAAAATTCAAACAATAAATGTCTTTTTGGCGCTCTTTAATACGATGTGACAGATCGCGGTAGCACAGATCAAGTGCAAGTGAACTGATCATCTCATCTCCTCTTTACTACATCATGAAATAAACATGGGTGAACATCAGAAGGTATGTTGAAAGATACATTACAATTTACCGAAATGAATTCCGTTTCATGTAATCGCTCAGTGTTTCAAACATGGTAACAGCTTGTAGGCTATACTTAACGTTACACGTACCTCAAGAAATAATGTCCATAAACTCATTAGTTAGCTAGAAAAAATAACTGTAGAGAAGAGCATTTTGCTAAATATATTTATTGTTTAAATGCTTATTTCACCAACAAACTGGAGTAGAAACAATTCTGTTATTAAAAGCTGATATAAAAACAGTCGTATGTACAATTTAAATGTTTGTACAACTCAGTTTTTGCTATCTGAGTGTTGATTATTAAATAAGTTAGATGAATTAATTGATTATTAATTTTTCATTTTGGTGTATCCCTAATATTTTGTTTTTTAAGTGGTATTGACATTTGTGCAATTTCTGTTACTGGCTAAAATATTTTTGTAGAATACCTGTGTCTGCGTGACGACAGCCACTCCTGCAATGATCTCAGTCTTGTATGGGACCTGTTTCTTGTTGCCATTTGAAGCCAACCTCTGACTCTCAGAGTGAACGGCATCAGAGGACTTGGGAACCTTGGAGAAAGAAAGGGAGATACAAAAAAAGAGAGAGAAAGTAATGAACAGGAAGGACTGCGAGGGAGTTTTCAGAGATGAACAAAATCAGGCCAACAGCTAAAGATTGAAGATGCAACGCAATGAAAAGACGGAGGGGAAAAAAACGTGAATGAAGCACAGATGAATTAACCATCGATTGTAAGACTCACAGGATAACTCGACAAAGGCTTATTGTGTAGCCCTTCAATCCATCAGCCCACGCTCCAAGAGTGTCTGGCCTACAGTGAGAGCCCTTCCTGCCATTGCATGTGGAAGTGTGATATATTAGTGATACAGGGAGAGTGAAAAAGAGTAGAAGAGAGACAGAGACACTGTAGGTTACGTGTGTGTGTGTATGTGTGCGTGTGAGGGCATTCTGAAGCGCTGATGACTCAGAGGTGAGGGTCTTTCAAACAATACAACTTCCCATTAGTCAGCCAAGTGACTCGCACAAGGAAAAAGCCATCAGGAAGAGGAACGCACAGCTTAAACAGGACAGGTTTTTTCTTTTTTTGAGAAAGTTTCAACTTCCCGTGCGTATGCATGTATGTGTTTGACTGCACATGCACTCAGAGAGGGGACGAAGACTGCAACTCCAATAAGGAAACTTGCTGTTTTATTGTGCGGGTGTGTTTGCTTACAGTAATTTGCTTGTAAACTGCTTGTACTTTATTATTTGGGTTACTTTCAATAGTTAAACTCGCAGAGAACACCAACAAGAATTTACCTGCCAGTGAGCAAATCTGCAGTGTTGACAGAACCACTGACACTGACTGAATGAACTCATTGAATGCTTTCATTGTTTTACACATCCCGTATGCAGTAGTCTGGGATATCAGATTAGCATGTGAGCATGTTTAATAGCTAGATAACTAATGCTTGAAAGTGGGCCAAGATCACTAATTTAATCTATATTTCCACAAAATAAATAGAATAAAAGCGTGCACTATCTACTACTATCATACACTATTGTTCAAAAATCTAGGGTCAGTATTTTTAAATTAATACTTTTATTAAACAAGGACACATTAAAATGATAAAAAGTACATTTTATGAGCAAGAAAAAAAGAAAAAAAAAAACGATAAAAAAAAAAAAAAAATCACAGTGGTAAAATTTTGTATGGGGGTTTCAATGGATATAGATGCATATATACATTCACACTTGGATTTTGCATGTGTGTACTCACTGTGATTTTGGTTGCATTGTTGAGTGCGTTGACCCATTCCACAAGATCCTGCTGATCATTAGCTTGCAGAAAGAACTTCCTCATTCCTGCATTGATGACTGCACACAAACAGAGAGAAAGAGCTTAACCCCATTTTCCATAATTCAATGGCAATTACTCTAATTTTGCTGAGTAATTCTGAGAAATATCATTGTGTCAGAAAAAAAGTGTTTTAAAAATGCCCATAAATCCCAAAAGCACACAGATATCCTTTCTTGGAGCCCATTAGACTTTGTGGATTTCCATAGACTTAGCTCATGAGTCAATAAGGCAGTGCGAAATCAATTTCAGACTAAAAAGCTACAGCTAAATGGAGCTTGACTCAATTTTTCCCACAATGTCTGTTAATTCAGTGGCTGTTTTCTGGAATGAAAAGATGAATGCTAGAAATCATTACAATAAACTCCATTGTGCATGTGCAATGTTCATTATGTGCAGCTGCACTGAATGTTCAGCCTTCTACCAATAGTTCTTACTCATGCAAGTTACATTATGTGTCATTGTATGGTTATAACAGGGGTGTTCAATCTGGGTCCTGGAGGGCCACTGTCCTGCAGAGTTTTGCTCAAACTTGCCTCAACACACCAGCCTGGAAGTTTCTAGTATGAAACTTTCTAGTTTCTAATATTTCTAGTGTTTAATTGGGGTTGGAGCTAAACTCTGCAGAACAGTGGCTCTTCAAGAGCAGGATTGGACACCCATGGGTTAAAATTTTTAAAACTATGATTAAATTATTTCTAGGTGTTTATGTATTTTTTTCCTGTCAATGACATTTTGAAAATGTTTACTTTGTGTCTGTTTTTTGTGACTTAAAACAAAATACAAGTTGTTGTTCACTGATAATCTTTACCTCCAGTTTCCACTGGATCACTGAGTTGATCCTGAGAACCAGTTCAGACTGGTTTTGTGTACAGGATAAACTGATTCACCTGACCCAAAAGAAGATATGATCTCTGATGAGCATTTTTGTCATTTTGAAGCCTGACAGCCCAAGAGTGGCTGTTTGATCTATAGTGGATTTTACATTGTTTTCTTTGGCTCTTTTTTTTTTTCTCCATTGAAGAAATCAAGTTATATGGGCTTGAACACGAAGGTGAATAAATAACTGATAAAAAGTAAATAATGCATCAACTAACTAAAAAGTTTGGTAAGAAGGACCGGTGGTTATTTTTGAAGAACAAAACCAATAAAAAGGATTTCACAAACACTTCAAAATGAAGTTCAGATTTCTACAGAAGCATCCTGCAAAAAGCACACACACCAACTCACTAACACTCATCTATCAAGTGACCAGACCACCATTTCCTGTTTCCACTCATGTTGTGCAGAAGGTAACCATGTGCAGTGCAGTAACTGTACATGCAAAGCAACACAGAAGAGTGCGTGTATAAGCTATACGAATGAGTCAAAATAATCTCAAATTGTGCGTGAAAAAGTAGTAAAGGAAATATATGCTTTTCACTGCATCAACATACTATTACAATCCATTTGCAGAAGTACAAAAGCAGTGCTTAAAGTAAAAACATGACCAAAAACTAAACTCATAAGCTTTCTATATAGTATCTAGCCAGGATTCAAACCACAAACTCTTTACTCAAAAATTGAGGCTTGAGCTGCAACTCTTAAAGTGAAAGTTCACACAAAAAATTTAAATTCTGTCATTTACTCACCCTCAGGTTGTTCCAAACCTGTATGAATTTCTTTCTTCTGCTGAACACTAAAGAAGATATTTTGAAAAATATGGGTAACCAAACAGTTGATGTACTGAACTGTTCATCAACTGTTTGGTTACCTACATTCTTTAAATATCTTCTTTTGTGTTTAGCAGAAGAAAGAAATTCATACAGGTTTGGAACAACTTGAGGGTGAGTAAATGACAGAATTTTCATTTTTTGTGTGAACTGTCACTTTAAAGCATGCGTTTTACTATAAAATATGTACAAAATAACATGAAAGTGTTATATGAATAAAAATTAATATTAAACAATTTTCTGTTATTTTTAATAATTTAAATTCTCAAAAAGCTTTTCACCAATTCAAAGCAATTTAAAAACAATAAGAACAGAAAAATGAGCTAAACTACATCTAAAGCGTCATGAAATTCCAAAAAATGGTCATTTATACTATAACGAGAAATCTGATAACTTTGTACCATAATGAGTGTGAAGTGACAGTGTGTGTAGATGTGAGGAAAACTTACCAAAGCAGTACTCAGCCTTTGGCCTCTGTTTGGTGGCATCACTGACCTAAAACAAGAGTGGTGGATTTGTAGAAATTTTTTTAAAAGGCAATGATGCAGAAATAGCAGAATGTGTGAAAAGGTGACAGCTTACCTTGGATATGTACGTGAGACTGAGGGAACCCACATGTTTGGCACCTACAGGCAGGTTCTATAAGACCAAGAAAAAAATCTCTCTCAGATAGCGAATCAGAACAACATTACCCAAAACGCATTAACATATTAGTTAGAGGGTACCTGAGGGTTGTCCATGTACCAGACCAGACTGCCCTGTTGCGTGTCCAGGATGAAATACCGTCGCAGGAACTTGCCACTGTTCTCCACATCTTCGATATCCAGAAAACCGCATATGCGGTTCTGCCGGTCCACGTAAGGCATGTCCCCCTCTCTTCGCACTACTCATTCCCCCTTCTCTCTGATATCAGAAACTGCTAGAGACAGAGATAGAAAGGGAGGAGCATAGGATAGGTTACAAAGATTGAAGAGAGAGAGGTTAGTCAGACTAACTGTAAATGAGCCGATGCTGTTATGTGGTTGTAAAATCCCTCCTCTTTCCTCGATGACCCCTCTTCTCTTCCTTTCTCTCCATTTCTTGTGCTCTATCAGCTGAAAACTATTTTCTTTCTCCATTTCTGCACAGGATCTGAATCACAGCACTGCCCTGCATTGGTAACTGACAAGCACAACTGTTTTCAATGTTGAGAATAATAATAAATGTTTCTTGAGCAGCAAATCAGCACATTAGAATGATTTCTGAAGGATCATGTGACACTGAAAACTGGAGTAATAATGATGCTGGAAATTCAGCTTTGCCTTCACAGGAAAAAAAATTCTTATATTGTAATAATATTTCATAATATTATTTTTGATTAAATGCAGCCTTAGTGAACATATGAGACTTTTTTTTTTTTTTTTGAAGCATACACTCAAGCAGTATTATATAACATTTAGAAATATTCTGATTCAACACATGAATATGGGACATAATGTACCGAAGTGGCAAAACCAAGAATAAATCCAGCATTCTAGTCTTCTGTTCTGAGGACAGGGGCATTAACAGCATGATTGTAAATCATAAACAGACAAAGGCTGTGAAGGAAGACAAGGCCTGCTGTGTCATCGCCCTGCAGAGGCAACAATGACCATGAGTCACTTGACCAATTAGCATGGAGCGCTGTTCAGCCCCGCCTTGAGTTCCAGAGCACAGAATCAGCCTTCTGTTCTGGAATGCTCATAAGGTTCTAGAGAAGCCCTGTTCCACTAAGTCTTGGAGTATGCAGGTCTGTACCGACATAAGCAAAACATGACGTATACAGCATTTGGGTTTGAACAAAAGCACACAGATATCACATTCTGAGCTTCTATCTGCTGCTTATCAGAGCCTGCAAACGCATGGAAACAGCTTCAGATCCCTCATTCTCGCTCTCCTCCTCCTGATTTTAGATTGGGCAGATAGTTTCCAAGACAGGTCTGGTCACGTTCTAGACAGGATTCGTTTTGTTCTAGACTAGACCAACCGCATTAACACACACACACACACACACACACACACACACACACACACACACACACACACACACACACACACACACGCCAAGAAGTTATGAGGCGGAAATCTGGATCTTAGATGTGTGTGTTACAAGGTTTGAATTACATGTTGATCTTAATTTGTTTATGCTATTTAACACACGCAGACACACACAGAAAGAAACTTACTACACTAAGTTTAGATTGGTTTGCATGCACATATCCTTTGAATCTCTGATTAGAAAACAAATCTGCTGTTTAACTGACAAAGACAAACATCAAAGATAAAGGTAGATGAAACACCACTTTAACCCAGACTGTGTGTTTGTAATTCACTCGCATTATTAGAAACTATATGTTGACATATTTGTGCAGCGATTCAGGCAAAACAGACAAGCACACGCACCTCATTTGTTGTGAGGCAGGTTAAGTTGTCAGAGAGGTTGTACAAAGCTCTTGCCCTTGAGCTACTTTCAGCAAATGAAAACATGCACATACACACACTAAGGTTATTATAGTTTTACATTGTCTGATTATTTTAAAGGGATAGTTCAAGCAAAAATGAAAATTGTCATCAATTACTCATCCTTATGTAGTTCCAAACCTAAAGAAAAGATCATTTGTTTATCTTTGAAACAGAAAAAAATGAAGATGATGATATTTTAATGACAAGTGAAAGACTTCTGTTCCTCAATTCCAATTCCATTCCACCAAAACTTTGACACTTCAAAAAGTACATAAAGGGATCATAAAATATCTCTTCAGATGTCTTGGATTAAAATTGCTCAAATGACTTTTTGAACTTTTTGAAGTGTCAACGTTGTGGTAGAAGGACGTTCAGTGGATGGACAGAAATCTCTACGGTTTCATTAAAATATCTTCATTTGTGTTTCCAAGATGAACCAAACATCTTATAGGGTTAGTTCACCCAAAAATAAAAACAAATTTTGTCATGAATTACTCACCCTCATGTTGTTCCACACCCGTAAGACCTTCGTTCATCTTCAGCTTCATAAAATTAAGGTTGAACCACTGCAGTCACGTCGACAGTTTTAACAATGTCTTTAGTAACTTTCTGGACCTTGAAATTGCTGATTATATTGCCGTCTATGGACGATTCATACAACCTCTCGGATTTCATTAAAAATATCTTAATTTGTGCTCCAAAGATGAACAAAGGTCTTATGGGTGTGGAACATCATGACGGCGAGTAAATAATGACACAATTTTCATTTTTGGGTGAACTAACCCTTTATGGGTTTGGAATGATATGAGGGTGAGTAATTGATGACAATATTTATTTATGTGTGAACTATCCCTTTAATCCGTTTAAATTAATTTCAAACTTGACTTTACATTTCAGTTTCATTTTAGTTAGTTATAGTTACAGTTTGGATTTCATTGTATAGATATATTTCAATTTAATTTTTATATTTTTAGTTTCAGTTATAGCTTTATCAATTATAGCAAAAGCATGAGGAACTAAATTGTTGTTAAAACAAGCAAAAGCTCTGGGGAAAGAACTTCCATTTCAGTTCCATGTTCCATTTTAGTTTTCCAGTTGCTTCCATTCATAATTTTATTTCAGTTTACGAAGTCATATTTTTAAATCATAATATACCATTACAAGCATAACAGAAACATAGCAACATGTATGTAGACTGTGCGTATTGTCTCCTTCCATCTATACAGCAAACATATCTCAAGGAAATGCACAAGAGAAATAATTCCTCTTTCTTTCCCTGATTTATCTGATTAACTAACCATATGATAAACTCCATTAATACAATGGAAACAAATGAAGACTAGAGTAAGGTGGTAAAAATACAGTGAAATCAAAAAATGCTTCTCACATAATATGAATGTAAAATTAATGCATCTAACAAATAAATCTGCAAGTCCTGTCTAATAAAAACATGTAACATCATCATCAACTCTATTTATAAAATAACATGATCATGGAAAGTCTAGTTGGAGGTCTTCACCATAACCAAACTCAAATGTTTGCTGACCAATCCACTCAACATGTCTGTTTACAAACACACCAACAAAAAGGTGATCTCCTCAAACTCAACCACCTGCTGTTACGCAACATTTCAACACATTTTTGGTCAGGTATCCATTGGTTGGTCTGCGGTATTGGCAAGTCAGAAACAGAATGCTTACAATGACACAAAACCATAACTTGGTACAACACCAAAGATGTTGCCACAGTGGTTGATTTAAATGCTTGAGTTCTCATATTCCCATACAACATTTCCAGTTGTCTATGATTACTGTATAAATATTTTATTAAAATATTTAACAGAAGTTGTAGTCACAAACAGCAATTAAATGTCTTACACATATTAATAAAATATATTGAATAATAGATGTATACATGCAAACCAAAAAAGATCTTCATTTCCACAAAGATGTACATAAACTGCCATCTTTAAATGTTAAAATGAATGGAAACCTACAGTTTAAATGAGATAAGTCGCACAATGCAGATAAGACAGAGCTAAAACTGACGATCAATCCATTAACACATACATGAGACCAAATGTGTTTTTGATTAAAGAGATTAACATTTATGATCTAATATTATTATTGTGGCGACGGAAGCGTGCTAACTCTATATGATCAATATGATCAACTAACTGATTCCCTTGGTATATTGTCTTTATTTAGATAAACATTGTTATTGTATTACGTGGATGAAGTGTCTAAAATCCACGTCTGTCTGTCTGTCAGTTAGCAACAGCGCGGAAAAGCCCAACCTCGCCCTGACTCCATTTAATCCTGCCATGAATCTACAGCAGGATCCGTGTTTACATTTTAACACAACCCCATATCCATAAACGCACTCATATAGAGACAGATGTGCTAAAAACGCTCAATTCTCGAACTACTCACTCGGTTTATTATCGCTGAAGTGATTCGGTTCAGCCCATCTCCAGCTCGCGTCCCCGTTCACAAACTTCACGAGTGTTTTTCCTGCAGGAGCGGAAGTGGCTGTATACGTCACTGCGTCAGGTTAAATGTGTCTGTCTTCTCTCATTTTCATTCTTTCATACACTTTTAAAATAGTAATATTTATATATTTGTCATGTTCTTGACGTTGAAATATTTTCATCAGTACAAAATGACCAATGTAACCATATATTCAAAATAGCGGAGTTACTAAAATAAAAATGGACGTTTTAATAGGGAACCTAGCAGTAATAGGATATTAGCCCCCACGGTAATCAAAAATAAATAAAACAAATGACAGATAATATTTGTTTGTTTGTTTGTTTGTTTACTACCATTACTTGATCATAACTTGATGTTTAATTCTCAGAAAGATAAATATAAAGAAGGCCTGGGGCCGGTTTCACAGTTCAATTAGGACATTTAAATAGCTTTTATAAATGTGCCTTAGGAAGAAAGAAAAAAAAACATTACTGGCTTGCATCAAAACAATGGGACTGATATTTTTTAAGATATGTCAGTACAAGTTACTTTCAGTTAAAACAGCTCAAACATGCATTTTAGTCTGGGACTCGGTTTAAGCCTGGTGTTAATGTTTAGTCCTGGCTTTAAATGCTCTCAGCAATTAAATTAGATATAGGCCTAGTTAAATCTAGTTATTTAAGTGATGATATTAATGCATCATGGGACAAAACAAGCTGCAAACCTGAAAAATTTTTAAAAGTTTATGTATAAAATTATTTTGGATTAATCGTTTTAACAGGAACACATGCATTCAATTCAATAGGCTTTTTTTTTTTTGCTAGCTTATATGGCCTACTTATGATTACAGGAAAAACAGTGATTAAAAAAAAACAGTGATCTGTTCTAGCTATTATTTGTATTTAGAGAATTTATAATTTTGCATTTTAATGTGTTTTCAAACTGTATAATATCATGTAATATCATGTTTAATCAAAACATTTGTGTGCTGACACTCTTACACTAACACTCTTAGATCCAGAAACATAAATATTTTGAATATAAACTCAAAAATAGGTTAAAACTGTTCTGGGCACACAGGGAAGTGCAGCAGTAGGTGTGTCCTTCATCTGCCACATCATCTATGCAAATTTGCATCAGATTTTATCATTCAATTAACAGGAGCCTATTTTACAACATAGTCAGCTGTGTCTTTGCCATGCTTTTACATTTATGTTCGTGCCAAAGTGTTTTTTTACCACCAGTTCCTGTAGTTGTATAAACTTTTATGAGGTGTCCTTCAGAATTTTGAAACTGTTGTCCTCACTGTTTTGGCTTTGGATATAGGGCCATGGAGACCAATTTAATAAAAGTCGTTTTAGCTGTTTTACGCACTCACCGGCCACTTTATAGGTAAACCTTGCTAGTACCGGGTTGGACCCTCTTATGCCTTCAGAACTGCATTAATTCTTTGTGTCATAGATTCAACAAGGTGCTGGAAACATTCCTCAGAGATTTTGGTCCATATTGACATGATATCATCACGCAGTTACTGCAGATTTGTCGGCTGCACATGATGCTAATTTCTCGTTCATTCACATCCCAAAGGTGCTCTATTGGATTGAGATCTGGTGACTGTGGAGGCCATTTGAGTATAGTGAACTCATTGTCATGTTCAAGAAACTAGTTTAAGATGATTTGAGCTTTGTGACATGGCATGTTATCCTGCTGGAAGTAGCCATCAGAAAATGGGTACACTGTGGTTATAAAGGGATGGACATGGTTAGCAACAATAGTCGGGTAGACTGGGGCTCAAAGTGTGTAAAAATACCCCCCCCCCCACACCATTACACCACCACTAGCCTGAACCGTTGCTACAACGCTGGATCCATGCTTTCATGTTGTTTACATCAAATTCCAACCCTACCATCTGAATTTCACAGCAGAAGTCAAGACTCATAAGACCAGGTAACATTTTTCCAATCTTCTATTGTTCAGTTTTGGTGAGCCCAAAATTGTAGCCTCAGTTTCCTGTTCTTAGCTGACAGGAGTAGCACCGGTGTGGTCGTCTACTGCTTTAGCCCATCTGCTTCAAGGTTCAACATGTTCGGAGATGCTCTTCTGCAGACCTTGGTTGTAACAAGTGGTTATTTGAGTGACTGTTGCCTTTTTATCAGCTCAAACCAGCCATTTTCCTCTGACCTCTAGCATCAACAAAGCATTTTTGCCCACAGAACTGTCACTCACTGGATTTTTCTCTTTTTCTGATTATTCTCTGAAAACCCTAGAGATGGTTGTGCATGAAAATCACAGTAGATCAGCAGTTTCAGTTACTTCACCAGACAGCAAACTGATGTGGGCCACTTCCGGCAATGATGCGGCACTGCAAGCCTTCTTATGGCCTTCTTTACGGCAATGTGTAATCTGAATGTGACCCTAAAGTGGCCCATGCTGTAAATAATAAATATGGCCCAAATATCGCAAAAATATAGTGGGCCACCTTTGGTAAAAATGTGGCACAACTGAAAAGGCTAATCTGGGTGTAAACCAAATGTGGCCCTGTTATCTAAAAATGTACGTGTACCAGTTTTGGCAAAGATATGGCACAGTAAGCAGTGGCTCATCTGCGTGTGAGCCAAAAGTGGCCCACATATAATGCTACAAATGTGGCCTAGTTATCTTAAAAAGTATCTGGGTCAGTTTTGGCAAATATATGGCACATTATCCATTGGCCCATCTGGGTGTGAGCCAAAAGTGGCCCACATATAATGCTGCAAATGTGGCCCAGTTATAATAAAACACATCTGGGACAATTTTGACAAAGATATGGCTCAATAAGTACAGCAGATCGTTAATATTTCACTAGTTCTTCTTGACCATGTACATTATCTCCACTCAGGTTTGTTGAGGAAAATTTCTTAGCATGAACAAAAATTACATTTTCATATACTCATTCCCTAATCCAAATGCCTTAGTAAGGAATGGTACAGAATAATGAGAGTTCAGTAGGCTACTATTTGAAATTCATTTAGTATGTATGCAAATATATAATTAGCCTATATTGCAGGGATGAGCAACTTCAGTCCTGGAGGGCCACTGCCCAGCAGAGTTTAGCTCCAACCCTAATCAAACACACCTGAACCAGCTAATCAAGGTCTTCAGGATTAGTGAGTTTTTATCAGGGATGGAGATAAACTCTGCAGGACACTGGCCCTCCAGGACCGGAGTTGCCCATCCCTGCTATATTGCAAGCTATGATCATTAGGCATATGATCATAGTATGAGCATCTCAAACAACTGTGTCAACAAATATATCCATAAATTTACACAAAGCATTATAAAACACAACCAGCTGTGTCTTTTCCACGATTAAACTGCTTTAAAGCTTTTCCCAGCACAGGCTTCAGGATATTGATGTGTCATAAGGAAATCCTCCTATGATGGTTTTGAGTATATAAGTGATGACTGAAAGTTTGAAGACAATCGTGATCAGAAGAGAATGATGGAAGCCCCGAATTTCCTTCTCTGTCTGCTTCTAACTGCCTATCAAGGTAAGATTATCATTCAATGGCAATGAAAATTCTTTAGAAAATGTACAATTTATGGAAAACAACTGTTAGCTTGAACATCAGATGTTTCACTCAAATATATAATTTATCATTTCAAAGAGCTGACTGCACTGCATTACATTAAAAGTCATGTATGTTTGTCACATTACAGCAAATACCATTGAATCATGGTCAAGGGTAACAGGTAAATATCCTTCAACATTATATATTGTGGAACATGGGTTATGTATATTTTCATATAATGTTGAAACATCAATTCACATGATATATTTATTTTTCTTTCTTTTTTATAGATGACTATTCCACGCACGATCCATGTATTTATCTATCTATCTATCTATCTATCTATACAATATATAATTTCTCAGTTCATTAAGATGACATGGATTAAAAACATTTAGTACACTGGACATACAGAAGAAAAGGTTTATATTCCATGTCATGTCTATGTCACATTATACGGTAATGAATGTTAACTCATTATTAATAGATCCTTTAAGAGGTATTGGAACCAGAGGAGGAATCGTTGAAATCCTTACAATTTCCACCCCTGTTTATTTTAATGGCATCATGGATAGTATCTCTTTCTCTGTTCTCTAGATGCCTATTCATGCTGGAATAGCTGTGGATCCCACTTTGGCATGTGTTCATGTACATACTCCTGTCAGGACAATGGAAACTGTTGCTATGACTACAACAGTATGTTTCTCTTGATCCGACAATTCAATACTAAACAAACCTCTCTTCCAGAATTGAAATTGATTTCTCGTCTCTTTGTATAGGCTACTGCTTGATGGCCACCGACTGGCCAGATACAACAGGTGCACCTACATCTTTCATATCTTTCTGTCAGATTCAGACCTTTTTTCTGGTTTCCTGAGTGCAGACGAAAGCTGATTTCCCTGTTTCTCTCTCTCTCTCTGCTAGGTTTCCCCTCCTGCAGGTATAATTGTGGACACAACCTCGGCAGCTGCTCATGCAACTACAACTGTTATAGCTATGGCAACTGTTGCCCTGACTACGACAGTGAGTTCCTCTCGATCAGACAGACACTTCAAATACTATACTCAAATCTCTCTTGTATTGAGTGTACAGTTTGAAAATATGATAATACATTGTATTTCCAGATTTTAAATTGATTTTCCCTTCATACAGATTACTGCTTTATGACAACTGAATGGCCAACTACAACAGGTACATCTATGACTCTCTTATTTGTCTGTCAGATACAAACCTTTCCCTGGTGTCTTGTTTGTAGAGAGAGGCTGATGTTCCCACATATCACACATATTAATGGCCCTTGTAGTCATATGTATTAATGGCTTCATGGATAATATGTTTCTCTCTCTGCTAGATTTCCCCTCCTGCAGGTATGACTGTGGACACAACCTCGGCAGCTGCTCATGTGCTCATGACTGTTGGTACTATGGCAACTGTTGCCCTGACTACGACAGTGAGTTCCTCTCGATCAGACAGACACTTCAAATACTATACACAAATCTCTCTTGTATTGAGCATACAGTTTGAAAATATGATAATACATTGTATTTCCAGATATTAAATTGATTTTCACATCTTTTCCCTTCATACAGATTACTGCTTTATGACAACTGAATGGCCAGCTACAACAGGTACATCTATGACTCCCTTATTTGTTTGTCGGATTCAAACCTTTCCCTGGTGTCTTGTTTGTAGAGAGAGGCTGATGTTCCCACATATCACACACATATTAATGGCTCTTGTAGTCATACATGTATTAATGGCTTCATGGATAATATAATATGTTTCTCCCTCTGCTAGATTTCCCCTCCTGCAGGTATAATTGTGGACACAACCTTGGCAGCTGCTCATGCAACTACAACTGTTATAGCTATGGCAACTGTTGCCCTGACTACGACAGTGAGTTCCTCTTGATCAGACAGACACTTCAAATACTATACACAAATCTCTCTTGTATTGAGTGTACAGTTTGAAAATATGATAATACATTGTATTTCCAGATATTAAATTGATTTTCACATCTTTTGCCTTTATACAGATTACTGCCTTTCAACAACTGAATGGCCAGCTACAACAGGTACATCTATGACTCTATTATTTGTCTGTCAGATTCAAACCTTTCCCTCATGTCTTGTTTGTAGAGAGAGGCTGATGTCCCTGTAGTCACATATCACACACATGTTAATGGCTCTTAGTCATACATGTATTAATGGCTTCATGGATAATATCTGTTTCTCTCTCTGCTAGATTTCCCCTCCTGCAGGTGGAACTGTGGATATGACCTCAGCAGCTGCTCATGCGCTTATGACTGTCGGTACAATGGCAACTGTTGCCCTGACTACGACAGTGAGTTCCTCTCGATCAGACAGACACTTCAAATATTATACACAAATCTATCTTGTATTGAGAATACAGTTTGAAAATATGATAATACATTGTATTTCCAGATATTAAATTGATTTTCACATCTTTTCCCTTCATACAGATTACTGCTTTATGACAACTGAATGGACAACAGGTACATCTATGACTCTCTTATTTGTCTGTCAGATTCAAACCTTTCCCTGGTGTGCAGAAGGAGGCTGATGTCCCCACATATCGCATATCAAAAAATTGACGTCAATTGGATGGTTTTTTGTTGTTGTTGTTGTTTTTGTTTTACATCAATTGGACATCAGTGTGTGGACAAACTCATTGGCTACTAATACAGCAGGAACCAATCATCTGTGTCGTATAGATAAAGATGTGATTAGGAGCAGTTGAGTTTAGGACCTTTTAGCCTGTCCATTTAGAGTTTCATGACAGAACTTTGTATTTTTCTTTCATTGCATTGCGTCGTTATTTTGGTGTCAAATGGATGTAAAATATTTCATGTCAGTTTGATGTGCATTTTTTACCTGTTTTTATTTACATCAATTTGATATTTTTTCAACATCAATTGGACATCAGTGTGTGGATGTCAAATGGATGTCAATTTTTTGATGTCAATTTGATGGGTTTTTGACATCAAGGAACTGATAGATATATCATCATTACAAGTATAATTGGATAACATTTATCAAGAAAAAGCAGAGGGTGCATTTATCAGATCAAGACATAAATTGTTGCAACAGGGGGGAAAAAAAAACTAATTATTTCTTTAATTTTGAGAAAAGAAATGGTGAATTGACTTCTATAAGTAAATTGCTAATTAATAATACAGTCACAGAGGATGGAAAAAAGATATCACATTTTGTTACTCATTTTGTTAGAAAATTGTTGACCCATTAGTCTATTAAATAATGATCCCAAACTATTTGCTTTAATTTTTGCCAAAAAAAAATAAAAAATAGAAAAGAAAAGAAAGAAAAGGATTGGAAAATATTATAGACGAGGAACAGACTGGATTTATTCAAGGAAGGCATATTAGTAATAATATTAGATTGAACCTAGATATGATAGACTACAATGAACATGTCTTAGATGATAGTTTTATCTTTTCTATTGATTTTCACAAGGCATTTGATACCATAGAACACAACTTTTTATTTAAAGCAATTGATTTTTTGGGGTTTGGCAGTTATTTTCAAAAAGCTATCAAAACCCTATACAAAGGATTACCAGTTCTGTAAAATTAGCATGGGGGACGTCTGGTAGATTTGAACTAAGTAGAGGAAATGAGTTTACATTAAAACATTAAAATAAGTTTACATTATATATTTATTTTATTTTTATAGATGACTGGTGGAATACCGCTGAGGTTTCTTCAGGTATCTGTCTGCATATCTATAGTTTTTGTCAGGAGTGAGTCTGAGTTTTTATTATTATTATTTTTAATTCTCTTGTTTTCCATCTCTATGTTCAGAACCATGTGGTGACTATCTGACAAATTGGATGGGTGAATTTTCCAGCCCCCGGTACCCAAATAGCTACCCTAATAATGCACGATGCACATGGACCATTCATAGTACAGAGGGAACAACTGTGCTGTTGACCTTCACCGATGTTTAGTAGGAAACATTTGTTATCTACCATTATCTCTATCTGTTTTATCACTTGATCTTTGTCAAAGGAATTAATGTAATTTAATTTCTTAATTTATGAGATGAAACAGAACACCTGAAGTGTGTAACTTAATCTACTCAAGCAAAAGATTTTGTGAAGAATTTTGTAAAAACCAAATGTTCTGTGACAATATATTAATTTGCGTTTGTTTTCTCTCTCCTCTCTATTTGCTAGTTTGGAAACATGTTGTGATTACATCAGAGTATATGACGGTCCTTCTACCCACTCCCCGTTACTGGACGAAATACGGGACTACAAGAACAAAAGCTACAACTCCAGCAACAATGATCTGACTGTGTTTTTCTACACTGATGGAAGTGTATCAAGAAGAGGATTTCATGCAAACTGGGTCTTTGTAGGTAAGCAGATAAATAAAATGAACAGAATTAATTTCATTTTTAAAAGAAGAATCAAAAAGAGCACAGTAATTTCTCAAACATTTCCCTTCTAAATGTATACATTCAACAACAGACAACGGCTCCTGCAAGAATAAATGTGGTGAATTACTTCCCACCTGTGGATGTGACGACCGCTGTCAAAATCATAATGACTGTTGCCCTGACTACGACAGTGAGTTCCTCTTTATCAGACACTTCAAGATAAAATACCTAGACACAAATACTAATCTTTCGTGTAGTGATCACATGAGTCAGTGTGTTTCTCATGAAAAGTGATTTTGATGATACAAAGGAGACTTGTAGTGTTGTTTCTTACTCTTTCAGTTTTATCTCTTCTCTTTACACAGGCTACTGCTCAAATACTACAGAACCAACAACCTGGCCAACAACAGGTGCTGCTGCCATTCAGTTGAATTTAAAAAGTGACACTAATGAGATTAATGACATGAAATGGATCAGTTGAATGTATAACAATTTCTGTAAAGGCAGTAATGAGTTGTGCTTTTCTAACTAAATATGCACACCAAAATGTGACCCAATAATGTGGGGTGTAACGGTACATGTATTCATCCCAAACCATCATGATGCGGACGCCACGGTTCGGTTCATGCAGTTAGACGACTAATACAGTTAGTTAAAGGCGATCCACACTCCAATCCAGAAGGGAACGTGCGCGGTAATGCTTTTTAGCCTATAACCACTTTTAACCAGCATTAATAATCACAATAAAAATGTTTTGTTACTTTCGATAAGAAACAAAGTGCCATCTTTCAAATTCTGTCCATTTTTTCACTAAATTCAAACAATAAATGTCGTTTTTACGCTTTTTGATGTGGCGTGACAGATCGCTGTATAGGCGCCTCAGTTCAAGCGACGATGAACGCGATCATCACTTCCTCTTCACTACTACAGAATAAACATGAATGAACAAGAAGGTATGTTGAAAGATACAGTACAACTTACTGAAATGTATTATATCTCGTGTAATCACTCAGTCAGTGTTTCAACCATTGAAAGATGTCAGTAAATCAGTTTGTAAACAATACGTCACATATTATTACATTTACCTCAGAAAAGCCTTGTGTCAACAGCTTGTTAGTTCACTAGAGAAATGAACTGTATTACTAAATATATGCACTATATTAGCCTATATATTAATTATATTTTACTTAACCTGTTAGTTAATGTAAGGCCTAAATAAATCATTCATGAAAACAAGTTATGACAGCCACTGTGTAAATGATTATAATTCAACAACGAATTGGAGAAACAGAAGTTAATTTTTATTATAATTTGAGTGTTGATGATTGTATCTAAAAATAAATAGCAACTGAATTTAATAATTTGGGCTCTGTTGTTAATTGTAACCTTTATTATAGTAATATGCAAGTAAGGGCTCCCTAATAGTTTACAGCATTAGCAGAGATAGAGATTTTTTATCCTTATGAACATTTTAATTATAATTGAATACAATTAAAGACAGAGACACAGTTTGTTTAGTAAAACATTGTTTAATAAAAAAAGAGAAAAAAATTTGTTTTGTTTTCTCACCCTGCTGTACCGAACCGTGACTTCAAAACCAAGGTATAAAGCCGTCATTTTTGTGTACCGTTACACCCCTACATCACACACATATTGATCATGAGTAAAATTCGTTCCTCCCTCTACTACAGTAACTCACTCCTGCATGCATAACTGTGGATACAACTTCAGCAGCTGCTCATGCACCCACGACTGTCAGTACTATGGCAACTGTTGCCCTGACTTTCACTGTAAGTTCCTCAAAAAAAGACAAGAGGTCTAAGTTCAAACTTGACCTGGAGTTGAAGCTATTGCTGAATAACACTAATGTGTCATAATATGGCATTTATACCAATAAGATAAATGAAAAGAAGATGAACACATATTTCTGTCTAGAGTTGTAGAAGTTTAATCAAATATATAGTTTAAGTATTTAGAAATGTGGTATTAATGATTCTATCATCACATAACAAATACCACAGAAATACTGAATGAAGCTCTTATTCACAGCTCGTTATACAAATTATGTTTTGAAGAATGTTGAATGTTCACACTTATTTTCTATTCTTTGAAAACATTCTGTGACCAGGAGCTTCATTTTAGTGTAAACCACTTCTTGAATACTTCTGGTTCATACTCATCCAGTTTTATCTTCTCTCCTTTAATCAGGGTATTGCCCATCATACACAACAGGTACTAATGTCACGAGTTTTTGTATTTTTTTATGATTCTGAGTAAACTTGTTTGTAACCTTACATATTTTTATTTAACATATTTTGTTTCTTCATGATTGCCAGAATCTCACCCTCAGTGTGGAGGACACCTGTATGGTTCTGGACTGTTTTCCAGTCCATACTACCCAAACTATTACCATGATAATGCCTACTGTGTGTGGTATCTCTCTGCTCAGCAAGGACAGAGGATCTTCCTGTCATTTGTTGATGTGCAGTAAGTAAGACAGGTTCAGTGCTGGTGGAACCATGTTATCCATCCATTCATCCTCACTAGAATGGAAGGAGCCATTTGGGATTGGTTCCACTAACAACCTGAGGGTAGAACCAATTCCAAACGACTCCTTCCATTCTAGTGAGGTTAAAAAGTCAGATTAAAATATTTTTCTGTTTCATTCACAAATGTTTTGACAGTTCTCAATCATAAATGACATCAAAGAATACAGTACTTTTTTGGTTGATGTAAAATTTTGTCTATTTCTGATTCTTTCAGATTGGAGCGCTGCTGTAACTGTGACTACATCTCTGTATATGACGGCTCCTCCACTGGTTATCCACTGCTGGGAAAGATCTGCTTCAATGACACCAATAACCAGGTGTTGCACTCTTCTTCACGATACTTGACTGTTGTCTTCAGGAGTGACTACTCTGGCGTCAGCCATGGTTTTAAGGCCCTTTTCACAAGCTCTCTGACTGCAAATGAAGGTAATGCCATGTTAAGTAAAGTCTAAATTACTTTTTTAATATATAAATAATTCTGTTAAACAGCTGCTGTAACTTGTTTTTGATCCCTTCATTGCCATATTTAGTTTTTATTTTCACTTAATAATTTTTTTTTTTTTTTCAAAAAGTATAAACTTAAAAATAAAATTACAAATCACCTTTGTAATTCCTGAATTGAAATAAATACTTTAAAAGTGCACAATTAATTTAAGCGGATTAAACTTTTTCCTCTGCAGGTCGTGTGGATTGTTCCTCAGACAACATGGTCATTGTCATTCAACAGTCTTACCTCAACTCACTTGGGTACAGTGGAAATGACCTTTATGTGGATGATCATCTGTGCAGACCCACTATTACCAGTTATGAGGTTGTGTTCAGCTTCGCTCTCAACACATGTGGAACTGCCAGAGAGGTATGATCTACATGTGTCAGATCCTGCATCTCTTATTTCTTTGGCCAAAATTGAAAATTAGTCTTGATAGCTTCTTGTCAGCTCTTAATGCTTGAATTTTCTCTGTCAGATCAGTTAGACAGCATAAATGTATGCATCATTGAGGGTCATATTTACCACACAACATCACCTGCTCTCTATCTCTCTCTGTCCTAGATGATGAACGGTTATGTGTCCTACACCAACAATGTGCGGGCATCTCAGTCTCAGTCGGGTGAGATCACTCGTCAGCCACAGTTCCTACTACACGTGGGCTGCCGAATGGAGCCGGACACTATAGTCCAGATATTCTACAAGGCCAAGGAGATCATCAATGCCAACATCACAGGAACGGGCCGCTTCAGTGCCAGCATAGCCTTCTACACCTCCAGCAATTTCTACCAACAAATCTATGACTTTCCATATGAAGTCAAACTGAACCAGTATCTGTATGTTCAAGTCAAGCTAAACAGGCCTGACAACAGCCTGGATCTCTTCCTGGACACGTGTGTAGCGTCTCCAAATCCCAATGACTTCAAAGACCGTTCCTATGACCTGCTGCGTAATGGGTTAGACCTTTTAATTCTTAAATGTGTCTCAATTGAGATTCTATTGCTCCCAGTCTAAATATGTTCTTGTACTTGTTTGCTCTAATAGTGAAACCATCTATTGTACTTGTAATTCAAATTCATTTATCTTCCAAATTCAAATTTATATCTTAATTTCTTTTCCTCTGTCGTAGATGTCCCAGAGACAACACATATTATTCCTACACCAGCGGTCAGCACTATTATGCTCAGTTCAGTTTCCGGGCTTTCATGTTCCTCCGGACTCACGCCTACGTGTACCTGCAGTGTAAAGTGATCATCTGCCCCGATAATGATTACAACTCTCGCTGCCGCCAAGGTTGCCGCTACCGTCGTAAGAGATCCCTCGACAGCACCTACCACACCAATACTGTGACGCTGGGGCCAATCAAACTCAAAGGTCAGATGCCAGTAGCAAGTTTAATTCCTAATGAATCTACCTGCCAGTTTTCGATGTAAAAATAGTGAGCCTTTTCCTAACTTTCTGTTCATTTCTCTGTTTGTCAAGGTCGAAGGTTTGATGTGGAGTCTGAGAAGTCAAAGGAATGAACTGATCATCTTCTCAATCATCACCATTAATCATTTCTATTAATCAATCTTTAGTAATCACCCAGCAAATGATTCAAAATACAAATTGTATTTTTGCAATTAAATAAAGCATTTCTAAACAGCTGGATTTTTTCATCGGTGTCTGCAATTGTTTATATTCACTTTCCATTCTGAAAAGAAAAAATATAATGTGAAGTCAGATTAAGAACACATAGGGTTGTGGCGTGGGCTATATTGCAAACCCAAGGACCCCCTTCATAGTTTTGTTGTTGTTGTTGGTGTTTTGTTTTTTAAATCAACTCTCCAACACAGAGATACTATGAATATGCATACTATTCCAGGGTACAACACATTCAAAGAGTAAATGCATTAACGCCAGATATGAGGTCAAAGCAAATAACTTTTGCACATATGACTGCCTTAAAAAGTTTACTTTAAATAGTCCGGACTGGGCCATGCATGTTTTGTTGGGGTTAGGGCCATTAAATTGGAATGAATTAATAAATGAATGAATGAATTAATTAAAAATAAAGGACAGAAACCCATAATAAGATAAAATTTTGGTAACACTTTACAATAAGGTTCATTTGTTAACATTAGTTAATGTATTAACTAACATGAACTAACCATGAGCAATACATTAAGTTACTGTATTTGTTAATCTTTGTTAACATTAGTAAATAAAAATACAGCAGTTCATTGTTTGTTCATGTTAGTTCACAGTGCATTAACTAATGTTAACAAATACAACTCTTGATTTTAATAATGTATTAGTAAATGTTGAAATTAACAATAACAAAGATTAATAAATGCTGTAGAAGTGCAGTTCATTATTAGTTCTAGTTAACTAATGTAAACTAATGAACCTTATTTTAAAGTGTTACCATTTTTTTTAATATACTGCAAATGAGTTTAACATTATTTATATTGCATTATGAAGGCTCTTAATTATTGAGTTAATATTTTACTTTATTTAAAGTTTATTAGATCTGAAGATATCTATTCAGAAAAGGTCATACTTAAAGAGTTAGTTCACCCAAAAATGAAAATTACCCCATGATTTACTCACCCTCAAGCCATCCTATGTGTATATGACTTATTTCTTTCAGCCAGAGTTAAATTAAAAATATCCTGGCTCCTCCAAGCTTTATTATGGGAGTGATTGGAGGATGAGTCCAAAAAAGTGCATTCATCGATCATAAAACATATTCCACGCGGCTCCGGGGGGTACGAGGCCATCTGAAGCGAATCGATGCATCTGTGTAAGACAAATATCCTTATTTAAAACTTTATAAAGTAAAATAACGAGCTTTCGGTATGACAGCCATACGCATTTAACTTACACATGAAGTAAACTTACAATGACATTAACTTATTTAGTGGGGGGTAATCGAGAATGAATAGGGGAGGAAGAGGCTCTCAAGATGGCGTCGTGAGCTGTTGTTGTGTTTCGAGCTGAGAAATATGGGGTCCACTTAATATAATAAGTTTGTGTGGTTGCCAAATATTGTTAGCGATACATTTGTAAAGACACTTTTTGAGACTTTTAACAACTAATTTGTGTTCGGATAATGGAGATGGAGGACTCTGTGGAGATGGAGATTGAATCAGGGAAAGAAAAGAGGTGTCGTATAAGGCTTATAGAGGTGTCGTATAACGCTTGTAAAGTGGCTGAAGGAGGTACCTGTAACACCAACCCCAATACTCCAGAGAAACGTCCAGCAAAGAAAGCTAAGAATGATGAAGGACTCAAAAAGTCACTTGATAACTGTTATCAAGACATTGCTGATTTAAAAAAGGAAAGTGCATGTCTTAAAACACAGTGTGTGAAATCTCAAAAAAGATTCAAGAAATGGAACAGAAGCTGAATGAGGCTGAGCGATATAACAGGTGATGGAACTTGCATCTTTACGGAGTCCCTGAGAGATCAGAAAAAGATATAAAAGTGGTTATGAAAGAAATATGCAAAGAGATCCTTCCAGAAACTGCGTGCACCCTTGTGACAGGTGCTATCGATGTAGTCCAAACCTCCAGAGATGAAGAACAACATCACACCGCGACCAGTAATCATCAGGTTTCTTTCACGGACGGCAAGAGACTTGGTGTGGAGATCTGCCAAAGCTAATGAATATCTACAAAGAAAGCATCTTCGCTTCAAAGAGGATCTGACTGGTGCAGACAAAGAAGCACGCACCAAGTTATGGCCTCTTGTAGAAAAGGCACGCAAAGAGGGAAAGAGAGCTTGTAGGTGGCTTACATAGATAAGAAAGAGGTTCGAGTTACCTAATGTTTCGTTAACTGGAACATATTGCTTGGAACAAGCAACTTTCCTTACTTTTGTGTAAGCAGTAGCCTACTTATGTATGTAGGCTATATTGGTAACAAGTTGTAGTTAAGAATGTTACCTATACAATCTATTTAAAAATGTGTTTAAAAAATGTGTTCAGTTGTAACTGTAAATATTTAATCTGCATTTATAGGTTGTTACATTTTCATTGTATATTGCAGAGGATTATATAGAAGATTATGCAACAACAGCATTTTAAAGACCCTAGTGTAAGAATTTATTTTTTATAAAAAGGACAAGTGTAAGTTTTGATGTCTATTTCAGTTTTTTTTTATTTGTGCCAGAGGTTTACGTGATCCTTTGAAAAGGATATCCTTATTTTTATATTGTAGAGGAAAGGGTGTCAATTTTTATTTTAATTATTTTATTTTTATTCTTTTATTTTTTATTTTATTTCAATTTTAAAAAATTGACGTCAATTTAATTTTTTTTTTCGACATCAATTGGACGTCAGTGTGTGGATGTCAAATTGATGTCAAGTTTTAGATTTCAACATGGCCTATTTTGCAAACAACTGACTCTTGTCGATCTCCTTAGTGGTTTCTTCATAGTTGAAGCCAAAATGAGTCCACACAGCTCTGTATACCGCGGGAGCGAATTAATTCTCTCGTCTTGTGACTCGAGCTGGGTTTGCTAATGCTAACACTAGCGATGCACCTTGCGCATCTCCGGCTACACGTCAGTTTACGCTCTGAGATAACGCTGACATCTACCGGTTGGTTTTATACAGTCTGTGGTTTAAACCAAACACAAAGCCACGAATCTTGGATGCAAGTAAGCAAGTAAGTAAATAAATAGATAAATAAATAAATATCGATAGCCTACAGTATTTTTGTGTCATTATGATTATGATGTGTGGACGTCAAATTGACGTCAAAAAAATTGACGTGTATTGGCAACCTTAAAGATAATCGTTCTCCAGGTAATGATGGACTTGTTAGTGAGTTCTATAAAATGTTTTGAGATAAGTTAGCTCCCTTTTTGTTAGCCGTGTTCATAGAATCTGTTGAAAAGGGGGAAGAATTACCCACTTCTTTAAGACAAGGTGTTATTACATTAATTCCACAGCCAAACAAAAATAGGCTACTTGGTATTTAGAAAATTGGAGACCCATTAGTCTATTAAATAATGATGCTAAACTATTTGCTTTAATTTTTGCCAAAAGACTAAAAAAAGGATTGGAAAATATTATATACAAGGAACAGAGGAACAATAGACTACAATGAATATGTCTTAGATGATAGTTTTATCTTTTTTATTGATTTTCACAAGGCATTTGATACCATAGAACACAACTTTTTATTTAAAGCAATTGATTTTTTGGGGGGTTTGGCAGTTATTTTCAAAAAGCTATCAAAACCCTATACAAAGGATTAGCCTACCAGTTCTGTAAAATTAGCAGGGGAGACGTCTGGTAGATTTGAAATAGGCTAAGTAGAGGGATTAGACAGGGGTCAAAACAAATAATGGCCCTTCACATCAAAAAAAGGACATTTTCAAGGAATTACAGTGTTAGGAAAAACATTTAAGTTGTGTCAACTTGCAGATGACACTGCCTTATTTGTGAAAGATAGGAATGAAATCATTTAAGGGTTAGTTCACCCAAAAATGAAAATAATGTTTATTATTACTCACCCTCATGCCGTTTCACACCTGTAAGACCTTCGTTAATCTTCGGAATGCAAATTAAGATATTTTAGTTGAAATCCGATGGCTCAGTGAGCCCTGCATAGCCAGCAATGACATTTCCTCTCTCAAGATCCATTAATGTACTAAAAACATATTTAAATCAGTTCATGTGAGTACAGTGGTCCAATATTAATATTATAAAAACGAAATAATAATATATAAAAAGGAAAATATTTTTGGTGCACCAAAAAAAACAACCCCACCCCCCCAAAATAATGACTTATATAGTGATGGCAGATTTCAAAACACTGCTTCATGAAGCTTCGGAGCATTATGAATCAGCGTGTCAAATCAGCGGTTCGGAGCGCCAAAATCACATGATTTCAGTAGTTGGTGGTTTGACACGCTGATTCATAACACTCCAAAGATTCTTGAGGCAGTCTTTTGAAATCGCTATGATCATGATTGGAATGAGAAGGCTATTAAAAAGTAAGTAAACAGCTCACACACTTAGATAACACCGCTTTATGTCACGTCAAAAATCAAACTTGAAAAGACCTGAAAACATGATGACTGCAGGGGTTTTTACTAGTGAGCAATCAGCTTGGGAAAATTAAAGATACATCTTCCTGTCTGTGACAGACAGTGTTTAATGATGATCTGAAATAAGTTTACTATTAAAAAAAACAGAAACATCAATACACGAATAAAATATATTGTTTAACTTTTTACTGCCTTTAGTCATTATTTTGGAATAAATGTAAAAATGCTTAAAACACTAACTTGATGAGATTGACTTTGTTTTTGTTTTGTCAATGTAAATGGTATTTGGTTTCTTTTTTGATGTAATGTAAAATAATGTTCATTTAACGAGGAAGACCACCACTGCACACCACTGACATATATATATTGGGTGAACTAACCCTTTAATATTGTACTAAGATTTTAACAGAAGGATAGAATAGTTAGAGGAGGATATCTTGACAGATTATTATTCTGGAGCCTGAAATTACGTAGACTAATGTGGAAATGACACAGCTGGATGTCAATGGATAAATCTGTTGACACAACGTTTGTGATAGTGGTGTGATCAGAGACTGCAATACAGATAATGTTAATGATTCTTTAGTCTATAAATTTTATTTAGTTTAGATAATAATGTTCTCTTTTGGCATTTACATTAGAGAACTTGGTAGCACTTTACAATGAGGTTCATTAGTTAACATTAGTTAACTACAGTAGTTAACATGAACTAATAATGAACTGCACGTATACAGCATTTATTAATCTTTATTAATGTTCATTTCAACATTTAGTAAAACATTATTAAAATCTTGTTAACATTAGTTAATGCACTGTGAACTAACATGAACAAACAATGAACAACTATTTTCATTAACTAACGTTAACGAAGATTAGTAAATTCAGTAACAAATGTATTGCTCATGGTTAGTTCATGTTAATTAATACATTAACTAAGGTTTAACTAATGAATCTTATTGTAAAGTGTTACCGAGAACTTCTAAGAATGGGAGAGACAGTCCACAGTTTGGAGAGACAGTCTAATATTTCTTAATATTCTCTGTCGTTAGCATGTCAGACTACTGACTACTAACTGGTGCTACTTTCATGTCTCTTGTGTCACACCACAGACTTGCTGTTAGTTGTTTCATTTTTGTAAAGCTGTACATATTGTTTTGTAATGTAATGGTGACAACTTTGGTAGTAGATAGATATGTGTACAATATCAGAAAGTAGATAGTAGAAAGTAGATATGTGTACAATATAACTTCAATAAGTTGATCACTCTGTAATCCTAAACTTTGTGTCAACACAATATCTATGAAACAAATCACACAGAGTCAAGAGTAATAATGAAAGTTACATAATACTCAGCTGTGTCTTTTCCATGATTATGCTGCTATATAGATTTTATTCCAGCACAGACTCCAGGATATTGATAATAAAGAAATCCTGTTATAAGGAAACTTTTTGACTATATAAGTGATGATTTAACAGTTAAAGACAAACTTGATCAGAAGAGAAAGATGGAAGCTCTGAATTTCCTTCTCTGTCTGCTTCTAACTGCCTATCAAGGTAAGATTATCATTCCCTGGAGAAAATTGTAAAATATTTCTAAATCATCTGCCTGCTTGAACATCATTTGTTTTGCTTATACTGTATAGAAAGACAAGCATTACATTAAATGTCTACATGTCATATTACAGCAAATACTGTTGGGTCATGGACAACAGGTAAATCAATAAACATTATACATTATATAGTGAATAACATGGTTTTATGCATATTTTTATACAGTGTTGAAACATCAATTTCCATTATATATTTACTTTGTTTTTATAGGTGACTGGCTGTTTACCACTGAGGTTTCTTCAGGTATCTGTCTGCATGTCTATAGTTTTTGTCAGGAGTGAGTCTGCATTAGGTTGTTTTAATTATTATTATTTTTAATTCTCTCTGTTTTCCATTTCTATGTTCAGAACCATGTGGTGACTATCTGACAGATTGGATGGGTGAATTTTCCAGCCCCCGGTACCCAAATAGCTACCCTGATAATGCACGATGCACATGGACCATTCATAGTACAGGGGGAACAACTGTGCTGTTGACCTTCACCGATGTTTAGTAGGAAACATTTGTTATCTACCATTATCTCTATCTGTTTTATCACTTGATCTTTGTCAAAGGAATTAATGTAATTTAATTCCTTAATTTATGAGATGAAACAGAACACCTGAAGTGTGTAACTTCATCTTCTCAAGCAAAAATAAAGATTTTGTGAAGAATTTCATGAACACTAATTGTGTTTTCAAATGTTCTGTGACAATACATTAATTTGCATTCGTTTTCTCTCTCCTCTCTATTTGCTAGTTTGGAAACATGTTGTGATTACATCAGAGTATATGATGGTCCTTCTACCCACTCCCCGTTACTGGACGAAATACGGGACTACAAGAACAAACGCTACACCTCCAGCAACAATGATCTGACTGTGTTTTTCTACAGTGATAGCAGTGTATCAAGAAGAGGATTTCATGCAAACTGGGTCTTTGTAGGTAAGCAGATAAATAAAATGAACAGAATTAATTTCACTTTTAAAACAAGAATCAAAATTATTTATCACAACCTTTGCAGTTCGATTGCTGGAATGAATTACTTTCACGAGCAGCTTCTTTTTTATGATGCAGAAATATACAGCGCAACCAGTGTATAACTCCTGAACGTTAATGAACCGCTTCTGTTTATTAAATCAGACACACTCCTTACAATTTATTTAAGGCTTAAATCATTGTGGTTACTGACTAGTTCATTTGACAACGTTTAAAGATACACATGAATATTATCAGTAGTATTTTATCTTTAAAGTCATTAAAAGCCTGTGTAAACGGACCTTTTGCAACTTGCTTGTTTCCAAATATTTTCCAAATACTAAAGAATAGTTACTAAAACAGTTAAGAAAGCAGAAACCAGAGAAGGAATTGTTTGAATCATTACAAATCCAATTCGTACTCATAATAATGGCTAAAATCTACGTCTCTGTTTGTTAGATTCCAATTCATGCAGGCATAACTGCGGACGCTCCCTTGGCACTTGTTCATGTGATGATTCCTGTCGGGACAATAGAAACTGCTGTTATGACTATTACAGTGAGTTCCTCCTGATCAGACACTTTAGATCAATCACTATTCACAAATTCCTCTTGTATTGAGCATATGGGTCATTTCCAGAATTGAAAATTATTTTCTAATGTTCATATATGCAACTTTAAAGGGTTAGTTCACCCAAAAAAATGAAAATTCTGTCATGAATTACTCACCCTCATGTCATTCCACTCCCGTAAGACCTTCGTTCATCTTCGAAACTGAAATTAAGATACTTTTTGATGAAATCCGACAGGTATATATCTTAATTTGTGTTCTAAAGGTGAACGAAAGTCTTACGGGTTTGGAACGACATGAGGGTGAGTAATTCATGACAGAATTGTCATTTTTGGGTGAACTGGGGGCCCCATTAAAAAATTTCCAATACATAATGTACAACAAAACTTTATCTGTTTACTTTATACAGGCTACTGCTCACTGACAACAACTTGGCCAGCTACAACAGGTGCACCTACATCTTATCTGTCTTCAGATATTCATCTTATCAGATTCAGATATTACATTCAGATATTACACTCATATTAATGGCTCTTGTAGTCATACATGTATTAATGGCTTCATGGATAATATGTTTCTCTCTCTCTGCTAGATTTCCCCTCCTGCAGGTATGACTGTGGATACAACTTCGGCAGCTGCTCATGTGCCTACGACTGTCATAACTATGGCAACTGTTGCCCTGACTACGACAGTGAGTTCCTCTCGATCAGACAAACATGAAATACCGCAAGCACAAATCTTCCCTGTAGTGATCACATGTGTCATTATTACCTTTAATGAAATGGCTTTTGCTGAATCAAAGGAAACTTTTGCATTTATTTGTCTTCCTACTTCACTTTTATCTCTTCTCTTTTCACAGGCTACTGCTTAGAAACAACAACGACAACAGAAACAACATCAACATTCTGGATTGATACAACAGGTTCTGCTGCCATTCAGTTGAATTTAAGTGCACACTGAGATTAAACTAGCTTTGTAAAGGCAGTAATTAGTCCAGCTTTGCTCTTCTAACTAAATATGTACACTAATCAATGAAGTGACTCAATAATGTGTATATTAATCATACATTGACATCACTGTCTAAAATCTGTTTCTCTCTCTAGCTCCTTCCTGCATGTGGAACTGTGGATACAACCTCGGCAGCTGCTCATGCACTCATGACTGTCAGTACTATGGCAACTGTTGCCCTGACTACGACAGTGAGTTCCTCTCGATCAGACAGACACTTCAAGATGAAACACAAATCTTTCCTGTAGTGATCACATGTGTCATTATTACCTTTAATGGAATGGCTTTTGCTGAATCAAAGAAAACTTATGCATTTACTTTTCTTCCTACTTCACTTTTATCTCTCCTCTTTTCACAGGCTACTGCCCAGCAACAACAACAACATACTGGATTGATACAACAGGTTCTGCTGCCATTCAGTTGAATTTAAGTGCACACTGAGATTAAACTAGCTTTGTAAAGGCAGTAATTAGGCCAGCTTTAATGTTCTAACTAAATATGTCCACTAATCAATGAATTGACTCAATAATGTGTACATTAATCATACATTGACATCACTGTCTAAAATCTGTTTCTCTCTCTAGCTCCTTCCTGCAAGTGGAACTGTGGATACAACCTCGAAAGCTGCTCATGCGATCACGTCTGTCAGTACTATGGCGGCTGTTGCCCTGACTACGACAGTGAGTTCCTCTCGTTTAGACAGGATACTTTTAAGGAAAAAAATATTACAAAAACAAAACTAACTGGCTTTAATTTTACTTATCTTTTCCCTTTACAAAGGCTACTGTTTCATGACGACAACAACACAAGAAACAACAACACAAGAAACAACAACTGAGTTTATAATAGGTACTGTTGTCAGATAGTTGAACTAACTGAATGTTCAACAGCCTATGTGAGCACAGTAATTTCTCAAACATTTCCCTTCAAAATTTATACATACAACAGCAGACGAAGGCTCCTGCGAGAATAATTGTGGTGAATTTGTTTCAATCTGTGGATGTGACGACCTCTGTCAACGTTATAATGACTGTTGCCCTGACTACGACAGTGAGTTCCTCTCGATCAGACAGACACTTCGAATACTATACACAAATCTCTCTTGTATTGAGAATACAGTTTGAAAATATGATAATACATTGTATTTCCAGATATTAAAATGATTTTCACATCTTTTCCCTTCATACAGACTACTGCCTTATAACAACAACTGAATGGCCAACTACAACAGGTACATCTATGACTCTCTTATTTGTCTGTCGGATTCAAACCTTTCCCTGGTGTCTTGTTTGTAGAGGGAGGCTGATGTCCCTGTAGTCACATATCACACACATATTAATGGCTCTTGTAGTCATACATGTATTAATGACTTCATGGATAATATAATATGTTTCTCCCTCTGCTAGATTTCCCCTCCTGCAGGTATAATTGTGGACACAACCTTGGCAGCTGCTCATGCAACTACAACTGTTATAGCTATGGCAACTGTTGCCCTGACTACGACAGTGAGTTCCTCTTGATCAGACAGACACTTCAAGTCGAAATACTGTAAACACAAATCTTTCCTGTACTGATCACATGGGTCATTGTTACCTGTGATGAAATGGCTTTTGCTGAATCAAAGGAAACTTTTGCATTTATTTGTCTTCCTACTTCACTTTTATCTCTTCTCTTTTCACAGGCTACTGCTCAGAAACAACAACGACAACAGAAACAACATCAACATTCTGGATTGATACAACAGGTTCTGCTGCCATTCAGTTGAATTTAAGTGCACACTGAGATTAAACTAGCTTTGTAAAGGCAGTAATTAGTCCAGCTTTGATGTTCTAACTGAATATGTACACTAATCAATGAAGTGACTCAATAATGTGTACATTAATCATACATTGACATCACTGTCTAAAATCTGTTTCTCTCTCTAGCTCCTTCCTGCATGTGGAACTGTGGATACAACTTCGGCAGCTGCTCATGCACCTACGACTGTTATAGCTATGGCAACTGTTGCCCTGACTACGACAGTGAGTTCCTCTCGATCAGACAGACACTTCAAGATGAAACACAAATCTTTCCTGTACTGATCACATGGGTCATTATTATCTGTGATGAAATGGCTTTTGCTGAATCAAAGGAAACTCTTGCATTTACTTTTCTTCCTACTTCATTTTTGTCTCCTCTTTTCACAGGCTACTGCCCAGAAACAACAACGACAACAGCAACAACATACTGGATTGATACAACAGGTTCTGCTGCCATTCAGTTGAATTTAAGTGCACACTGAGATTAAACTAGCTTTGTAAAGGCAGTAACTAGCCCAGCTTTGAACTTCTGACTGAATATGTACACTAATCAATGAAGTGTGTACATTAATCATACATTGACATCACTGTCTAAAATCTGTTTCTCTCTCTAGCTCCTTCCTGCATGTGGAACTGTGGATACAACTTCGGCAGCTGCTCATGCACCTACGACTGTCATAACTATGGCAACTGTTGCCCTGACTACGACAGTGAGTTCCTCTCGATCAGACAGACACTTTGTTACAGATCCCTTGTTCCCCTGGACTCCATTTCCCAAGATCCTCCTGTTCTCCACACCTGCACTCACTTCCCTCGTCAGCTCCTCATCTTCACTCATCACCTGCACCTGGACTCTATTGTCAGCACTCCCCATATATTGCACTCACTCCCTTCACTCCTCGTCCGTTCTCTGTTTTGTTAAGATGTATGTTTGGTGATCTCTGCCTTCTGTTTAATAAATGTATTGTACGTATTGTGGAAATCCGTATCAGCCTCATCTCTACACCAGCATACGTAACACACTTCAAATACTATACACAAATCTCTCTTGTACTGAGCATACAGTTTGAAAATATGATAATACATTGTATTTCCAGATATTAAATTGATTTTGATATCTTTTACCTTTATACAGATTACTGCTTTATGACAACTGAATGGCCAACTACAACAGGTACATCTATGACTCTCTTATTTGTCTGTCAGATTCAAACCTTTCCCTGGTGTGTAGAAGGAGGCTGATGTCCCTGTAGTCACATATCACACACATATTAATAATCATACATGTATTAATGGCTTAATGTCAGTTCGTCTCTCTACTAGCTCCCTCCTGCAGGTATTCCTGTGGATATGACCTCGGCAGCTGCTCATGCGTTCACGGCTGTCAGTACTATGGCGTATGTTGCTCTGACTATGAAAGTGAGTTCTTCTAGATCAGACACTTAAAAATCAAATAAACAGCTTTCCAGTGGTCAGCACATGGGCCATTACATTTCCTGTGATGAACTGGATTTTGCTGAATCAAAGCAGAATTGTGCATTACTGTTCTTCCCCCTTGAGTTTTGTCTCTTTTCTTTACGCAGGCTTCTGCATAGCAACAATTCACCCACCAGATGATCCAACAGGTGCAATTCAGTTGAATTTAAATGACACTAATGACATTAAATGGATCAGTTTAATGTACAGCAACATTTGTAACTTTTCTTTCTAAATGTATACAGTGTCAATGAAGTGACATTGCACACATTTTAATGACATCATGGTTCAAATCTGTTCCTCTCTCTACTAGCTCCCTCCTGCATGTATAACTGTGGGTACCACCTTGGCTATTGTTCATGCTCCAGGGCCTGTCTTTTTTTTGGCGACTGTTGCCATGACTACGAAAGTGAGTTCCTTCTGATTAGATACACAAATATTTTCCTGTAGTGAACACATGGGTCATTGTATTTCTTGTCATGAAAAGGATTTTGCTGCATCATTTTGCTTGTGGTGTTAAATTTTTTCCCTTTCATTCGTATCTTTTCTCTTTATATAGACGTCTGCTTAAGAACAACAACACCAACAACAACAACAACAACAACAAAGTCAACTCACACGCAAGTTACAGCAGGTAACTTGCTAACTCAATTCTACAATAAGTAAATCCACCTCACCAGCTAATTACTCTTCAACAGCGATGCCATAGAAATATACAGGGCTTCCGCAAAAATGGAAGTTCAAACACAAAATTCTAAAGATAGCTGTGCGCTTGTTTCTCTGGCGGATAAGGTCTATCAGTAAAGTTACCCAATAATGTGTAAAGCTCAGTTCTAACCTGACATTATAATGACAATTAATGATCATCTGAAATGTACAACAATTCATGTAAGTGCAATAATTTCTCAAAATCATATATTTATATATTCGACAATAGATGAAAACTCTTGCGAGAATAACTGCGGCCAAAGGCTTCCCCTCTGTAGATGTGACGACCTCTGTCAACATTATGGCAACTGCTGCCCTGACTATGACAGTGAGTTCCTCTTGATCAGGCTGACCATTTAAAATGAAATACTACAAATAATAAAACAAATCATTCCTGCAGTCATCACATGATTCATTGCATTTCTTATGATGAAATGGATTTTGCTAAATCAAAAGAGGCGATGTAGAATTACTTTTCTTCCTACTTCACTTTTATCTCTTCTCTTTTCACAGGCTACTGCTCAGAAACAACAACAACAACAGCAACAACATACTGGATTGATACAACAGGTTCTGCTGCCATTCAGTTGAATTTAAGTGCACACTGAGATTAAACTAGCTTCATCCAGTAATTAGTCCAGCTTTGCACTTCTAACTAAATATGTATGGTAATAAATGAAGTGACCCAATAATATATACATTAATCATACATTGAGTAAAATCTGTTCCTCTCTCTAGCTCCTTCCTGCATATATAACTGTGGATACAACTTCGGCAGCTGCTCATGCACTCACGACTGTCAGTACTATGGCAACTGTTGCCCTGACTATCACTGTAAGTTCCTCAAAAAAAGACAAGAGGTCTAAGTTCAAACTTGACCTGGAGTTGAAGCATTTATTGCTGAATAACACTAATGTGTCAGAATATGGCATTTATACCAATAAGATAAATGAAAAAAATGATTCACAGCTCGTTATACAAATGATGTTTTGAAGAAAGTTCACACTGCTTTTTTCCATTCTATGAAAACATTCTGTGACCAGGAGCTTCATTTTAGTGTAAACCACTTCTTGAATACTTCTGGTTCATACTCATCCACTTTTTTCTTCTCTCCTTTAATCAGGGTATTGCCCATCAGACACAACATGGAGAGACTCAACAACAACAACATGGAGAGACTCAACAACAGGTACTAATGTCGCTAGTTTTTGTAATTTTTATCTGATTCAGAGTAAACTTGTTTGTAACTGTACATTTTTTTATTTAACATATTTTGTTTCTTCATGATTACCAGATTCTCATCCTCAGTGTGGAGGACACCTGTATGGTTCTGGACTGTTTTCCAGTCCAAACTACCCAAGCTATTACCATGATAATGCCTACTGTGTGTGGTATCTCTCTGCTCAGCAAGGACAGAGGATCTTCCTGTCATTTGTCGATGTGCAGTAAGTAAGACAGGTTCAGTGCTGTTGGAACCATGTTATCCATCCATTCATCCTCACTAGAATGGAAGGAGCCATTTGGGATTGGTTCCACTAACAACCTGAGGGTAGAACTAATTCCAAATGACTCCTTCCATTCTAGTGAGGTTAAAAAGTCAGATTAAAATATTTTGCTGTTTCATTCACAAATGTTTTGACAGTTCTCAATCATAAATGACATCCAAGAATACAGTACTTTTTTGGTTGATGTAAATTTTTGTCTATTTCTGATTCTTTCAGATTGGAGCGCTGCTGTAACTGTGACTACATCTCTGTATATGACGGCTCCTCCACTGGTTATCCACTGCTGGGAAAGATCTGCTTCAATGACACCAATAACCAGGTGTTGCACTCTTCTTCACGATACTTGACTGTTGTCTTCAGGAGTGACTACTCTGGCGTCAGCCATGGTTTTAAGGCCCTTTTCACAAGCTCTCTGACTGCAAATGAAGGTAATGCCATGTTAAGTAAAGTCTCAATATCTTTTTTAATATATAAATAATTCTGTTAAACAGCTGCTGTAACTTGTTTTTGATCCCTTCATTGCCATATTTAGTTTTTATTTTCACTTAATTTTTTTTTTTCTTCAAAAAGTATAAACAATCACATTCGTAATTCCTGAATTGAAATAAATACTTTAAAAGTGCACAATTAATTTAAGCGGATTAAACTTTTTCCTCTGCAGGTCGTGTGGATTGTTCCTCAGACAACATGGTCATTGTCATTCAACAGTCTTACCTCAACTCACTTGGGTACAGTGGAAATGACCTTTATGTGGATGATCATCTGTGCAGACCCACTATTACCAGTTATGAGGTTGTGTTCAGCTTCGCTCTCGACATGTGTGGAACTGCCAAAGAGGTATGATCTACATGTGTCAGATCCTGCATCTCTGTTTTCTTTGGCCAAAATTGAAAATTAGTCTTGATAGCTTCTTGTCAGCTCTTAATGCTTGAATTTTCTCTGTCAGATCAGTTAGACACCATAAATGTATGCATCATTGAGGGTCATATTTACTACACAACATCACCTGCTCACCATCTCTCTCTCTCCTAGATGATGAACGGTTATGTGTCCTACACCAACAATGTGCGGGCATCTCAGTCTCAGTCAGGTGAGATCACTCGTCAGTCACAGTTCCTACTACGCGTGGGCTGCCGAATGGAGCCGGACACTATAGTCCAGATATTCTACAAGGCCAAGGAGATCATCAATGCCAACATCACAGGAACGGGCCGCTTCAATGCCAGCATAGCCTTCTACACCTCCAGCAGTTTCTACCAACAAATCTATGACTCTCCATATGAAGTCAACCTGAATCAGCTTCTGTATGTTCAAGTCAAGCTAAACAGGCCTGACAACAGCCTGGATCTCTTCCTGGACACGTGTGTAGCGTCTCCAAATCCCAGTGACTTCAAAGACCGTTCCTATGACCTGCTGCGTAACGGGTGAGACAGTATTAGTAAGAATTCTGTTGGTACCTAGTGTTAAGTACTATAGTTCTTGTACTCATTTGTGTAGAATAATAGAGAAACCTGACTGTAGTCCAAATGTATTTATCTTTCAAATACAATACAAGTAATTACTCTTATTTTATCTTTTGTAGATGTCCCAGAGACAACACATATTATTCCTACACCAGCGGTCAGCACTATTATGCTCAGTTCAGTTTCCGGGCTTTCAAGTTCCTCCGGACTCACGCTTACGTGTACCTGCAGTGTAAAGTGATCATCTGCCCCGATAACGATTACAACTCTCGCTGCCGCCAAGGTTGCCGCTACCGTCGCAAGAGATCCCTCGACAGCACCTACCACACCAATACTGTGACGCTGGGGCCAATCAAACTCAAAGGTCAGAGGTCTCTCTGAGTCTCACAAATTTAAAGCAATAATTCACCCAGAAGTGACAATTCTGTCATTATTTACTCTCAATTGTGTTGTTCCGAACCCATGTGCTGTTATCTTCTCTGTGGAGCACAGACGGAAAATTCTGAAGAATCTAGGAACAATGTGAGGATAAACAACACAAGTAGAGTAAATACAGTCAGAATTATTGGGTCAGCTATCCATTTTAAAATAATTAAAAAAAAAAAGTAAAAGATAATTTAAAGTGTTTTAAGTATTATTTGCATTTTCCATACAATATTTTAAATGCTAGGAAAATGCTGAGCTGGTACACTGGTATAATTTCCTGTCAAGTTTGAATAATTAGTATATACGACTACTCTATCCCTTTATCCCTATACTCTGCAGGAGGGAGACGTGCTTTCAGACAGCGTGAGAAGATTGAGGCAGCAGAGTGATTTGATCATCATCAGCATCTCTATTTCTCATCTGTATCATTAATCAAATCATATTATCCTTCCTAAACAAATTGATTTAAATGAAATTTTGAAATGAATTTTCTTTAATTCATTAAAGCAATCCTTCTTCAGATGCACTTCTTTGTCTCTGTCAGTGGAATATACAGGTGCTGGTCATATAATTAGAATATCATCAAAAAGTTGATTTATTTCACTACTTCCATTCAAAAAGTGAAACTTGTATATTATATTCATTCATTACACACAGACTAATATATTTCAAATGTTTATTTCTTTTAATTTTGATGATTATAACTGACAACTAAGGAAAATCCCAAATTCAGTATCTCAGAAAATTAGAATATTGTGAAAAGGTTCAATATTGAAGACACCTGGTGCTACACTCTAATCAGCTAATTAACTTAAAACACCTGCAAAGGCCTTTAAATGGTCTCTCAGTCTAGTTCTGTAGGCTACACAATCATGGGGAAGACTGCTGACTTGACAGTTGTCCAAAAGACAACCATTGACACCTTGCACAAGGAGGGCAAGACACAAAAGGTCATTGCAAAAGAGGCTGGCTGTTCACAGAGCTCTGTGTCCAAGCACATTAATAGAGAGGTGAAAGGAAGGAAAATATGTGGTAGAAAAAAGTGTACAAGCAATAGGGATAACCGCACCCTGGAGAGGATTGTGAAACAAAACCCATTCAAAAATGTGGGTAGTGGACTGCAGCTGGAGTCAGTGCTTCAAGAACCACTACGCACAGACGTTTGCAAGACATGGGTTTCAGCTGTCGCATTCCTTGTGTCAAGCCACTCTTGAACAACAGACAGCGTCAGAAGCGTCTAAAGACAAAAAGGACTGGACTGCTGCTGAGTGGTCCAAAGTTATGTTCTCTGATGAAAGTAAATTTTGCATTTCATTTGGAAATCAGGGTCCCAGAGTCTGGAGGAAGAGAGGAGAGGCAACCAATCCACGTTGCTTGAGGTCCAGTGTAAAGTTTCCACAGTCAGTGATGGTTTGGGGTGCCATGTCATCTGCTGGTGTTGGTCCACTGTGTTTTCTGAGGTCCAAGGTCAACGCAGCCGTATACCAGGAAGTTTTAGAGCACTTCATGCTTCCTGCTGCTGACCAACTTTATGGAGATGCAGATTTCATTTTCCAACTGGACTTGGCACCTGCACACAGTGCCAAAGCTACCAGTACCTGGTTTAAGGACCATGGTATCCCTGTTCTTAATTGGCCAGCAAACTTGCCTGACCTTAACCCCATAGAAAATCTATGGGGTATTGTGAAGAGGAAGATGCGATATGCCAGACCTAACAATGCAGAAGAGCTGAAGGCCACTATCAGAGCAACCTGAGCTCTCATAACACCTGAGCAGTGCCACAGACTGATCGACTCCATGCCATGCCGCATTGCTGCAGTAATTCAGGCAAAAGGAGCCCCAACTAAGTATTGAGTGCTGTACATGCTCATACTTTTCATGTTCATACTTTTCAGTTGGCCAAAATTTCTAAAAATCCTTTCTTTGTATTGGTCTTAAGTAATATTCTAATTTTCTGAGATACTGAATTTGGGATTTTCCTTAGTTATAATCATCAAAATTAAAAGAAATGAACATTTGAAATATATCAGTCTGTGTGTAATGAATGAATATAATATACAAGTTTCACTTTTTGAATGGAATTAGTTAAATAAATCAACTTTTTGATGATATTCTAATTATATGACCAGCACCTGTACAGCAGAACAGCTAAGGAATAGGCCAATGTGTTTAAAATTGAAAGTAAAAGTGTACAAGTTAGAATGTTACATGGTGGATTCTATATAGCTGTACATGTAAAGATACGGTGAGTTCATCATGTGGAATGGGCTGTTTAAATGTATTGCTCTATACGGTCTCATTTACAAGACATGGGTACTCTTTAAAGGGATAGTTCACCCAAAAATGAAATTATCCCATAATTTACTCACCCTCAAGCCATCCTGGGTGTATATAACTTTCTTCTTTAAGCTAAACACAATCGGAGTTATATTTTAAAAAATCCTGATTCTTCCAAGTTTTATAATGGGAGTGAATAGTGCCATTTTTGAAGCCCAAAAAAGCGCATCCATCCATCATAAACGTAATCCATATGGCTCCAGGGGGCTAATAAAGGCCTTCTGAAGCAAAGCTATGCGTTTTTGTAAGAAAAATATCCATAATTATAACTTCATAAACTGTAAATACTAACTTACAGTAATGGCCGTCCACGCATTCACGAGAGAGTCGAGTTTTGGCATATGATTTAGGACGCAGGTGTAGCATAAACTTATGAGAGTAGAAATAAATAGGATTGTTCAAACCCAGGCCTACTTCGCCTGCACAAGCTGACCTCCGTTACATGAGGACAGGACACCATTAACAAATAGCATCCACATTTCTAACTTTGTCAAAGTCCAAAATGTACACTTCAAAGTGTGAAAGGTAGTTAAGACATTGGTAAAATAGTCCATGTGACTGCAGTGGTTCAACTTTAATGTTACGAGGCGACGAGAATACTTGTGCGCAGAAACGAAACAAAAATAATGACTTTCTTTAGCAATTTCTTCCCTTCCGTCATTCTCCTACGCTGTTTATGTTGTAAACACAGTGCAGCGCTTCCAGGTTCTATGTCAGAACGCAGGCTCAATATTGGTCGACGCTGTACACGTGAGCTCCATGACGCATGTGTGTGCTGCTGACGCAGCTGGTCAATAATATTTTATTCATATTTAACTTTATCCAGGAAAACCATTATCCTCAGATGGTAAATGCTACATTAAGGAACCAACACTCTCTGATAAGTTCTACTGTCTAGTGTACGTTTTAGCAACTGATAGAATCCCATTCACAGATGTGTTTTGGAAAAGATGAGATATTCGTCAGAAAGTCAAAAGTTTTTTTCATCAACAGTTTAAAAACTTACATCAAAAGCAAATTTACCATGGATCATACAGTCATACAAACATCATCTTGAAATCATCTTTACAACACATATTTGAATATACAAACCTGCTTTTCTGGATATTTTGCAGCATTGCTCCAGGTCACTGTCATGACAAATATGGATCAAGTATGTCCATTGGTGAAAACTAATTTACATATTTAAATAATTATTAACAAGCCTCAGGCTTGATATACTGCTGCTGACTTGCACATTGAGTTTAAGCTTTAGTTTGACCTTCCAAATGATTTGTTCTTAAATGGAATGATGCAGTATTACAGTGGGTGTTTCCAGTGAAAGACTACCATTAGAAAATTGAAACCAGTGAGGACTTGGGTGTTCTAATTTTACAAGCATTAACTCAAATTATACAGGTGGCAATTGACAGTGTAATGGATCGTTCAGCTCGGTCATAATTCACAAAACTGTGAACTAGAAACTGGTTTCATCTTTACTGTATAGACATGTAGGTTTTAATAATTAGTTTTGTATGTAGCAGGTGTTTGTCTTTCTTTCTACACATACAGGATTTGAGATTTAATCTATGATTAAAGAATTTCTATTTCTTTAACTTTTCTGGTGGATCTAAGACATAAGAGACCTTTCAAGTTTTATTCGCAGGAAGATATTTAGGAAACTCACCACATGGCAAAGGTGGCTCCCTCACGTGGACCACATAAAAGTGCAAGGCAAACATTTTTGGTTTTGAGAATTAAATGACAGGAAAGTCATTGCAGTACACATCGCATAACTCGGGTTTATTGACATTCAACATCAAATCCACCAAAACATGTTATTCAATACTTATCTGATACTTTAGTTCATTATGCAGACAGAATTATAGTAGCACCACAGACGTTTCCAAAAACATTACAAATAACATCTACAGAATGGCACCGGTGGTAGCGATGAGGGTGAGAGAATGAAAGAGAGAGACCAGTGTGCCCACACTGCTAAAACACAATCATCAACACTGCTTTACAAAACCAGTGTATACAGCCATGTGCTATATGGTGCTAAGTAAGAAGACCTCAGGTCACTAAAATGATCAGTTTGGACAACAATCCTACAGGACACTATTTCCCACTGCTAAACAGCCAGGTACTTATCTGTGCTATTTCATTTTCAGTCTCAACCTTGATGATTTAAGTTAAGCTTAAATAATGTAGCTCTCTCAACCAATAAGCAAGTAATAATTTGTATCAATAAATCATTTTTATCTTAAATTAGAGGAAAGAAAAATTAAATATGGCAATGTCATGTTACAACATTTAAACTAAAGCGTTAGAATAGCCAAAACATTTACTGTCATTCATGTCACTGAAATCGAAATGTAAAAATAATAATAATACAAAATGTTAAGTCACAACTTTCAGAAATTAACTGTAGGCACTGATTACTGAACTCTGGCACTTATAAAAAAAAAAGAGTTGAGGCAAAATCTGTGTTCTGAATGATTACAAAATTGGAAAATTCTCAAAATCTCAAACTGGAATAATCTGGGATAGTAGTTTTTGATGTGAGAACACCATTAGCATCCACATTTCTTACCTTTTCAAAGACCAAAAAATGTGCACTTTGAATGTGGCTTACTGACTTCATCATAACATAGCAATAAAATAATTACAAAGCAGAGTCAACCAATTTTGTCTTTGGAATGTTCCAGATACTATAATTGTATTATTATGTAAAACAGGGCAATGAAGAGGCCAGCAATACCCATGTGTCCTTATTTGTGCTGACCTCTTGCAAAGTGGCAGGCAAAGTCATAGCTGTTTCTGCATCTGTGTCCGCATATGTTACACTGAAAAGGGTTCTCGTAACCATGGCAACCCATGTGGATGGTGTAGAGGATGTTGTCAGGGAAATATATGTGACAGTGGGGGCAGTGGTGAAGCATCTGGGGGTCCTGTACTGGAGTGGGCGTCCCTGGCTGGCTGTTGGTACCGCTGGGAGTGCTGGTTCTCTCGCTGCAGGGTCCCACCCCTGGGCTACAGCCACTGTGCGCTGCCGGTCTGGGCTCGGGAGTGATGGGAGAAGAAGCTTGAGCCGCGCTGACAGAAACGGCAGCGGGTGCCGTCACAGGCTGCTGGACGAGGAACGTGGGTTTTTCGTCGGGTAGAGATTCTGCTCCGGGAGATACCGGTGCACCTTGGGCTTCAGGTGGGATGCTGGCGAGCTGACCGGCCAAAGTCGAAAGCTGGTTCAGCGGGTTGTCCAATCCCATGTCCTGGTCCTCCCTGGAGCCACTTCCAATTGCTCCACCAGCTTGCGCATCCTTTCCTAGGCTGTTATAAGCCTCCTGATGGAGGTGGGCGTGAGGAGGGAGATCATGACCGAAGTCGCCCAAGTGGTGCTGCTCTGAGCTGGGCTTTTGCAATACCATGGATGGAGGGCTGAGGTTGATGAGTAGCCGGCGGCCATAACCCAGAGAGTTTCCTCTTTTCTGGAGGACACTGAGCATTTTCCGGTGTGAGATAGCAGAGCGTGCGCCCTTCATAGGAAGGAGTTTGTGTCTTCGACGTCGGTGATGAGAAAGGTTACTGCGATCGCTGCAGCGGAAAGAGCAGAGCTCACATTTGTAGGGCTTCTCACCCGTGTGAGAGCGCATGTGCGCCTCCAGGTGGCGCTCGTACGCTGAGGCGAACGGACACAAGTGACATCTATGGGGTTTTTCACCTGGAGGAAGAGATAGGGAACATCTTATGTACTTGGTAAGCTGATGAAAAGACCAAAAAGCAGCTATAAAACTAGTCAGAGTGTAACTAAAGTTTTCAGTCTTACCTGTGTGGATGCGAATGTGTTCGATTAGCCGTGCGGTGCCTCTGGTGGCGTAGTTGCAATAGCGGCACTTGAGTTTGCCATCATATGTTCTCTCAAAGCCATCCACTAACATCCCTGAACTATCTTCTAAGGATATGTCCACTGCTGGGTGCTCCAGGCCATTCTGACCAAGTTCTTTAAGGAAAAAAAGAGAACAGATTAAGACATGTGACACATCAAGATGTTGTTATATTAGAGTTTTGCATTCAGCACACTAGAATTAGGGCTGTCGCAGAAAAGGAATTTCCCTTGGGGTGATTTTGAGTTGCTCAATACTGCAATATGCGATCTTATCGCTATATTATAATTGTTATTTTGCTGTATAAATAAGCTCTTTGTGCTATTATTATTTTTTATATACAGTTAGTTCTGATTTTTGAATCTGACTGGACAAGAAGTGCTGATATTTCAGAAGTTTCAGCTCTTATGCTAGAGCGCCAAAAGTTGCATAGTGTACCTTTAAATATCATTTTAACAAATGTATCATATTTGTCAACATTTTGGCATGATATATTTTGAGGTGTCAGTGTTGAGAAGTTCAGAGACTGCATGTTAGTTAAAGTTACATTATTTAACTTTTGGCCCTCTAGCGGTTAAAAAACAAAACTGTGCATTTTGTGGAGGAACACTGTTTTGGTTGTGCTTCAGCTATGCGTGACTGCGGATGAATATGGTTCTTTCTCATAATTAAAAAGAGAGATTATCCTACTGCTCATAAAACATTCACTACAAGGTTTAAGAGATATAACCAGTTTAGATGGAAAGGATCTCAAGCTGACTAGCTGAAGACATTACAGTAGCTATACCCATTAACAGAAATGGTAGATAATGCTTTACAATAAACTCTGTTAGAGAGCTACATATGGCAATTTATCTGATCAATAAAATCCCTTACTCACCTGTTGAGTAATAAAAACCCCATCTCCACGTCACTTTACAACATTTCAAATCCCTCTGTTCTCGCTATCTCCGAAAAGCCAAGCCAATGTTGATTCTTGTTTTATTACAAGCTGTGTGACTATTGCATTCTCTTTTTGTCAGCAGACCAATTCTAAGTTTTTTTAAACATGTGATTCGAGATTTAGCGTGCACCATGTCCATCTTTCTCGCTCGTTGTGACAACTAACCTATGGCACTCCCACACCACACATGCGTCAAAGTAGCCATAGCAACTTTTCTCTATTTACAGATATAATGAGACACACACAGGCGAGTGATGTATGTACGCAATTTCCATACATGCGTTTCAATCCAGCCCGGTCTAAAATATAAATGCTTATAATAATAGGCTTACCATAGTGAATCAAGGTAAGACAAAAACACGTTTTGGAAGAAGGATTGATTATGTATTGACAAATTATTTACATTTTGTTCATTTTGAACCAATAAATGTTACATAGTGTAACTTTAATTTATTGTTCCAAAATTAACAACAAAAATGTAACAACACTGGGATCCCTGCAGCATGGCTAGAAGACATAGATAATTAAATTAAATAATAAATATTAAATAAGTAAATTATAAATAATTTAAATAAATAAATAACTTTAAAAGTGTATTAATAACTACAAACCAACAATTGGTCTCAAACTAGCACCTACTGATGGATGGCTTAAATTAGGTTAAATTTGCAAAATAAAAAAATATTTTTTACTTATTTTTTTATTTTAATAAACAGAAAAAATGTAAACCTAATGTAAAGTAAATAGAAAAAAACGTTTCTATTATTTTGTGTGACCTCCTAAAGTTGGTGAATTTCACCAGGTAAGTAAATCACCTTTTTTTTACCGAGGAAAAAAATGTTTCAGGCTCTTTTTTGTACCCTATTCATGGTAAGTACCATCAGATGAAAATGTATGCATGCAGATGTTTAAAAAACGTGCATTAATACTGAATCATAAAAAGCACAACTACATTCTGATACATTTTGTACATTTTTAGTCGAGCATTACCTCCTTGGAGATCCTCACTGTCTTTCACTCCAATGACAGAGCCAGATATCATGTTGACATGTTGGGTCTGCTGACTCAGGTACTCCTGAAAGTCCTTCACAAAATCCAGTGGTTCTGGCTTCTCCTCGCCCATTGAAAGATCTGCACCGTCGTTCTCTGCTGTCTTAAGCTAGACCAAACAGACTGTAAATAAAATACAACCAGAAGACCGTAGAGATGTAAATTTAATAAAAACTAATATATGTAACATGACACCTACTTCAAACAGCAACAAAATAAAACTTTATAAACAGTCTATAAAGTGTGAATCCAGTCGATTCTTCTACAATTACATGTAACCACAGGCAAACAGGTCGGTAAACAAATGTCATATAATATCTTAAGCTAATAAGTTACCGTGGAACTTGTGACAGTTGTAACAAACACTAATCAGTTGTATTAGTCTGGCTGTTATCCAGTTGACAAGGTAACAGGCGTTGCTATGATAGCAAGTGTGAACGTTGACGTTGCTATGTATTTCTAACTATTACGCTATCGTTAATACAAATAATTAAAAACAGTTACCTTCTCAAAAACGTCGGATGAATTAAAACCACACTCGGTTGTTGGGTGTACTGACTGTCGACCCGTTATTTAAGGAGATATTAGAAAAATGGGAGGAAATAAAGCTCCATGTTGATGCTGGACAGCTAACGTCAGCGAGTTAGCACGACTGATTCAGTTGAAAACAGATTTTAAACGAGCTTTACATTTGACCAGCCGTTAGATCGACGTGTTTGAAACATACTCCGTGTGTCCACTAGGACTGTGTCATTAGTAAACGGAGAGTAAAACCCGATGTTTGGTGGGCCAAAATGATGCTCTGCGACATCAAAACAAAAGAAACGAATGGGTGAAAGTTCAACCAGGTGGTGCGCCGCTGAAATGATTCCGACTTCGTTCTGAGTAATGAACATTTAGTTCCTGTGTGTCACTGTGAGTGTACAGGACTTCTGCAGAGCAAACCAGACGTTTAAAAGGAATGTATCCTAACACATTATCCTAAAATATGCGAACATAGGAGTGAATTATGCATAATTTCAATTTCGTGATTTGAGCTGGTGTTGCCATTTTGCCATGTCTATAGTGTTAGCCTGTATGTAGCCTAAATTTGTTAAAATGACAAACTGTCAAACAATTAAGACGTATTCAGTTATTCCCTTCCTCTAATCAAATCATGTTTTCTTAATATTTTAAATAACAAAAGCCATGTTCATAATGACGGCATATCGTCCAGGAAAGGACATCGTTTCGATGGAAAACAACAGCACAAATATTGTAGCCTATATGTAAGTATTTACAGTGGAGTTTAACTTGCTGTCATTAGCTATAGCTAATGATAAATCAGTATGATATTATAAATATTTCAAAAAGATTAAAAATATTACATTTAACTTGATACTCTCACTGTCAATGCCTCATTGAGCAATTAACTAGAGCTTTATTTCCATCTTGTTATTATGTAAATAATTTAGTTATAGGCCTAATTAAAAGCATATTTGTGAAAGTCTTGTGTGCCATTTTACCTTTTTAATATTTTCTTAAATTAGCTAGATCTTAATCATATTAATTGACATTAATATCCAAATGGTAGCCTACTGCAAAACAGATCCATTAAAAAAAAAAAAAAACCTTTTAGAGTTTCAAAACCTGCATCAAGTGCATTGATGATTCATCTCCTTTTACCAGATTGGCTAAATACATGGATAATTTCCATATTCAAATGTCATGGGCAATTTGATGAGTACTTGAGCCAATTGCATTACTTTAAATAGCAGGATTGGCTCATTTATGTTTCATAGCGTTTAATATTTAACTAGAGGGGAAGTTAGCCGAAGATCGCATTGCCCCATTTGTGTCAGGGTTGTAGGAAAACCATTGAAGAGGTTGTGACAAATGACCAGTTAGAGCGAGAGCTTTGGATCCTTATGACACTCTTCAGAGTTGTAATGAGAGGGTTCTAGTGTAACATGTGGCAATTCATTGCCTGTGATCATGGTTCACATGACCAGAAAACAACTTGTCTGGCACTCATTGGAGGTTAAAATGTTAAAAATGCCTATTCATATAACCTTATTGTGGAGTTAGACTTTTCCCCTACAGTAAAATAGGTGTTGTGGGACACATAGCAAAAAAAAAAAAAAAAAAAAAAAAAAAAGGTCAGATTTTACTACCAAGCTATTATCTAACACAAATCTTTTAGATGCCATGCGTGGACCCCTAAATATGATAATACTGGTGCGAGGGCCCCCCCATCCTAAAATTTAAAAGGCATCTATATATTTTCATATATAAAGACCAAATTTATACTGTGAAAATTATATAATTATATAAATATGTGTAAAACAGAATTTGGAAAATATTTAGTTTTTATTATAATACATTAATACATTTTTTTCCTTCTCACTATATTACTGTGCTGTACTATCCACCTTATTTTTCAACACGTAGTAAAGTGTTTTCTGTGAATGTGCAAGACTTATGATTTATTATCCACTATAGGGAAATAACGAGAAGAATATCAAAGTGCAGTAAACTGTAAAACTGTTTGCGCTACAAACCAGTATTTATAATTAAGACAATACATTAAAATAATATGGTAAGAAATACACGTTTGCAGTATCAAGCAGCATAAAGAGCTGTTTTGTTCAGCTAAAAATAACTAGAAGCGAATGACACCAGAAGCTAGACCCATTAAATTTACAAATGGCCGTGCCCGCTGTTACCTGAAAAATAAGGTAGATAAATGTATTTGTTTAATTTAAAAAAATTTAATATTTTAATCAATGTTTTATTTATTTTATCCAAGTTATGTAGTTGGTTAGTTAGTTTTTATGATTCATTTATTTACATTTGTACACTGATTTCCTCAGACTTTTCCCTTAGCACTCCCTTGTGGCCCCAGACCCTAGTTTGAAACCCACTGATCGGACATTATTTTTTTATTTTGCAGTTATCCTGAAATCCATTAAAACTCATGACTCACAAATAACATTGCATTTGTGTTGTGATCTCAAACAGACAATTCTTCTTACCAAAAGCATGTAATTGCTGTTTATGTCTAAAATTCTGTACTTTACTGTAAATAGGGCTGAATCCAGCTTCATTACACACTTAGGACACTAGATGGCGCAGGATGTCAAGTTGTGATGAAGGGAAATAAGGTAGGCCTGTATGGCTTAATATCATATTTTCTTTCACTCTTTTGCATTTATTATGCGCAAAGCGTATTCAGTTGTCAGTGTTTTGATTGTTGCATATGAATGAGCTGAGAAGTCTTGATTCAAAGTGCACCAATATATTAGCGTTATTGAATGAGAATTATAAATGAAGTCAAACAGACTTTAGACAGTTACAATGAGGTGCAGCATTTACAGTCTGTGGGTTTCAGTGAAAAGCGGCGTAAACTGATCCAAAGGCAGGCACGACAGCCCGACCTTGTGGGGTTGAACTACGACCCCTGAAGCAGTCAATTACAACACTTCCTAATGGCCTGTCCACACTAATGTTATTTTATAGCAATTTAATTATGCTCAGGTTTCCCGTGAAGCCACTTCCCCTTAAATAATTCAAGCAGGGTGACAGTAATTTGTCAGTTGAAAAAGATTAATTGGGGTTTCAAGTGGGCTTCTTTTCATGAAGCGTTATTGTTTTCAAAGCCGGAGTGCAACAGTAGGCCTCCATGTGAAAAAATAGTTGCTGTGATGATAACAGTTAGCTCTCTCTCAGCTTGGTCAACGTCAGATTAAGAGATTCTGGAAATCTAGAAAACTAGACTGTTTAATATCCAACGATGTTTCAGTGTTTTATAAATGCCATTGCGACCTTTCTTTCTTTCTGGTTTTGACACCCGGTTATAGTATCCAAATATTTGATTACAGCTCGATATACTTTCAAACTCACGACTTGAAGTTATTCGGTCACAATTGGTTCAATTTGTTTGTCCTGCTTAGTTTTCTCCCTTCTCACTCTCCATTTAAATTTGGCATCTGCAGAGTGTCTGAAGCCGCTCCATCTACACCTGCTCGGGGGTAAGTCAGACCAAGTTCCCCCGTAGCCCTAATTCACATTTAAAAGCCTTTGAATGAGCAGGCCCCCTTCTCTCCTCCAAAGCGCTTGATTTATGTGCTGTTTGTGGTTTTATAGAATGCGAAACAATTCATTTTCTCCTGAAAAGGAATTGGGTATTAATTTGGAGAAGGCCCCTGAGCACTTTTTTAAGACTCCAATCATATGCTGGAGTCATTTAAAGGCTGCCGTGGACATTAGCCCCCGAAGAAAGGCTTTTAATCCTGCCTGAAGAGCGCAGCTATAGAAACGGCTGCCCCAACGCAAAATCATTACTGCTAAAGGGTGAAGGAGGACCACTGCTGGATTTATTCTTCACGCCCCCAAGACTATTTATTTCTGGAGAGACCCTATCTTACACCCCCACCCTTGTGCGACACGGGGCGTGTGTAGAAGTAGAGAAAGGGAAAGAAATGGGATAAAGGAAGTACATATTAAGCTTTTCATTTTCCTGCCACTTAATTTCCTCGCGGCCGCCTGTGTAATGAATGTAATTGCTACCTTTGATGAGAACACTATTATCTGAATCACACTTTAAATGGGCAAACAAGGCCCCCTCCATCCGCTCTCTCCCCCCATCACAAAGCGGGTATGAGATCTCTAATTATGTGACAGAACAAGTGGTTTTTCTCAAAGCCGTGGCGTTGCGCTCGATTGCCAAAGAGCAGCCTTGGTTACATTTGCACAAAGGCGCAGATTAGCGGCGATACGCACGCCACACACAAAGATGGGCGTTTTTATCATTAATTTCCTGCGTGAACCAATGAATGTCTCTGTACAGGAAATTCTCATTTAGTCGAATGCCAGATCTCATTTTCTAAAAACCTAGTCCAATCTGGCTGATTGGAATATTGCACCGAAATCAAATCCAAAGGGGATAAAAGGAATGCCAAAGCAATGCCACATCCTATCTATGTGAATGGGTTATTATTTATGTTTTAATTATTTATGTCAAATACATCCTGAAAGCAACCATTTTACCTCATCCTTGTATAGTTTGTGTGCTGCTTGGATCACGTTCTAACTTTTGTATGACACACGGATCCTCAAACAGACAGTTCAGTTATTCATGAGGATTTATCTTTGCACATCTCTCGGCGCGCACGCGGTGAATAGCTGTTTAATAAAAGTGTCGGGCGCGTCCTACAGATGACGTGCCTTTACGAGGCAACGCACGATAAAACCGCTGTCACCTTATGAAGTCTGAACGCGCGCGCGTCCCTCTGGCAAAGTATTAAAGCTTCGACGGAGAGATTTTCAAACGTCACAGGTGACAGCACGCTTCAATTCGGGCGAGCTCTTTAGCCCCGCCGAGATGCAAAAAACTATAAAGCAACGTCACAAATGATGAATTACACAATTATTCTTAAATGGCTAGCGTTTTGAGCTATATGCAAAGCCATTTGGCACCTTAAATGTGAGTTATTATTCTTCAAAGCAAGCTATACTTAAATGATAAAGTGATAATCAATTCCTTTGACTATGATGCCTCGCTTGGAGCCTGGGGGAAAAACTACTGATCACTTCTATTGGTCTGCAAATGATGGTACTTACAGCATGACAGATGGCTGGCAGGAGGAATGTGTGACTTTAGAAAGGTTTATAATGTCTGAAACAGGCTGCCATTCGGGCCCAGTCAGGCAACAGAGGAATGGGCCAATATTTCTGAGTGAAGTGGCATTTTAGCTGTATTTATCTGAGGATCTCTACACCAAAACCATAGGCACTAATAAAGAAGATGCTGTAATAGCTTTTGACTGGGTCCAGTCGCTCTGGATGGGGAATGAACTGTCCTTTGCTGAATTATTGTGGCCAAATGCCATTTGTACAGCCTGAAAAGTGGGGGCATTTATCCTGACTGTCAGTGCTTGGCAATAGCTCATAGTCCTGAATGATATCTCCCAACGCACAGTTGCCCCAATACTCCCATTTCATGCTCGGCGCTGAGAGGGAAACTAATGGATAGCACTGTCTGAAGGCAGATAATTTAGAGCATCTTCTGTCAAATCTTTAAAACACATGGCTCTACACAACCTAGCGGATACAGTGGAGTGCATCCAGCGGCACCACCCCTGCGCCTCCCTGCCACTTTGTGGCGCTGAACCAGGGAAATTCATCAGAAATGGCTTTTTAATTCTCAAGAGTAAAATATGGGTATCGGCTTAATGCTGAATTTGGGTAATGTTTAGTTTTGTTTTAGTCTTCCTGTGCACAGATATACACGTGAATGTATGCATGTTCACAGTGAAGACGTTTTGTTCCATGAAATTTGCAAGTACGTTGGTAAATGTTTGTATTAACTCATTATATTAAAGGCACAGTTCACCCAGTTCATCATTTACTCACCCTCGTGTCATTCCAAACCTGTATGAGTTTATTCTGCCGAACACAATAGAATGTTCCAAATAACATTGGCTCCCAGTTACGTAAATAAATCACTGAAAAAGCCATACAGGTCATGATTATATTGTGGTGCTATAGAAAACATTTTCTAAAAGAGTTGTAACTAAAACACAGAATCTTAAATTTAACAGAAGTAAAACTAAAAAACTGATGCTCTCTTAATTTATTATTGATTGCACATGCTGTTCATTTGGTTGACTGTCTGTATTCCAAAAATTAGGTAACATCCAGACACAGAGGACATCTCAGGTTAAAGAGATCCAATAGAGTATTGATTATTGATAAAAGCTGATCATTGGCATAATCATGTCTAATAGACTCCTTATCTCTTTTTTAGACTATAACAATTCATTGTTCCTCCAAACCTGTTCATTTCCATTCTTCTAGGTTTCAGTTACTACTCTTTAAGAAACTGCTTTCTATAGCACCACATGATATTTTGCCATGGACTAATGACCCTCCGCCCAGTGTTTTCTGTAGCCCAGTCTCTGCTATCATTTTTAAACAAAGGTCCAGTTTGCTTTCCACATCACAGAGGTTAGTATGTTTTATTTATACTCCACACAAGTTGACGCTGTAACAAGGAAGTACTCCATTACCTCTGTATTCTGTTTCTGAATGAATAGCCCCTCTAGTATTATTCACTTTCCCTGAACACTGCTCTTATCTTGCGCTGTACCCAGTAGGCCTCGTTAGTCACCATATGAGGTGAGTGGCCAGGTCATAATGGGAGAGAGGAATGACCCTCGACCTCCTTGACCTCTTATCGATCTCTGGGCCTAGTGCAGCTGGGCCACTGTGTTCCAATGCATAGGGGGAGGAATTTAAACACGACACGCACTGTACCATGCCAGCGTGCAGTTGGGGAGATCATTAATAACATGCATTTTACCTGTACAACAGTGACAAGCCAACTAGAGCGCAGAGGAGCAGGGAGTTTATGAACACAAACATGGGGCTTACATAAAGAAGTAACAAAAGAGAATGGATAAAGAGCTGTAGATAAACAAAATCCAATAAAACAATTTTTCTGTCTGTCTGAATTCTCAGTGGTTTGAAGTTAGGGAGGCTGATGAAGAGATGAATAGATAGTGAATTGTACTGAATACTGCCATGCTTATCTTAATCAGAGGAGCAGTTTGGTTTACGGAGTTGTGTCTTTAATTTTGAGTGAGTAAATGCTCAAATATTTGACCTTCTTCTTGTCATATTAAGATATATATATCTTGGCAGAACAGATCTGCTACTCTGCTGGTGCTGTTGATTATTGCTGTTGTAGATTATTTCTGCTGCTGCAGCGCGAGTACAGGGACTTGCTACTGCCAATACAAACACCGATACACTGCTTGGTATGTAAGACATGCTGCTGCTGCTGCACAAATAACATATATAAAATTACCCATAGCAGTCCTGTACAGGCGAAGCTGAGGAAGGTGGAGGGTCTAACCATCAATTTAAATGTTGAGAAGCAAGCTCATTGGATGCAGATGCAACAAAAACCAATCAGCTTGCGGCATAATAAATGATGTAAATGTCATCAGGTTGTGTTAAGGACTCATCAGCCTGTGACAGAACTTGTTATATATATATAGAGAGAGAGCCTGTGTGAGATATAAATATATATATCCTGTAATTATATATATACAGCCATTAATTCAGTCTTCTACTGATTTGGTGCTCTAAAAACCATTTCTTCTTATTAATGTTGAAAACAGTTGTGCCGCATAATATTTTTTGGATTTTCAGGATTTTCTTTTTATGTTCAGAAAATGTAAAATAATTGCATTTATTTGAAATAGAAAGTATATTATTAATGTATTTAATGTCACTTTTGATCAATGAAATGCATCCTTGTTGAATAACAGTATTCTTTAAAAAAAATCCTACTTACGGTCTTCAATGGTAGTCTCTGTGTGTGTGTGTGTGTGTGTGTGTGTGTGTGTGTGTGTGTATATATATATATATATATATATATGTTCACATAGTTTAGGATTAAGGGATGTAGAATATGGTCATGCAGAATAAGGCTATGTGCTTTATAAGTACTAATAAGTACTTACTTAATATGTGCTTTATAAGTATTAATAAACAGCCAATATCCTAGTAATATGCATTCTAATAAGCAACTATTAATAGTGAGAATTGGACCCTGAACTAAAGTGTATATATATATATATATATATATATATATATATATATATATATATATATATATATGTTTTTTTTTGTGTTTTTTTTTGGTATATGTATGTATGTATGTATGTATGTGTGTGTGTGTGTGTGTGTGTGTGTGTGTATATATATATATATATATATATATATATAATTTATTACACTTTTACAGATTTTTTTAAATTATTTTTTTCAAGCATTAGTCTTTTTCACTCTTTCTGTTTCTCTTTGTCTTTCTCTGTTTCTCCCTTTTACTCTTATTCTATTTATTCTGGTATCTGGTGAGGCTTCTTTTCTTTGCATGGGTCTATCACACAGACTCTTTCTCTTTCTAGATCCTATCACTTCTTACACTTTCACAACTCTGCTTATTTTCTCATCTTCCTGCTATCAGACACATATGCACTTTTATTCACCTTGACCTTTGGTCCAGTGAAGACTACAATAGCAGGCTTGTACACCTGTAAAGAATTGTCTTTTTGGTTTCCAAAAAAAAAAAAGGTAGGCCGCATGAGGGAAGTAAGCCGGTGATGTAAGCATGTAATAGTTTTCTATAAATAATCGAATGACAACATGGGCACAATGGCATCTGGGGACTGTAAAAGAATATGTAGCCAATTTTGGTGCTATTAAAGCGAAATAGAGAACAAAATATATAAGAGGTCGAGGGAAAGGTTTCATTTGTAACCAGGGAATAAGGGCTTTATGGCAGCAGAGGATACAGTAACTATTAAGGACAGAAAAGAAAAAAAGGGTCTTAACATTGAACAAAAGGGAAAATATGTGCTGTGCATAAAATCAATCGGTCGATAATTGGCTCACTTCTCATGTGTGTGCAGGTGGGTGGCCATACATCTCTTCCTAGGAGCACTGATTTGATTTGCACTTATGTTTTTACAAATAATCAATGCTTCATTTTGACCGCATAACAGATCGTGCCTTGTATAGTACGCTTTCATTTGGAGACACCGACAGCTTGAAATTGACAATACAAACAGATAAATATTATAAAATATGGCCTGGATTCACTTTATTTGTTTTATTCATGTTGCCTTCTATAGATTTGTTTTTGTTTCAGAAATACTTAATTTAATGTAAGAATATACACAAAGATTCATTATCGTCATTGTCATCTGTGCTTATTGTCATCATCATCATCCAGCAAGTCATCATTATCGCCACCTCCATCAGGGCTATCTTTGTCATTTATTCCCATTCTAATTTAAGATAATTAAAATAAGTGCCTGTGTCTGATTCATACACCCATGGCTGTAGCATCGTCTCACTGTGCTCAGTATTTGCTCATTTTAAGCTTGCACAGTTTGCATCTAACCTGTGACATGTCATGTCTTTCATAAAAATGTTAATTGCAATCTTTATTGGTGGTTGAGTGTGTGTGTGTGTGTGTGTGTGTGTGTGATAGGTGTAGTAGGGGGAGAGAACAGCATCTAAATTTGTTTGCCATTGATTTGTGGTCCATGTGGGGCTAGACTGATATTTATGGGGAGAAAATGCCCCTCTGCCCCCAGGACTCTGGTACAAATCAGATGTGAGATCCAATATGGCCGTCATGAAGAACGGATGATGTGAGGCGAATAAAAGGAGTCTTATCTCAAATGGATTTGTGTGGTGACACTAACAAGAGCCTTTAATCTTTCATTCAAGATGAATTCTATTCTCCCCTGGATTATCTGTTCTCTATTAAGGAGTACAAGTGTAGTAGGCTTTATTTAGCCAGTTTAATTTTTAGTATAAGATCCCCGTGAATGTCAATCATGAGTACTTTTTCATAGAAGTCTTTCTGTGTCTTTTATTTCTCTCTTTCTCTGCTGTAAGACAGCCCCCTCTCATTGCTCTCTTTGAGCGGTGGCAGTAGCTGCTTAATTATGTAGGGAGGTAGGAGATCTTTATTCTCTGTGTCCATGCTGATAGCATCTCATTCACTCTCAGTGTTTGAGGTTTAGATTTTATCTTGACAGCCTGGCTGACAAATAAGAGTCATCCTACACCTGCGCTGGGAATCTGTACTGGTGTCCTGGACAAATACGTTTGTCTATAATGTCATTGGGCTGATATGTTTATCATTAATTTGTATATATTAATTTATATATATATATATATATATATATTTATTTATATATCTTATATATATGTGTGTGTGTGTGTGTATAAATGAATACATTTAAATAAATTAATATTACATTATATGTATGTGTATGTCTATACACACATAATTTATTTATTTACATTTATTCATATATATACTGTATGTAATGTGATTATTTACATGTATTCATTTAAATCTATGATATTTAATAGATTTAAATGAATACATGTCATTTTTATATGTGATAATTATGATTATAATTTGATTATTTACATTTCTTCATTAAAATCTACTATATTTATATAAGTGTGTATATATACAGTAATTGTTAAAAGTTTGGAAACATTATAGTGTTTTAAAAGAAATCTCATATGTTCACCAAGGCTGTATTTATTTCATCAAAAATACAGAAAAAAAGTAATATTGGGAAATATTATAACGAATTAAAAGAACTCTTTTCTATTTGAATATAGTCTTCAGTCTTCAGTCTTCAGTGTCACATGATCCTTCAGAAATCATTCTAATATTTATTATTATTATTATCAATTTTGAAAACAGTTGTGCTGCTTAACATTTCTGTAGAAATGGTGATACTTTTTCAGGATTCTTTGATGAATAGAAAGTTCAATAAACAGCATTTATTTGCATTTATTAAATGTATTTATTAAATTTATTAAAGCGTATATTAAATAGAAATTAATTTAATGCATCCTTGATGAATAAAATTATTAATTTCTCTCTCATTTTTAATCTTACCACAAATGTTTGAATGTTGGAATCATTGTTGCCACAAACATTTTCAAGCAGAAACTGTTTCCAACATTGATTTTAATAAATGTTTCTTGAGCAGCAAATTGGCATATTAGAACAATTTCTGAATGATCCCGTGACAGCTTTGCCATCAATAAATTACATTTTTACATTTATTCAAAAATTATTTTATTTTATTGTACTATTTAATAAAATTACCATTTTTACTAAATAAATGCAGCCTTGGCGAGCATAAGAGACGTTTTTTCAAAAACATTAAAAAATTGCAACTTTTGACAGGTACTAGGGGTGAATTCGGGTTGATTGGGACACTTTTTCCTAGACATCTCAATGGCAAAAAGTGTCTCAGTCACCCTGAATTCATTTTATAAGATCCCTTTCCTGAGCATGACAGCTGCTATTAGCATTTGTACTCATTTTAATTAAAACGCATATTTAATAGCTAATACTAATAATAAAATTAATAATGTTGAAGTATTTATATGTGAGCTCATAACTGAGGACATGACAATGAAATTAAAGCTCCTATAAATGACCTGTTTTAATTACTGTACTCAGTTTGTTTGATTAATCCACCCCATTACAGCTCGTCTCTCTGTTTCCTTTAGTCAGGAAAGGTCGGTTGCTATGGCCACATTTATATGTGTTCATAAGTGGCCCTGAGTGACTGCTCACCATCTCGGCTCCAAACAACGAGCAATAATCAGCTCATTAAAGAGCTTCCTCCCTCCCCTCGTACCCCCACGCTCATCTAAATAACAAATAACAAGCTCTCTCTCCATTCTGCCTTTTTCTCCTCTCCGCCCCCCCCTCCTTTAAACCACACCTCATAGAAATGTATTTATATCTCTATATCTACAATCGAGGCTGTGAGTGGGGAAAGAAAGCGAGAGAAAAAGTGGGTTCTGTCAGAAGTGGTAGGGAAGAGTGTGAAAGTAGCCGATTTTCTTAATACATCCCCTGGGAGCAGATAAGTCTATCAATCTGTTAGATTGGAAAGCCATTAGGTGCCCTGGTTTATGCGTCTCAAGCTGTTAAAGCAGAGCAGATTGATTGTTGAGCCTTTGATGGGATATGCTGATCTAATCTCACTGTGCTTCAGTTTGCAATAAATTACACAATTCATTTCCCCCCATTTAGGGGAAGAAAATGACACCTCCAGGCACGCCTGGCCTCTCCGGGCGAAACAGCACACAGAAGCTATTTTATGGCGCCATTTAGCCAGCAAGCTTTCAGCCAACCAGGCCAACCGCCTCTCGCTCTCTCTCTCTCTCTCTCTCTCTCTCTCTGCTCTCCTTCCCAAAAAATCGAAGCATAATCAAGGTGTATGTTTAGAAAATTTATTGTTATAATTTCCACCCATAATCTCCTCCATTTTCCTGCAGCCAGAATGACATAGATCATCATCTGGAGAAAAAAAAAGGGGAAAATGGATAGCAGTTTAAAATTTATCGGTCTTTGATTCTCAATTATAGGTGTTTATGACTTCATCCGTCTTCAGCCACCTCAACCTTTTCCATTATGGTGGAATATTATTTGTACGGAATCCATTAAATTCACAAGGCAGGACTCTAATGGCGGGGCTGCAGTGCTTTGCAGAGAGAAAAGTTTTTTGAAAGGTTAGCTTTAGCAAAAGCGCCGCTGTTATGACACCAGAAATTGCTTTATTGATGGGCTTCCTCAGAGCCTGAGCATTTGGGCCATTTGTAACGGGCTCCATATCTCTATCTCCCCTCAGACACTGATGAGAAGCCACTGCTGCCTCAACCCGATTACAGCGCTGTAATGACACACGGTCAGAACGCTTGGCCCAAGAACGCTCACACCTGGCTATTCTACGGAAGGCATCACCTGTGTGCCTCTCTCTCTCTCTGTGTGTGTGTGTGTGTGTGTGTGTGTGTGTGTGTGTGTGTGTGTGAACCTGGACAGGTGCTGCAAAGCCATTCCACAGATTCAGCCATGTCAGAAAGAATGAATGGGGTCTTTTAGTTCTTGGTTGGCACAAGGAAGACACAGATCATTGCATCAATGTAGGACACTGAGGGTCAGGGAACCTGTTGAACATCTCTGTAACTGTAAGCAACAAGGTGGTACATCAGACAAAACATTCTTCATTCTAATAACTTTAGCACAATGAGGATGATTACATAAAACATATGTCATCATTCAGCATATATTTAACCTTACATGTATTTAAGTTCCTGTATTTATGCATGCCTTCTCAATTCTTTATCATTCTTTAAAAGGCCAGTTCACAAAAAATTAAACTGAAGAATGTTTTAGTTGTTTTGTCCCAACGCTATCTCACGACCAATTCGTACCTATTTTACGAGGTATCTAATTCGTACGAATTTGTACGATTTGTCTAAACCCCAGTGACGGGTAGGTTTAGGGGCGGGGATAGGGGTAGGTCATTCTTACGAATTCATACGAATTTAGCAACTCATAAAAATACTTACGCTTTAGCAAAATCTTACGAATTCATACAAATTAGCCACCTCGTAAAATACTTATGAATACCGTGAGATCAAGTGACGTCAGAGGGGACTAAAAAAAAAACACTGGGACATTTTTCAAAATATTTTCTTTTGTGTTCCACAGAAGTAAGAAAGTCAAACAGATTGAAAGTGACATGAGCGTAAGTAAATTAAGATATTTTCATTTTGGAGTAAACTATCGCTTTAACATGACTTTTGTCCAAGAGAAAACAAGCAACTTAAAAGCACTGTTTCTTCTTTTTTGGTTTTCGGAATTAAATTATACTTAATTTTTTCCACTTTCCACAACAACTTCTGCAGATGGTATTATGTGCTAGGACGGTCCTGATGGCCTATTGTTAATCCAGTGTCCAGACATGGACCGACCTGTAACCCACTTGGCGAGAGCCTCTTTTTACCCTCAAAGTGACATTGAATTCTACTCTTTTCTCCACGCCCCCCATAAGCATATAAAAGCAGCTCATTGATACTTGGCTAATCACGCTGTAACTCAGCGCCTCTAACTATCTCTCAGCCAATCAATAGCTTCACCATCCCAATTAAGGTGGGCCAGGTCAGGGCCAGGCCAGAGTCAGTCCTTTACAACTTAAATGCCATGTTTAAATCCATTGTGTGTATTACAGTGGGACGAGCAGCCTGACCTTCAAGCTTTTAATACCTCGTTTCAATAGTGCCGGACATTAATGCACTGAGAAAGAGCATGCAGTGGTCATTTTGTACAAGTCGGTTAAATAGATCAAAAGGTTTAAACTATGTGTGCTAATCATGGTGCTCAGAAAGCATTTTTAGCTCATTTATATTTGTGCATTTGGCATATGCTTTTTATACAAAGCAACTTGGTGAATTCAGGTACACTCTATTAGTCATTATTGAGGTCTCTTATAATGTCAAAGGATCAGAATGGATTGAAATTATTTTTCACTCTATCTGTAATAAATCTATGATAATTCTGTAATCTATCTATCTATCTATCTATCTATCTATCTATCTATCTATCTATCTATCTATCTATCTATCTATCTATCTATCTATCTAAATACATTTGGAGTTTATGCCCTAAATTACACACAATTAACAAAATCGACATTTAATAGTTTTTTTAGTGATGTCCAAAAACATTGCCATATAAGAGCCAACAGGCGTAGCCTATACAATCCGAGAGTTAAAGGTTTAGAATACCTTCTCGCCCATTTTTCACTGTGTGGTGCGTTTCGATATTATACTCATGTCTTTTATCACAATTTCGACCAGACGAGAGAAACTCACAAGATATCAAAACAAAAATCTATATATAATACGTGGGCAATTACAGCGCGAAGTTAGCGGCGTCTGGTCGTTGTCACCGCGCGGCGCGCTTTTCTCATCTCCCGGGGTCGTTAGACGATGATGGATGTAAACCTATAAAGTATCTAAACTGGACCTTTTAACAAACCATGAGCAATACTATCATTTCTTTAATAGAACCTGCTGACCGTGTCATTCCGTCCTGCCATTCGTCATTTTCCCTGTGAAATAATCAATAACTCCACGCTCTGAAATAAATAATCTAAAAAGTCAGGGAACATTATATCTTCCCACCAGGCAGAGAGACACAAAGAGCCGAAATGAAGACTAATATGAAATATCTACACAGCCAACATGGCACAAGCCCCAATAAAGGCATGCACCGAACACTGATTCCAATAGTCTATTGGTTTGTGTGTAGCGTCCATCATTCATGGATAAAACTCTTTGTGTGAACCATTTGTTAGCTACACTGAATGAACCTTTGACCCTCTAAATCTCATTATAGTTATTTTAATAAAACATCTGTATTGTTTTTAGAAATAAGCCTTGTGTTTATAACTGATAGCCGAAATATGTATTTTGAAGAGGGGAGTTGCCTGAGTAACATCAATGACTAAAGCCTGTCTAACACCTGATGGCGCTAGGGAACGACTTATTTGAAAGTAGATTTGATAATAATGATAAAAGTAGGCTACACATATATACATGATCAAAAGACTGTTTTAACTGTTGCATGGTATATTTTACTTCTTGTTCTAGCAGCATAAGGTTCTACACTTTATTTTCTGTATTAACTATAAGCTTCTTACAATAAATCTGTATAGAGCTAACCGACTCTCTGTCTTTGGAAAATGTTTTCACAATCCCATAATAGATTTTTTTATTTTTTTTTTCGCCACACTAAGACTAATCACATTTACAGTAAATTTAACATTTAGAACCCCCATTTTCTGTTTTATCATCACTTTAGAAATGGCAGTGGACTAGCAAAATATGGATCACGCCATGCAGCTTAATCAGTAGCCTAATATCATAACATAATCAAATGCGCCAGCAGTTCTGATTAAGTTGTAACTCCCCTGCTTTTACTCTAATATGCTAATAATAATAATAATAATGATGATAATAATAATGCTTTTGTTATCATAATCACCGTTTTATTATGTCCAGGACTAAATTACTCTGTCGATCTATTATTAAAGGGCTTAGTTCATATTAGCAATTTTTACAGCAGCAAGCTTGGCTTTTATTGGTTTGCTGACTTGACTTGCAGTCTGTTTTGCAAGCATGCAGTAATTCTTTATAACCCGTAGAGGACGCTCCCATCTCGTTCAATCAGTGACTTATGGCGTCCAATTCACTCTTGTTAATAATTATAGAAACAAAATTATTATTATTATCATTGTCGACAGAAGACACCAACACGAACGGGTTTGATTAAAGATGGACAAAGCTGGCAACTTGATAATAGACCACGCACATATGTTCAGTGATTTATTTATTAGTTTATTTTTATTTATTTATTTATTTTGTGACAGTGACAATGTGCTGTTCCCGAGCATACTCGGCGTTTAGTGATCAAATTTATCTTTGCTAAGATTTTTGTGTTTTATTTTGTGGTTTGTTTTATTTTATAGTGTGTTAAACTGTGAAGTAATACTTAATTCTAAGACGAATGCAGTAAAGTTCATTCGTAACTCTGCACCTATATCGATGGTGAGTTAAAATGTAACAAATCTAAAGATGGAACTTATTAATTAGTTGCAATAAAACTTAAATATTTGAGTTTAAAATAGTAATGTTTAGAAGAAAGAAAGATTTCAAAGAAAGAATATTTCAACTATCGGGATACTCAAAAGACCGTGCAGGGTACAGGCTAAAAATACGCCTGATTTAATATTCGTTATAGCTATTCGTTTAAAAAACCTGTAGGGGATTTACCAGTGGAAGCTGCATTCGCAGTGTGCTTTACCTATAAAAATAAAACGAAATGGCTTTCCAGATTGTTTACAATATTATATACAATATGGTTGTATAATACAATATTATACCAAAATGTTGTAACATTTTAGAATAGCTACTACAAATGTACAAATTAGACTTATCTGGAAAAAAAAGAAAATAATATTTCATATTTAAAATCTTCATATATATTATGGCATTTCTATCTCAAGTTTACACATGTGTCTATGCCAAAATAAATGTACAAAGTCAGGTTATATACCTTTTATAAAGATGCACTGATAAAAAAGTCAACTTTAACTTTGCAATGCTTGTGGCCTAAACCACCTTTTCGCTATTGCCTTCATCGGCGCACCGCTTGAGCTAAATCCTTGTTCCTTTGTGTTAATGGTCCGTCCTCATTTGCCACCTAATTGGACTATATAAGACCAATAACAGGAGAGAACTCTCAGCCCAGCAGCCAACGCGAAGAGTCTGGGAGGCCCCTCCTCTCTCCCGACTCTCCACTTCCCATCTCTCCCTTCATCCCATTTGCTATTGTACGTGCCCAATCGCCGTATACTTTCTGCATTTAACTCGGGTGACATTTTTATTTCATCATTAGCATCTGGCGCCAGACGGACGCGGTGAGCATCATTTTCACCAAGGAACTCTCGGAAGATGATCAGCAAGATTAATATTGTTTATCTCGCCCCGCGTTATTGTCTTTCGTTTTAGCGTCAGTGCTGACCGTAAACAACCGCGCTTAAGTTCCAGATACTGGAAGATTTTACCAAGGACTTTCAAACTGTTAAAAGATTTTTTTTGTTGTTTTTTTTTTTTTTAAAAAAAGATTTTTTTCAACAATTTTCATAAATAACATTATAACTCCGAATTTCCAGCCAACATGCCCGAAACAACCCAGGATACATGTGCTTCGGCGAAAGACTCTCCGTTTTTCATTAAAAATCTTCTAAATTCTGACAGTAAGCCGTCCAAGCCTAAGCCTATGTTGGCTTCAACTAAAGCAGGACTTGATGGCAGCTTCTCGCTCTCTCAGGTTGGGGAATTAAACTTTCCTCGCTTCGAGTTGCCGACCCAGCGCTTTGCGTTACCGGCTTATCTTGAGCGTGCCTCGGCGTGGTGGTACCCATACACACTCAGTGCATCTGCGCATCTTCACAGAACAGAAGGTAAGGTTTGATAACTCTGAACTGCTTGTTGTGTAGTACATTGATTTGTTATTTATCATAAATAATAGCGTGATTCTGCTAGCAAATTGTGCATAGCTACGTCATGTTAATAAGAAACAAGTCAGCTCAGAAAATACTAAATAATATAAGCATACATGTATCAATTATAATAAGCTGTGTTTTCATTCTTTAAATAGGCCTATGAAAGTGACGATGTTTTTAGTTTAAAATGCCATGTTTAAGTGAAAGCACTGAGATTTGGACAGTACGAATCACACTTGTTTGCACCTGTCATGTGGCAAAGTGACGCGACCTGTGAAACTTGATATGAATATGCTTCTGAAAGAAAACAAATACTAATTTGAGCTCTCTTACTGTAGCAGCACAGAAAGCGAGGGACTCCTCACCGAATGCAGGCACCGACCGAGACTCACCTGAGCTCGTGCTCAAATCAGACCCGGACGCCAAAGACGATGAAGACGACAACAAAAGTGGTGACGAGATTGTCCTCGAAGAGAGCGACATCGAAGATGGTAAAAAAGAAGGCGGCGTGGACGACTGGAAGAAGAACGACGACGGCGCGGACAAGAAACCTTGCCGGAAAAAGAAAACTCGCACGGTGTTTTCGCGGAGTCAGGTGTTCCAGCTGGAGTCCACCTTCGACATGAAACGCTACCTCAGCAGCTCGGAGCGCGCGGGCCTTGCTGCCTCCCTTCACCTCACAGAGACCCAAGTCAAAATCTGGTTTCAGAACCGCAGAAACAAATGGAAACGTCAGCTGGCCGCAGAGCTGGAGGCCGCCAACTTGAGCCACGCAGCAGCGCAAAGGATTGTGAGAGTACCCATCCTGTATCACGAGAACTCGTCCTCTGAGAGCTCCAACACAGCGGGCAACGTGCCCGTGAGCCAGCCGCTGCTCACTTTCCCTCATCCGGTTTACTACTCGCATCCTATCGTCACCTCCGTGCCCCTCCTCAGACCGGTTTGAGAGGACGAGAGATGTCTTTTTTATGTAACTTATGTAACTAAAACAATTTTACAGAGACTCGAAAAGAGGGAAAGAGAAAAAAAAAACGGAAATGAAACCAAGAGACAAAGCTATTTTTGTTTAGAAAATAATTTAAAAAGAAAGAAAAGAAAATGTACAAAGACGCACTATCATGCATTTGAGCCCTAAATTTTTGTTTTACAACTCACAAATATACCCATAAAACTACACATGAATAAGGCGAATGTTTAGAGGCCTATTTCTGATGTTGATGTTGGTTGATGGTGAATTACAATGACTACGTCAATTTACTTTTTTATTATTATTATTATTATTATGTATGAAGATCACAAATTAACTTGTTGACATACACCTGGTTAAGTTTATTTATAGCACCAGGGGAAAAAATCACACAGCCCTGAACACGAATGTGCAATACTACTGTGTATGATCCATATATTTAGGCAACATATTCTTTTTGAAACTTTTATTTTGGACAAATTTTCTTAACCAAACAGTTCTTAGGTTGAGAAGATAACCGCTGAAAACGATTTTGTGTCATTGGTCCCGCGTTCAATGGACAATCATAGGCTATATCTGACAGAAATTACAGTTGAACTGAAGACACGCAAACACGAATAATAAAAACTTTTACCTTTATCTATATTATTTACAGATGTATATGTACATGTACAGATATAACGAACCAAAATGAGGAAAGGTGTCATTTGTACAGTAATAGCTAAGTTTTTTTTTACATTGTATTCTGTTGTGAAATAAACGGAGACTATTAAAGTCTACATGTCTTGATTGACGTTGTGGCACTACTGCTGTGTTGAAGCGAAAACAGGTTTTATTTTGTTTCACAATGTAGTAATGTTTATAGCCTTTATAAATATGGACATGCTGCTTTACTAATACACTAGCGAGTGCAAATAAAAACATGATTTTCAGTAAATAATATAGGTTATATATGAGTTAAGAAATCAACATGGGAGTCAAAACTGACATAAGATCGCACAACCCAATTACAGTCTGAGGAGGCTCACTGCAAACAGTTTCAAAATTATATAGAAGTAATTCTATACATTTCAAAACAACGAAATATTCTTAAAGAGATGTAAAAATGAATATGTAAATATTTTATTAATTAAACCAATACGTAGGCTAATTAGTTTATTCATGAATTAATAATGTGTTTTGTCAGTGCGCCATGCCAAACATTAAAGAAAATAATGTAAATAAAATAAAAATAAAAAAAAACTAATCTATTATTGTTTATTGAGTTAAAAGCATTGCCTATTTTATAAAATATACCAAAAAATACCATGAGCTAAACCAAGCTTGCAGCAAAACTGGAATTGTTTCACTTACGCTTCAACAAGCTGAAATACCCATTACCATCTCAATTACAAGCAGGTGCACCTTTAAATCTGGCGGACTCTACAAGTGATGTTTTGCAAAATCGCGTTGTCAATAAGACCGTATAATTATCGGTGAGAGCTGGCGGAATTGCATTAAGAGTTTCACCGCTCTTTGTGTGTGTGTGTGTGTGTGTGTGTGTGTGTGTGTGTGTGTGTGTGTGTGTGTGTGTGAGAGAGAGAGAGAGAGAAACAGAGAGGGGGAGAGAGAGAGATATTGAAGAGTAAAAACTGAACTCCTATGCATTGTATTTAATTGTGAAAAATGTAACGAGTTTATTGCTGGTGCTTTAAAATGCGTACATGCAAAAAAAAAAAGAAACAAAAAAAAAAGGGCCATTTAGCTAAACAAACCTTAACCTGTTAGTTTATTTTTGAGTTCAGTGGAAGAGGTTAGACATCAAATTATTATTATTATTATTATTAATAATAATAATAATTATTATTATTATTATTATTTTATCATAATTATTATTAGTAGTAGTATTAGACTTAAACTTCTATTATTGGTCCCCGAGGGGAAATTAAACTGTTAAGTTGTATTAATAATAATAATAATAATAATAATAATAACCCCCTTTAAAACGGTCAGTCCTAAATTACTTTGATACCTTAAAGTATTAAATTAAAGGCTTCAGAATCAGGGCTTATAATTATTTTCAGATAGGCTACATGTAAAGAAAAATTTGAATATGGACTGCCGTTATCAAAACTAAAGGCATAAAAATTAGAATAAACAGGAACCATCGAAAGAACTTTAGGCTAATATGGGTCAGTCAGGCTCATCGACAAGCATTGGTCTTCCTATTGCACTCTTCCTCTGTAAAGTCGAAATCAACTGCGTTGGGTCTGAGCACTCAGCCAAGAGCACATTCAAATACCGCCGCCTAATAATCATAACTCCTATATTGACGTATAATATAATGCAAGCTCAGCACGAGCCCATTATGGTGAATTAATAGATCGCAGAGGCATTATTGCCTGTCGAGTATTGATCGGATAATGTCTGTAAAATATTGTTTCAAATCAAGGGCATTGTTAACAGTTCTTTTTTTTCCCCTGTTGGCTTACTGATGACCTTGATCCACTGTCATAAACTGAAAAAAAAAAAATATAGCTATCACTCGATAATTTCCATCTGTCCATGTCTTTATGCAAAGAAGGTAGGCGGGGATAAACAGATAAAATGTTCTCTGCGCATTAACATAGAAGACAAAGTTAGAAGAACATAGAAGAGTTTGAACAAATAGTGCATATATAACCGGTATTTAAACAACCCTCTCTCCATTTGTGTTGTTAAGCCATCTCTTTCTGTCTATGTGATTATTCCTATTTGCACAACACTGTTTTTCTTTGTGAGTTTGGCGGGGGTTTTTTGCTCATCAAAGCTCGGGCTATTCAAACTGACGGAGCGGTGATTTAACAATTTCGATAAAGCACAATACGTTTAGTTATAGCCGACCTCACATTTTCGAGCGAAAAGGATAGCTCCCTGCGTCATAGGAGGAGACTGACAAAATGGACTGTCATCTGCCCTATTAAATTATCTTTCGCATAGGGAAAATGTTTTTCAGCGCTCTGCAAAGTACATCTACCCACAATAGACGGCGAGAACGTGAACTCAATCCCGTGTAACGCTTGAGAGGGAGCGGGCCTATCTTTGCTTATTACTTTCTCGAAATGTTTTGGTGTTATTCAGGGAAAAGGATATCTTCTTTTTTTGCCCCACCTTTCCCATTTGCCTTTGTGATTGAAAGCGAGCATCAGATTTTCATCAAAGTTCTATTAAGTGAAACATAGGTTGCGGGGCAGCCTCTGATTGAAACAGTTTAAATTTTAATTGTGTTTTTAATTTGACATATAGTTGCGGAGAGGAATGACACCACAACGCCGAGGGGCGGTCGATTCGCTTAATTTCTCCCTCAGGGATTGATGAGTATATCAGAGCAGTAGATTGGAAACCCATTAAGACTCAATGGTTAGGTTGTTAATTGGATCTTGATGAATAGAAGCCCTTGGTTGAACTATACTGATCCAATCTTCTTGACTTTCTGTTTTCCAATAAATTACCCAATTCATTTCCCAGCCGTAGATTACATAAATTGTACACCTCCAGGGCTTGAGATTCCCGCCTGCTCTCTCTCTCTCTCTCTCTCTCTCTCCCTCTGCAAAACCATTTGAGAAAAAATAAAAGACCAGCCTCAGAATCTTGAATGAAAATCGAAACATAATCAGCGTTTATACTTAGAAAATTTATTGATATCATTTTCTCTGGTAATTTCCTTATCTTAAAGTTGGACATGCCATATATCATAATACACACGTGTAAAGGGCCCTTTGTTTAATATTTATCGAAGCTTGATTTGCAGATCAAAGGCGCCCATGACTTCATCCGTCTTTCTAGCGGAAAGCATTTTTGCCAGAGCTCGATGTGTATGTTCGGTCATTACTGTCTGCCGCATGCACTGACAGCACGTGCAAAAACGCCTGTTCTGCCGGATTTGAAAGATCTTTAGCTTTGTGAGCGCGTGACAGATTGTCCCATAATCGCTGGGTGTTCATCACGGTAAACCTGTCTAGGTTTTTGCGAAAAATATAGATAACACTATTGACTGTTCAGTTTGCTGTCATAATAGAAACACTTTTTTTTGTATAGGCCTATAACGCACATATTAACAGCATACACACAAATGCTCTTGTTCATAACTATTTAGGCAGCTTTCAACTTTTTTTCTTTTTGATACTAGCCCACTCCCTTCTCAACAAACATGTATAATATAATAGGCTACTGTGATGGGGTCTACATTTCTGCTGTATTGTTTTTGTTTAATATGTCTAAACGGCCTTTAAGCCATCCAGCCTCGGCTGACAGGCGCAGCGTATAAAACCGGCTCTTTAACGATCATTGCGGATTTCACGCCTTATGTGAATGCGCCATAAATCGTTGGGCCGCTGTGAACTAGACCCTCATATTTTACGCACTAAATGGCTATATGTGGGCATATGGCCTCTCACAATAGGTCTCTTTAACAACCGTTCCAAACAGAGTTGCAGATTGTGACAGTTCAACCACATCGTTTCCATCATCGCGTACATATATAGAGCACGTGTCGTACTTTCAGAGACTTACTAGACCAAACAAACTAGACCCATTCATATGTTTTTGTAGCCACAGGTTCACTGTAAAAAAAAAGTTCGTGATTGTAGGTTATTAGACTTCAGATCATTGAAAATATATAAGCTATATATAGGCCTATATTTCTTGTTGAGTACATACCCTATCATATATAGGCTATATATATATATATATATATATATATATATATATATATATATATATATATATATATATATAATTTTTTATTTATTTATTTATTTATTTATTTTACTGGTATGGCCCAGTTAGTCTGTGGTTGGGAGACCCATGTGTGCAGGGCATTACTCCCGACCTTTGAAATTTGTAGTCGGGATCGCTCAACCCTGGCTCCCTCAGCTCCATTAGGTGTCCGCGCGCTGTCACCACGACAAAGCCAGAGCATTTGTTAAGTGTCGCTAGCCTTTAGAAAACGCTAACGAGAGCTAATGTGGCAGAGCCACAGCTGCCCTCGAGACACGAGTCAGGGGTGGGGCGAGCGCACACCCCCCAATCAATTAGTCAATCAATTAAACAGGGTCCTGCCCGCTCTAGCCGGCCCGCAGAGGCAGTAGATTAGCCCACCATAATGATCAAATTAATTCTTAAACGGAGATAATGGACGTGGAATGAGTTTATTATTTTCAAGAAAAATGAGATAGGATCCATTATTAGTTCCTAGACTGTGTGTTGGATTATTTGACCAATTTGCCATTTATAGCACACGACTAGTGGAATTTAAAACGACTGTTTAATAAGATATATGATTTTGAACTAAACCATGTATTCAGATGGCTTGTGATTATGAGGTTGGTTTATTGTTGGTTATTGATGTGCGCATGAACTTGAGAACTAGGCGTGTACTTGAGATGCCTAGAACTCTATTCATGAACAAAGAGCACCTCTGTGGATCAGCAGCATGCTCGCCTGTGCAGTACGTTTGTGTGATGATCACAGTCTACAGTAAACTCGGTTTAAAAAGTGCTTCTGGACCTCTGAATTGCATGGTCAACTGTTGTGACCATCTTAAACGTCTTTTGAACCAGACAAAAAGTTATGGAATTGTTACATTTTTAATTAGAGGCCTAGAAAACATAGGCCTGTTTCAATACAAGTCAAAATCTTAACATCAATAAATGAATATAAAATTAAGCTCGTTATCCTGTAAACAGAAAAATATTATGTCGATATAAGGGAACAGGAAATTACTGAAATTACAAGCAATAATAATCACAATTTATCAAAGTGGAAAACCAGAGGCACGTACATGACAATGAATAATTATCCATCACGTAGTTCACAGAAAGCTATTAAAATCTTGGTTGTAATTTCTCGTTACAGTGATATTCTGCAGGCAAACGTCCGTTAAGTTGTGGAGGAAAAAAGACAAAATAATGTTGACCATATAGCTAGACGGTTACATTGTAAAGCATTTTGGGGTAAATTTATAGTAGATAAATGGCATATATTGTTAACAATAATATTAATATATTTGAGCCCTTGATGTTAAATAGGCTCTGTTTGTTACTGCAAAATGTACTGATAAGGCCAAATGATGATTTTGTGCTAATCAAAATTGGCCTCTCCAACTGTGCTCAATAAAACACAATCGACACTAGAATGATGCATGAGCCATTAATAACTTAACTATGAAGCTTAATAACCTAAAATGCCAAATAAACCACTTTATTGTTCATGACTAATAACAGGCATAAAAAAAGTAGCTGGTTTATTATAAAACTAACTAAACAAAATGCGATGATTTGTCAAGGGAATTCTAATGCCCCTTTCCCCATTAATTATTAGGTGCTTTTTTTCTTTTTAAAACATTTAACAAAATCTACAGTGAATTTATTGCCTTTCTAAATAGAATATAAATGTGTAAATTAAAAAGTAATTTACACTTTTACATATATTGCTTAGGTATAATATTTTACAGTAAAACTGTCTATAAAACATAATAATAGGCCTACTGTTTACCATGGTAAGGTAACTTACAGTTAACCAAATAACAGGTTTGGACATTTTACATTTTTTCCCCCTTTAAAATTACTTACATTTTTTCTTTTTGTAGAGCAGTCTTATGTTTTGCAGCAAGTTAATCTCCATCGAGAGCTCCATTGAGGAACTCAACTATTATAAAATTTGAAATTTCCGGGCGCGCTTTGAGCGCGTGATTGGCCAGCGCCGGTCTTACCTACATGCAAATGAGGGCACGTTCCACCCGCCTTGAGACCAGAGCGCGTGGAAGTGGAGAGGAATGCATTCGAACACTTTTGAGCCCACGAAAAACAAGTTTTTTTTACGTCCCATCAGCTCTAACGAACCATTTTCAAATTTGAAGAAAAACACTCTATGTGTAGCGGGACTTATTGGTGCGTTGACATTTTATCATTTTTAGAACATTTTTGAACTGTTATGAGGCGAGAATGAATAACTCGGAGGACAGCGGAAGCAAGTGCTCGCCTGCCCCCATTTCAAGCTTCACAATCCAGTCCATTCTCGGCACCTCCAACGAGGGAGTCCGGTCAGCAGGAAAGGACAGTCCCAAATCCCAGCCGAGGAAGCGGACGTTGTCCGTGTCGTCAGAGGACGACTGCAGCGCCGGTGAGGACTCGGGCGACTGCTACTGCTCTGAGTCCGGTGTACCAGAGCCCTGCAACCCGCACCAGCCTCTGAACTTCTCCTGCCTCGGTAAGTCACATTTTATTGTCAAAGCCAGTCGTTACCACCATGGTCAATATAAATATATTTGTGATGTCATGATATTTAGTAAGAAAGTCACTTTTATAAAACGTCTCACTTCACAATCATTAAGTATAAAACACGAATTGTTTTTGTCACCATGGTGACTGTCTTGTAATGTTGTCCCCATTGCCAACACTGAATAAAACTCCAGTCGTGTTTTTATCCGACATATTATCGCGCCTCGGTGAACAGGGGAAAGGTCAAATAATTAACCGAATTTAATCGAGTCTGCTAATTGATTATCCCGGCTTTCAGAGGCAATGCTGCATTTTGTCAATTGAGCGTTAAATGTAACACGATTTAATTAATATCGTGCACCAGTGCTAGTCATATTGTATTGTTTATTTAACAGGGCACTTGTAACCTTTCAACAGTCGATCAAACAGTCAGAGTTCAAATTTAATGAACTCTTGTGTAAAGTATCGAGTAATGGCGATGTTTAGCCTAACAGAAAAAAAAAACAAAAAAACACTGAGTGAATTTGATGATGGACGAATATTCAAAGTGCCACATTAAAAATAAACGTGTTTGCAACCATTTACTGAATTCACTGATGTGGTCACGATATTTATGCATATTGTTCCGACTGAAGCACGAAAGCTTTATATAGGCTAATTATCAGTAGATCTCAATGGATGTTATTCTTCAAGCACAATTTGATAAGACCATAGTTTTGCGTTGCATTTGTTGCAGGTGCCACAAAGGGACTTCTACCTGTGCAGGATGGGATCGACCGCCGGCCGCATTTGACACCATCCATACTACCGGATTACAAAGAGGAGCAGGAGCGAGCGTGTAGCCAAATGTCTCCCGTTTCTGAAGAGAGACAACGTGACGGTCCGGACAAACAGAGCAGTTCCGCCAAGAAGAAGACGCGCACCGTTTTCTCTCGGAGTCAGGTTTATCAGCTCGAGTCCACATTCGACATGAAACGCTATTTGAGCAGCTCCGAGAGAGCCTGTCTCGCCTCCAGCCTGCAGTTAACGGAGACACAAGTGAAAACGTGGTTTCAGAACCGGCGGAACAAATGGAAACGGCAGCTCTCTGCGGAACTGGAAGCTGCGAACATGGCGCACGCATCGGCGCAGACTTTGGTTGGGATGCCCCTCGTTTTCAGAGAAAATTCGTTGCTCCGAGTGCCGGTTCCGAGGTCCATCGCTTTTCCAACCCCACTGTATTACCCTGGAAGTAATTTACCAGCTTTACCATTATACAATCTTTACAATAAGATTGAATATTAACTTTTGCGCACAACGAAAATTCTTTGCTAAAGGATGACTATTACACACTAAAACGTACAAATACACATTTAACTATGTTTGACAAAATTCATGTCTATTTATACCTCTTTATTTGGTGAAAAAATATATTTCTTATTATGCAGCAATTAAACGAGTCTATGTGTAAAACACAAAAGCAACACGGTTCTGTACATGTCCTATAAAATACACCATGTGTATAATAATTATTTTGTACTTTTATTTACATTTCTGTCCCCAGTTAAACCAGTTTTACACATTACAAGGAGTGAAAACAAAATAAAAGTGTAATCATTCGATTCCTGTCTCTAAAATGAAAACATCTGAGATTAGGAAAGAACACTCAACAACAACAATAATGATGATGATAATAATAATAATAATGTTTTATTATATTGTATTTAATATTTATTTTAAATAGATGTCTATAAAATACACAATGAATTACCATATTAACAAATGGCAATGCCACATTTTGATTTGATGCCTTTGCTTTAAATTTTCCACATTTTCCTAATATTTTGAATATTCTGAACTGCAAAAGGCTTACATGAATTTTAGTGAATGAATCTTTAGTGGTTAAGTGTGTGTGTGTGTGTGTGTGTGTAGGCATATATATATATATATATATATATATATATATATATATATATATATATATATATATATATATATATATATATAATACAGTGACAGTGCTTTCTTTTTCGTGTGCTTATCAGCTCAAGACAAATATTTGTGTTACAGTGACACTGGGTCGTGTAAAGTGTCCCCAGTTGATGCTTTCGCAATTAGGGATAATTACACGTTGCTTGTCACACGAACACGCATTCAAACATTCTCGGAGACAAGCGGAACGTCAAAAGCGCAGCGGGGCCTCAGAGAAGCCGCAGTCAAGAATGACAGTGCTCGCGGTGCAATCTGATAAGACTCGCCCGCTGTCAAATTACAAAGGGTGTAGTGGTGTCATGTTGTACTGATTCCATGTTCTCTATACCGGCCACGGAGAAAGTTCATTATCAACACACACAAGTACTTTTTCCGACATGATGACAACAGTTTGAATGCCATCTCGAAACATGTTATTTCTGAGCAACTGCAAATTAAACAACGCACATTTTTAAAGGAATCTAGAGAATTCGCACAAATATAGATAAACATTAACCAATACATTTTAAATAAAATTCTATATACATTTTAATTGAAACATTAACATTAATAAATACCATTCATTTCTCATAGTTGGCGGATATGGTCAGAGAAAAAAAATGTTGCTCTTTTATATTATATTATTTTAATATTGATTATATATTATTTTCTTTGCCCTAAAATGTCAAATGCCTAAAAAAAACCTGAAACATCAGTGACTTCCCTAAAGGCAGGAGGAAGAGAAGCTCCTAGCATGCTAGTAATACTGTTGTTGCTGTCTGTTTGATTGACAGCTCAGACCAGAGGTCAGGCCGCTCATGACATACATGCGAGCATAAACTTATGCGACTTCCGTGTAAATTTTATCCTGTGGGTTTTTGGTGTTTTCTCTGAGTAAAAGCACGTACACTTCCATTTACTGCTTCACACACCCATCTGTAGGTGAAATGGCAGGTGTGAATTACAAATTTTAATAGCACAGCAATGAAAATGATTTGAAGTGGTTTGAAGAGGTGGAAGACAGTGTGGAGCAGATTTGTTGAGATGATGTGTTGTGCCTCAGGATTCATCAAACTTGCCTGGCACAGCGAAAAGCACGAGTAATTCAGTTTGGGATGTAATTTATGAGCAAGGTAATGGGCACTATATATAAAGTGGGGAGAGAGAAAGAGAACGAGAGAGCAATAGAAATACTGAGAGAGAGAGAGAGAGAGAGAGAGATAGAGAGAGAAATGTTTTTTCATTCCTCTAATATCAGAACTGACATTGGTCTATTAATTTAAAAGCAGTTATAAATCCCCAAAAAAAAAAAAAAAAAAAAAAAAAACCTTCAACATTGCTCCAATGAATTCATGTCTCTGTGCCAACTTAGACAAAAGACTTATAAAAGGTGTTTTGAAAATACTGACGTCTGTGTCCATATATTAGCTAATGATCTGTTTTCATACCATGGATGTGTCTGTGTTTTGTTGAAACAGCAGCTGAACGTCTAACCGCTCAATAATGAAGGAGTGCTGCAGGTTTGGATGGACATTTGCCATAATTGTCACTCACTACAAACAGCATCTAACAGAAGCTGCTTTTCTCTAAATGAATTTAAGAAAAACATAACCAGGTTTCTGATTGGCCTCTGTATCACTTATGTTCCCCACATGAGCGGCTGTACCTCCAGACTAATGGCTGAAATTAGGAGCTTGAGTCTGAACTGATTCTGGTTTATATCAAATCTTAATGGAGGAGCCGAAGGGAAATTATGTTTGGATCCCCCCAGACAATAACTAAATATAAAGCCACTTAGTAATTTCCAGATGCACTCTGAGATAACTTTCAGTTATATGACAGAGTTTTAACATTTCATTGAAGCGGTGTTTTAGAATGAGCACCATTCACAACAAAGCACATTATATATACACAATATGTATAGATAGATAAAAATATATATTTATCACAAAGTAAAAGTGATCATTTTTTCCCCAAGTGAAGATGAAAACTACTCGGCTTTCCTAATGTCTTCAATCCAGCAAGGCTGATCACTTCTTACATTGGGAAGTAGAATGAAAGTCCATTATATTGAGCAAAATCAATAATCATGGTATAAAAGTATCTTAGTCGGCTGAACTTTTCTCTCAGAGATGAAAGCTGATCACATTTATCCATTAGTTCACATTGATTGTGCAGATGCGAGAAAGCGCTTGATTAGCCTTTTTTAGAGGTGCACTACAATTGCTCTCCTTATTTATACTGAAATTAATTGTTTTTTTTTTTTAAATTTTAAAAGTTGCAGGAATTATTATTTTGATAAATTATAATTTTTTACAGACAAAATGATATTTTTTTTAAAACATTAATAATACATTGATTTTTTTTTATTTTTTTCCCCCCGGAGCTACAGAGTTCAAGAAATACACAGAGAATTAACCAAAATAAATTATACAATCTTATTTTGTACAGAATAAGGTAAAAAGAAAGAAAGAAAAAAAAAAAAGAAGCATTTTCTCTCTAAACACACAGTTGCATTGTTGTAAAACATCAGACACATTCATACCACTGAAAAAATAAATAAATGCAGCAAAAGTGCTTCCTTTCTCACATGAAATATAATTGATGCAGTCACTACAACAGTTACTGTCTCTTCTCTCCTCTATCTCATCTGTACTATCTTACTCTTTGTCTCTTTCTTTCAGACCCATTTTTTCGTACTGGAAAAGGAGGGAGGGGGTCATTATTCTATTTAAGAGGTACAATTTTAGTAATGGCTTTTGCTGCAGTCCACAGAGGCACAGCCAGCCTCCCTCAATATCCTGAACATTATTTGCTCGTTTAGTTAAATGATGTTTCTAATTGGTTCATAATTAGTTGTAATGAGGCGGGCCCGAACGTCTCTGATGCAGATACGTCTTAATTCAACATGGCATCTTGCTTCTTCAGGAATAGTTGCCCATGGTTCTCAGAGGGTTGGGAGCGAGAGGAAGGCTGGAAGGGGGAGGTTTCCTGCCATTGTGTGTTCCCGTAAATTGGAAAATGAAGTTTGCAGAGCAGCGGGGTTGAAGACCGGGCCATCATGTGCGCTGCTGCCGTCTGTCTTAAATGATCTGGTGAGCCAATTGTCAAGAACTAAAGAGATGGCTGTTACTTTGACATAGAACAAGCAGAACAGACTAGTTAGTATAGCATGTTGTTGATTTTTTTTAATGAAAGTTTACTAAAACATTTATTTTTTATGTTAGATGCAAATTTTGTGTATGTGCTCGTAACTGAATGCTGTAAAAGAGGGAAACTGAAGGTTATTGCTGCTGGTGTTAACATAAGACCCTTTTGTGGTTTGGATAAATGAACATGTCCATTCACTGAAGCCCACTCACCCCTTTTAAGCAGAACAGGCCAATAACACACACAGACACACACTATCACACTTACACACACGCAATCAGTGGTGCCCAATCACTTCGCTTAAATAACTCTAACAACTGCATCATGTAGAGCCCATACGTCTGCCATCCCTTCTGTTCTCTGTTGATTTTTCTCGCATTTTTGTTTTCTTTCTCTCACCCACAAGCTCATTCACTGAGATTCATGTGGGATAGTAAAAGCTGATCATGCATTTACTTACTCACTTGAGGGTGATTTTATATAAACCTTTATAAAACCTTTCCTAGAAGTGAATGTACTGTATATTTGGCATTGACAAATAAAGCTTAAAAAAGGTGTTTTTAAAAATCTTTTCAAAGCTGATGTAATATTTTTGAGTCATGAACAATGTGTTAAAACAAGTTTCAGTTGTTAAATAACATTTTAAAGTGTTTAAGTTCATTTTTGACTGTTTTTATGTCAGGCGGTACAACCAAATAGTTGTATGTATTCTGTAGTTGTACCACACAGAAAGTGTACCAACCTACCCAAACTTGAAATTAGCAGTTTATACCAGTATTTGAGAGAGATCTCAAACCTATTATGCATCATGTTTACTGTTATTACCTTGTTAATTCACAATAAAAGAGCCATGTTTGCAGTTGTGCCACCCTGACATCTGAGAATTTACAAATTACTGGAGAAAAGTTTTTCAGTTATCTCAACAGCTTTAAAACTACTGATAATTATAAAAGGTTTAAAAACTGAAATGATGCCATAGTATTTTTACTATTAAGATGCCATTTTAAATAGTTTTTGTAGTCTGTTCATTTGTTCGGACAGTTGCACCACCTGATATTTTGGGAGTAACAGCAACAACATGAGCAGGTTTATTAGGCTGCTGTCACAAAAGTTTATGCACAGATCCAATGGGATAGTTCATCAAAAAATGAAAATTATCCCATGATTTACTCACCCTCAAGCCATCCTAGGTGTATATGACTATATCTTCTTTCAGACAAACACAATCAGAGATATATTTAAAAATATATGTACGGTCGTCCGCCGGAAGCTAGTTATTTGAATTTATAAAATTTTAAATATGAATATTTTTCTTACAAAAACGCATTGCTTTGCTTCAGAATGGATTACTTTTTTTTTTTTTTTGGAGGACTAAGGATATTTTTAAATATATTTCCGATTGTGTTTGTCTGAAAGAAGATAGTCATATACACCTAGGATGGCTTGAGGGTGAGTAAATCATGGGATAATTTTCATTTTTGATGAACTATCCCTTTAAGATAACAAAACATAAAATAATTTATAGTATTATTTAAATGCACTAAATGAATTCAAATTAAATAGGTATTATAGAATAAAGTGATATATGTCATGAATTTATCAGATTGTTTTAAAAGGAAATAATGCACTTGGACACAAAAATATGCACATCATGTCATGGTCAAATCTTAGAGAATATATGTGGGATTTGGGAAACCCCCAAGTAAAACCCACATACTCATTCTCACCTGTAAGGTAATCAGTGTAGGTGGAAGGAAAAACCTGATTAGAGAGATTTATAGACACTAGGAGGCAGGGGTCATTCAGGTGTGAGGCGAGTCAGGTAAATGTGAAATGCACCTGTGCTTTATAGAGGCAGCTTGAATGATGAGGTGACTGAAACCTGATTGCAATCTAGTCTTGATGTATGTAATTATGTATTTACATGCCTTTTTATTTATTTATTGACTACTTTGTTAAAGATAACTGAACCGGTATTAGCCAAGTATTGCATAGGTAGTGTTAACTTTAGCAAAAAAAAAAAAAAAAAAGATGAGGTTTATGTTGCAAATGCCCTGGAGAACACTTGACTGAGGTTGTTTTTAGTAAACAAGCAACTCGTTTTTTGAGAGATCTCTGCATAAAGCGTCATGTCTGGATAACAGTTCAGATGTGTGTGTGTGTGTGTGTGTGTGTAAGTGTGTATGTACTAGGGAGGCCCACTAGAGATCTTTTTCTCACAGGGAACATATTTGTAACCATTAGTTGGGTCTCCTGTTTCATGTTTCATGTCGTCTCTGAGCTAACAGCATCATCAGAGTGTATATGTGTGTCCTGAAGCTCCATGTTAGTGGAAGGAGACTCTGGTGCCTCTTCGTCCCGCAGATGATGCATCATTCTGGGTGTAAAGAGTAACCTGAGCCCTTCTTCCAGCATGGCTGTGGTTCTCCGTGGCCCCACAGAGCCCTGGGGAGGCTTTTAAAGAGATTTGGTGCTAGAGAAAACAGCTCTTCAAAAGAAGTGTCGTTACATTACTGAGTAATTAGCACTGCACTAGGGGCAAAGAAGCTCTCTGGCTAACCAACAGAAGCTTCTGCTACACAAGTAGTGTGTGTGCGCGTGCTTTTGTTTTGCATCACTTCAAAGCACCTTTTAGAAAAGCGTGTATGTGTTTTGTCTTTGACAAGGAAAAAAAATGCAGTCGACAGCCTTGTTATACTACCGTCTTTCTACGTCTCCGTAATCATTTAACACATTTACTGTGGCTTGTTCTGTTTCACTGAGTGAGAGAGTCACTAAGTGCCTTTTAAAAGCATAACAAACATTACAGGTTAACAAATGTGACATTTTAGATATATGCTATAAAGGGAAAACCACGAAACATTTCAGTACATTTAATTTGACAGAATGGGAAAATGGCAATTTGAGGCATTAGCGCTTGACTTTGAAAGCACCCGTTTGAAGTAAAAGACATGCTGATTGCTTTAATTGATAATCTGTGGTTGGTTAAGTGCAGTTTTGGTGTGTGTGGTCGTAATGAATAAATGTGTATTTTTTTTCAATCACACAAATTTGCCTGTTCTCTCGCTTTCTCTCGCTCTTTAATTCAGTCTGACTAACCGCCTGGTAAAGAACAGTACAGAAATGCCACACGGGTTGAATTCACACTACCGTAGATTATCCATCCAATCCTTTTTCTCCACAAAGTAGGCTTGTTTAGGCAAAAACGAGCTTGTATTTCTTACTTCAAAGAAAGTTTGAGGGTCTTGAGAGTTCTCTGAGAGACAGTTCTCTACACACAGTACAAAAGTTACATGCACGCACACAGACACACGTAGGTCCGCACTAAACCAAGTGGCCGAAGTCACCACTTACCCTTAGTCCTCGTTAAGGAGACTGTTATCATATTAGAATCATATTAGCAGAGCATGGCTTAACCTGAAAGGTCAAAGGTCACAGATCAAAGGTACAGACCTGTGGGAAGCACAGAAGGAGAGGATGATCCTCACCTCTGTAACGGAATCCTCTCATTACAATAAAGCTCCACTCTGCCTGCCGGGGAGAGAGAGAGAGAAGCCACGGTCATGTGATAGGAACCAAGCCAGAGGGAACGGAGCAGATTTAGGGCCAGCCAACAAATAAAAAAGGAAACAATGACATCATGATGACACAGAAGTAGAGGTGGCTTTATTCTTGTCGAATTTCAAAGCAACAGGTAAAGATAATAGAGAAAATAGTTCTCAGATCTTAGTTAAGACAAGTGGGCCTCCTTTAGATTTTAGACCATTTCTAAAGCAAAACTGAAACTGCCAACCATCCCAAATTTGCTTTAGTACAATGACAAAGTAAATGGCAGTTATTTAATTTTTATAATATTTCACAGTATAAAATATATATCTGCCGTCATATTTCAAGAAGGGAGCAAATCATTATATTTCAGGGTCTTTTGAAAATCCCTGAACTAGACTAAAGAAACAAAATGAATACCGAACACTTAAAAACAAGTATAACTGTGAGTACAGACACAATTTAATGTTAACACAATATGTTATGAGTTTATTAATTCAATGTTGGTTTTGTCAATTATAATTATTTACAGTATTTTTTATTATTATTATTATTATTATTAAATGAAATAATCAACTTGCGGACTGAAATTCTTCACAGACCACCAGGTTTTGAGAACCACAAAAAGGACATAAAGCTCAGGACGAGCCTGTGGGCTTCTGGCCTCTCATTGGCTGAGGTCACAGGCTGTGATCAGGGTTATGACCTCTGACTCATGGCTTAAAGGAACAGAGACAGACACTGAGGAGGAGTTGCCATCTCAGAGTGAATAAAGATCTTTGACCTTCACCTAAGATTAGTATCAGTATCAGAACTAGTGTTTATTTCACTTCCACCCTCTAACTAAACCCCTCTTTCTTTCTGTCTCAGTCTTTGTCCTCCAAAAATTACATGCAACGGGTGGTTGAATCCTGGCAGAATGAGACACATGGTGGTGAAGGACATATGTAACAGGCCTCACCTAGATGTATTGCTTGCAATTTGTTAAAGTCTCTTTTTGAATTAAATGATTCACTGAAGCCCTTTCACTAAAATACAAAAATATTTGGATACTTAAGTTGCAGAATGCCAGTGTATTATACAACAAAATATCAAAGCAAGAGGCATTTATTTCTAAAGAAACATAGCAACACATTTAAGCAAAACAATTTAAGCTTAAGTTTTAAAGGGATAGTTCACCCCAAAATTTTGTCATCATTTACCCCCCCTAAAGTTGTTCTAAACCTGTATAAATTTCTTTGTTCTGCTGTACACAAAGGAAGATATTTGGAAGAATGTTTGTAACAGATCTTGTCCCACATTGACTGCCATAGTAGGAAAAAATGACTAAAGTAGTCAAAAGGTGGTAAGTTCTTCTTGGCTACAATCATTCTTCCAAATATCTTCCTTAAAAAAAATTTAAATTAAATTTTTATGATTTAATTAATAGCTTTTCATTAAACTCACGAACCCCTGTAGTTCCACCACTAACCCCAGTGTGTGAAACCCTGATGTAATGTAATGTATAATACACCATGTTTTTGATATATGGAATATTTGTATTTTATATCAATATGGTACAAGATAATCCTATTCAAATCAATGTGATAACAGGCCCGGCTCCATAGGGGGGCCAGGGTGGACCTGGTCCACCCAATCAGGAGCTTGACCCGCCCTCCTGTCCCCATGCCAAATAACGGCCGATTGCAAAATTGGTGCAATGTTCAATTCATCTCCAGATTTTGAGGGAGATCATGCTTTTTGGCCGCTTGGTATCAAAAATCCACTTGTTATTTAGAAAATCTGTATTAGAACGTGACTGATTTTAAACCGTTCAAGCATAAAAAGGCATGAAACAAAGTCAATTCGGTACCCGTGCACTGTTTTCTGTGCACATACACACAAAGTGCGTGAACAGAGAGCTGCGTCTCAGACAGCACACCATTAACTGAGTTCTATTTTGCTTCTTATGGTGCTTAAAGAGACGAATACTCACACAATTATGTTAAAATGGCCGTTTTGGAGTTGTCTTAACTCTGTTAAAATAAAAGGTCTTAATGAAAGTAAACAGGAGAAAATCTGATGCTTGTCAGATCCGTACAAGTGACAGGGTTAATATATATTTCATTTTTACACTGTAGTATTTCGTACCACTGTAGTATTTCTGTTTATTTGTGCTATTGTTTGTAATTTGGTCATTTGTTCATATTTTATTACTAACTGTTTACTTTTTTTTTTTAATTTTTATTTATTTATTTATTTTTTGTGGTGGGGCCAGTGAAAATGTCGGCACGGCAAGTAACCAGTACAGTCCATTTTAAGACCTACTCCTTTTGTTACAAAAAAAAAAAAAAAAAATCTGTTATGGGCAAAAAAATAATATAATGTATAAATTCCAGCCCACCAGGAATGTCACTTGGCCCACCTTACATCTCAAAACTGGAGCTGAGCCAGCACAAGTCAAAAGTAAAAAAAAATAATCTGATTAAATAATATAAAACGTGTAATGTAGTGGATTACATTACTAACTAAAGCTTTTGTCATGTAATTTGGAATCAGTAAACTACAATTTTTAAGTAATCTACCAGGCACTGGCAACAGATATTTTGTTAAAAATGAAGACAAAGGGTATTTAGACACTTTTTGGTTGTTAAAGGTTGATGGAATTTATCCATAATGTGTTGAACTACACTTGTGGTTACTCTTCTACCACAGGAAAAAATGTACTTGAGGGGAACTTACATAACAAAAATATCACACTGCAAAAATATCACACTGCAAAAGTAAAAGTGATGTTAGTTCTGAGAAAAGCTCTTGCATCATATGTATGCAGACACCACTTTGTTTGATATTTTCTAATCTATCTAATGCAATAAAAGTTTGTGTGACTTAAGTATCCAAAAAATCAAAAAGCAAAGTTTTACAAAGTTCCTACATTTTTCAGTCTACAGAAATATCGTAAGCATTAATGTAACAATGTTAATTATATCAAAGAGATGATTAAAGTGAAAATGCTGTTACTTTGACTCAATTATTTAGAAGTAAAACTATATTTTAAACATTAAGTTGAATGTTAATGCAGTGTAATTCAGTAATTTGCAAAGGTTTGAAAAATCCAGTATTTCTATAAAAATCAGTTAAGCTTAGATTTTTTATTTTTTTTATATGTAAATAAAATATGACAGAATTTGTCAAGCTTTCAAACCCTGCAGCACAACATGGGTAATCGTGGGCATTGCCAAATTCACCTGCAGTCATTAACCTGGCAAAATGAGATCAATCTCCATGAGGCTTGAAGACAGAGAGAAAGGAGGAGATCCACAGCCAAAGAGATCTGAAAGAAAAAGAGAACAGATCTGAAGGCTTTATGGGGGATTAGAGCCAACAGTGTGCTGAGTGATTGGTCAAGTCTTTACGATGTCATCACCTGTCACAGATCGCTACGGGCAGAATTTACAGCTTGCCTGTGACATCTCTCACATATCAAATCATATTCCTGTGAGACACAGTAACTGTCAAACCCATTCCCTGCTGTGATCCCCTCTGAAAGACTGCAAACCACTACACTGCTCCTTCAAACTCCCAAAGAATGAATGGATAGAAGGGGTCTTAACAAAAAGAGAGGATATATAGAGAAAGGGAGGGAAAAGAGGGAGGGAAAGGTAGCAATTCTGTCCTTCCTGCAATTAGCATTCACGGTTAGCTAAGCAGAACTAATGCAGTGAATCTAAGAGTGTTGAGTTACGTGCTCGCTGTCGAAGAACCCCTGGGCAGATTAGACTGTAGAGAGAGATGATGAACAAGAAAGAGAGAGAGAGAAAGAGAACAAACCCTTCAGATCCATTACAAGCTTTATTAGGGTGCTGGGTTATTGGAAGTCTGCTCTGCAACGGGGCAAAAACAGTAGCGCGCGCACACATGGAATGGGATGTATTTAGCCTCGAGGAGGTCAGTGCTTAAAAAGTTAATGATGGGGTTGTTTTCAAAACAAAAACAACAAAAATAAGAACTCTTGTGCCTGTGGGACTCTGGGATTTTTTGACCTGAAAAAAATTAGCCCTGTTTCAAAGGTAAACAAAAGAATTGCTGGCTGGACCTTACTTTGTCCCTCTCTTTTACTTTTTAAAAAAGAAATCGAATGGCAAACTGAAACCAATACAGACTATATATCATCCCATTGCTCGGTCTGAACTCAGTGGTTTTCTCTTTTTTCCTGTCTTTGACAGTTGACAGCTTAAAGAACACTCAACAGAGCCTCTCTCTCTCTCTCCCACATGTCTTGTGGGTTACTGCTCTTCAAACATTGTATCTCTGACAGAAGACATAACAGCCGAGGGCGACTGTCCAGTGTGTGTTTAAAATGGTGCATTTGAAAAGGCCCCCATTATGGCTGTCAATCTCTTGCCTTCTTTCTATCTACTTTCAGTCTGTGATGCTCTTCTATTTCTGGTTTCACTGGGTTGGGTAAAATTCAGTATTGAAGAATTGGCTCCCTTTCAATTCACAAGCCGGAAGTTGAATTGAATTGGCCATACTCCACAGGAAGCTGAATTGGAATGACAGGATGAAGAACATATACAGTATTAAAAAGTTTGTCTTATGTTAACTGAAGCTGCATTTATTTGATATACTTTAATATATTTTAAGATGTAATTTATTCCTGTGATGTCAAAGCTGAATTTTCAGCATCATTACTCCAGTCTTCAGTGTCACATGATCCTTCAGAAATCATTCTAATATGCTCATTCGGTGCTTAAGAATCATTTCTTATTATTATCAATATTGAAAAAGTTGTGTTGCAAAATTTAAGGGGTTAGTTCACCCAAAAATTAAATTTCTGTCATTAAGTACTCATGTCGTCCCAAACCCGTAAGACCTTTGTTCATGTGTGGAACACAAATATTTTTGATGAAATAAACCTCATATGGCAGCAATGTCATTGCACCTTTTGAGGTCCAGAAAGGTTTTCAAGACATCATTAAAATAGTCCATGTGACTACAGTGGTTCAACCTTAATGTTATGAAGTGACGAGAATACTTTTTGTGTGCAAAAACAAAACAAAAATAACGACTTTATTCAACAATTTTTTTTCTCTTCCCTGTCAGTCTCCTTCGCTGTTGACGTAGTGAACACAGTGCAGCGCTTCCGTGTTTACGTCTGAACGCCAGCTCAGTATTGGCCGACACTGTGCTTGTGAGCACCACAATGTCGCATGACGCAGGAGCCAGCCAATAATGAATCTGCGTTCTGATGTACAGCACGGAAGCGCTACACTGCGTTCACTACGTCAACAGCATAGGAGACTGACAGGGATGAGAAGAAATTGTTGAATAAAGTAATTTTGTTTTGTTTTTGCACACAAAAAGTATTCTCATCACTTCATAACATTAAAGGTGCTAAAGAGGATGTTTTGTTTTATACATTTTTGCAATATTACTTGAAACTGTCTTCACTAACTGATAAAAGACTATTTATTAGGTGCACTGAAAGGAATAATATTAATATACATCATCTGTGCACGAGGTAGGGCCTTAAAAACATCAGCCAATCGTTTACGCGATCATCGCGTAAACGATTGGCCCTCTGGCTTGTCAATCACTGCCATGACATTCCTTGTGAGAGACGAGTGTGGCTGCGCACTCCAGTAACTTTCCACACTCCACAGGCGCCGCATGCGATGTTTGTTTTTGTCCGGAGACGGGAGTAACAACTGCAGATTATGTGTTACCTACGGTGAGTCCGACATAATGAATCCACTAACACGATACAGCGAATGCCGGTGGTAAACACTCGTGTTCCAATACTCGTGCACGAATTTTGGGAGGCGTTCCCTCGAAAGGAAGGGGGGTTGTTCTTACGCATGTGCTCATTTCAAAAACTCAGTAACAGTCTTTGGTTTCTCAGTCGACGAAAAGATCCTCTTTATCACCTTTAAGGTTGAACCACTGTAGTCACATGGACTATTTTAACGATGTCTTTACTACATTTCTGGACCACAAAAGGTGCAATATTTGTTCTTCAGAAACCCTCGGATTTCATAAAAAAAATTTGCGAAGATGAATGAAGGTCTTGCGGGTTTGGAACGACATGAGGGTGAGTAATTAATGACAGAATTTCATTTTTGGGTGATCTAACCCTTTAATTCATCCTATCTGAATATTAAGTTCTTTAAAAAAAACATTACTAACCCCATATAACAATATAAATAAATTGCTATGCAATTTTTCAAATCTTTCAAAGAAAGCCAACATTCAAAGTTGATAAACATTGCTTTTCTATTAAAAATTACAGTTATGTTTCAAATTCCAAAAAGTTGCCACAGGAAGCGGCTGTTTAAAGGCCCTTTTGTTGTGACTGACATGATTAAAGGAACATGCTCCTCCTGAACATTGAATTACAACTATTTCATTTCACAAGCTAATTGTAGCCCTCATTGTATGGATTTTTTTTCTTTTTTTAAATATCCAGTCTTTTCTCAAGCGAGGTCATGAATCTTGTTCTGTGATCTCATCGGACTCTGTAAAGTCCTACATGCATCTCCTGTCCTTTATTTGGAGCAGTGTGATCTCATGGGTCTTGGATGTCACTTCTCCATCGGTCATTACGAAGTGTTCTCACGCCACCCGTTAGCTTTCAGAGAGGCTGAGAAGTTCCACTTGTCCTCCTTCATAATAGACATAATAGGAACATGCTGCCCTTGATATATTTACTTGCTCTCTTTTCTGGCACGAAATCAAACACCTTACACATTCTTTACTGCTAGCACATCGTTTGTTGTATCTGACAAGGATGAGCGCATACTTGAGGGGTGGTGGCGGCAACTTAAAGTGTTAAACCCCCATTCACCATCACATGTGTAGATGAATGCACACATGCAAACAAACACAGTTTCCGGAGAAGAAAAAAGGTGCCTATGATCGATCTGTTGTGACTGGGCCATTGGGGTGATCAGGAACTCCAATCAATAACCTGTTTTTCTTGCCATAAGCACTTTCAGATATATGTTGACACTTACTGAGAAGACCTTATTTGAACTAATGTTACATTTATAACAGAGAAATATTGTGTAGCCCTATGTACCTGTGTCCACGCACACGCACATACAAATTTCATATGTATGTATGGGGACTTTCCATAATGACAATGATTTTTATACTGTACAAACAGTGAATTCTATCCCATAACCCTAACCGTACCACTAAAACCTACCAATCACAGAAAACTTTCTGAATTTTTTTATTTTCAAAAAACATCACTTAGTATGATTTATAAACTGTTTATCACATAGGCACCAAAAAATATCCCCATAAGGTCAAGGATTTCAGATACTGCCATCTTTGTGGGGCCATTTTGTCCTTATAACGTAGGGAATACCTTAACCACACACACACACACACAGTACTCCAAAAGAAACACAAGTAGAGAAAGCGGGCTTACATTCATGCAGGCACGCAAACGCACACACAATCTGGCAGATTTTGCTGCTCGCTGATCTGTAATTGCAGTGGATTGAATCTACAGTTTAGCAAAGAGAAATAATTACCTAGCTAATCAGAGTAATTCAAGGTAATGGTTGATTCACATTTCGCAATATGGCCCATAGCACTTCTGTTTAATGAATGCTGCTTGCCAATATTTACTGCTAAAGGTTTTTAGCAGAAAGTCGATAATGTATCTGTGCTCCCACTAGAAATGGCAGCAATTATTTTGCTCATTGAAGAAGCTTGTTTTAGCAGACATAGAGCAACATACATTGCGATCAACAGCTGTTGTTTTTAATGCTTAATAAAAAAAGAGACTTTTCTTCTTTTAAAACAAGGTTAGAATGATTTTTAAAAATACAAGCACATATTATCTTGATAACTGTTTTAGCTAAATCCTCTGAAGTTCAGTCAGAGGGCGAGATGAGGACACTGACAGAGGCAATAGAGAGTGACAGAGAAAATGAAAAAAAAAAAAAAAAAGAGTGGCGGGTCAGGGAAGATGGAAAACAAAGGAAAACAGGTTATGAAGAATCTGTGGGTGAATGAAGATTAAGAAACCCCAAAAACATCACCTCTATATTTTATTGTGCAGTATGGTTGCATTTCTACAAATATATTCTATACTCTAACTCACTATATCTCGCTTTCACCTCATTTGACATTTATGTATAATTACTCAATTTCTCTGTTCCATTTTATGTTCCTCATTATTTTTCTAACTTGTTGGAGGCGGTGTGTTAAAGTGCTTTCGTCCCTTTAAAGTCTCATAGTGAAGCTGCCATTTACAGGATGGCTGGTGCTTTTCCCAGGTTAGGATACAATGAGACGGTTGCAAAGAGAGTCCTTTTAAAGCAAAACCTCCACAACCTTCTCATTTGTATCTTTAAAGATGTGTTATGGTTATTTTTTGCAGCCAGGTAATGCATTTTTTATTTTATTTCAAAACAAGTATTGAGTCTACAAAAAGTAGGCTATATTAGTTGAGGCATAAAGAGGCTTGTATGACAATTACTCAAAACACTATTTTCTAAAAGGAACACTTTTGAGATTACAATTTTCAGGGGCAAGTTGTCACAATGTTGCTGCTGTTTACCGACACTAATTTGATAATAATAATAATAAAAAAAAAACCTATATTTTCTTTTAAATGTGAAATAGTTAAAAAAAGCCATGTTTCACAACATATCTGTATTTAAAAAGATTTACATTCTATTTAATTGCTTTTCCGCTATATTCCGCTATATAATATAAAAGCATTTTAAAAAATTCACATTTATGAAAAATATCCTTGTTCTTAGTTCAGTATTTACATTCAAATACCTTGATGAAATATCTATCTATGCCAGTGTTGGTTATTTGTTTATGCCATTACAAAAATATACATTTATTTTTTCAGGACAAAATCACAAACATCATCATAATTTACAATAGTTTTCAACTATTTGTTTGTTTGAAACCAACATCTGGTTTCTATCACTGTTTTCCCCATGCATTTGTATTGTATGCATTTTACATCCATTCATTCCCAATGCTATGAACGCATAATTTATACAAAAAAAGCATTTTAAAGTACGCCTATCCACGACAGGTGTTTCCTCATTTATACCATATTCTTCTCTTTTTTCCCCTTTTTAAACATCTAGATAAAGACAGCACTTTGTGCTTTATCTTCTAGCACACTGCAGAGTGATGTAAACAAACTCCATTGAGTTTCAGCTCAAGAGTGTTGGGAACTGAACGACTGACTGATTGACTGTGGGAAGGAGCGGAAACAACACAAGCTGTTACAAATAGCTTAATTAGTATTTTATTAACTCACTTTTCCATTGTTACATACGGTTTTAGTTAAACAGTTTGTCTGGGAGAGAGAGAGAGAGAGCGCATTATAAAGCATTTGCATCACAAGCTGCTACTTTAGCAAAATTTTTTAGATGTTCGTGTCAGGGGTGAGGGAGCGAGAGGGAGAGCATTGATTATACGCTGTATTTGTTTAACTAATGTAATCCCCAGATTCAGCGTGTTTGTCTAGTAGCTGATCATTTGGCCGTGCCATGAATCAGAATGACGGAGGCACGGAGGAAAAGTCTAATGTATCTGACATAGTCCAGGTCCTGCTCCAGTCGCTCTGCTCGCGTTATTGATGGATCTTTCAGCTCTGACACTCTCTTTACAGCCGCATGGATGACGAATGAGAAGAGAGAGGCGGCCAAACACACACACCGGCCTCCATTTCTGTGCCGTTGAACGCCAGGAGCACTGGAGCTCAACACCGGCGTTGCATATTGATCGATCTCGGGCCTCTTTGATAATTTGATGCGCGTCACATTTGACAACGTAATGCTGGGGGGAGGTTGTATCTAGAGGGCTAATGAAACTGTTAAGCCATAGAAAAGGGAAGGGGAGGTGTGGGATAGGCTTGAATAGATGCTGTTTTTCGGCTACATTAACCTTGCAAATAGCTGTCAGAGATTCATAACGCGTACGCAACACACACTCACACATGCGCGCACACCTCCCTCAACTCCTAATAACTGTGTCATTGTTGACATTAACATTAAACAGAAGCCAAAGCCATTAAAATCCCCTGCGCCTCGACACCAGGCGCATTATGTTGTCGGTGTAGAAAATGAAACTCTTGTTAGCATTATGGCCCGGCGCTTATAGCGATACGCCGTTGAGTGATTCAGAAAATTTGATTTTGAAAGTGTGTCGTGACTGATGAGATTCGGTGACGTAACGGAGGAAGCGCCAATGATGAACGAAAGGGTTATGCGTGCGCGTCATTCAGAATTCAATTACGAATGCCTTTGAAATTCCACGTCAGTTTCGGAATTGGATTAAGTTTTAAGAGGTATGATGCAGAACTGTAATTTGTACAATTAATATTCAAAGTAAGTTCCGTAACAGCAAATGTGTAACGTTTTAACTAGAAAGGATTGGTCATCATTGGAAAACTTGGTCATCATTTACTCACCCTCAAGTTTCAAGCCTGTATGGGTTTTGGTAGTATGGGGAACAATTCTCACTTTTAACTAGTTGCTTATTAGCTTGCATACTGGCTATTATTAGTTCTTATAAAGCACATATTAATGCCTTATTCTGCATGACCATATTCTACATCGCTTAATCCTACCCTACCTAAACTTAAACGCTACAACAACTACTTTAATAACTATTAATAAGCAGTAAATTAGAAGTTTATTGAGGCAAAAGTCGTAGTTAATAGTGAATATGTGTTCCCCAAACTAAAGTGTTACCTGAGTTTCTTCTGTTGAACACAAAAGAAGATATTTTGAAAAATGTTGGTAACCAGGCAGTTGACGGTAGCCATTGACTTCCATAGTATTTTCTACGGTGGCCGAGAGAGCTCAACGCGCTGCAAATGAAGAAAACACATGAAAATAGAAAAAACACCAGCAAATAAAGAAAACATCTTCATCAGTTTGACAACACATGCACTGCAAAAGTCCACAACACTTATAAATAGACAAACGCGCTGCAAAAGTCCACAACACTTACAGATAGACAAACGCGCTGCAAAAGTCCACAACACTTACAAATAGACAAACGCGCTGCAAAAGTCCACAACACTTACAAATAGTGAAACGTGCTGCAAAAGTCCACAACACATGCAAATAGACAAACGCGCTGCAAAAGTCCACAACACTTATAAATAGTAAAACGTGCTGCAAAAGTCCACAACACTTACAGATAGACAAACGCGCTGCAAAAGTCCACAACTCTTACAAATAGACAAACGTGCTGCAAAAGTCCACAACACTTACAAATAGTGAAACGTGCTGCAAAAGTCCACAACTCTTACAAATAGACAAACGCGCTGCAAAAGTCCACAACTCTACAAATACAAACGCGCTGCAAAAGACAAACAAATAGTGCGCTGCAAAAGTCCACAACTCTTACAAATAGACAAACGCACTGCAAAAGTCCACAACACTTACAAATAGTGAAACGTGCTGCAAAAGTCCACAACTCTTACAAATAGACAAACGCGCTGCAAAAGTCCACAACACTTACAAATAGACAAACGCGCTGCAAAAGTCCACAACTCTTACAAATAGACAAACGTGCTGCAAAAGTCCACAACTCTTACAGATAGACAAACGCGCTGCAAAAGTCCACAACTCTTACAAATAGTGAAACGCGCTGCAAAAGTCCACAACACTTACAGATAGACAAACGCGCTGCAAAAGTCCACAACTCTTACAAATAGTGAAACGCGCTGCAAAAGTCCACAACACTTACAAATAGACAAACGCGCTGCAAAAGTCCACAACACTTACAAATAGACAAACGCGCTGCAAAAGTCCACAACTCTTACAAATAGTGACACGCGCTGCAAAAGTCCACAACACTTACAAATAGACAAACGCGCTGCAAAAGTCCACAACACTTACAAATAGTGACACGCGCTGCAAAAGTCCACAACACTTACAAATAGACAAACGCGCTGCAAAAGTCCACAACACTTACAGATAGACAAACGCGCTGCAAAAGTCCACAACACTTACAGATAGACAAACGCGCTGCAAAAGTCCACAACACTTACAGATAGACAAACGCGCTGCAAAAGTCCACAACTCTTACAAATAGTGAAACGCGCTGCAAAAGTCCACAACACTTACAGATAGACAAACGCGCTGCAAAAGTCCACAACTCTTACAAATAGTGACACGCGCTGCAAAAGTCCACAACACTTACAAATAGACAAACGCGCTGCAAAAGTCCACAACACTTACAAATAGTGACACGCGCTGCAAAATTCCACAACACTTACAAATAGACAAACGCGCTGCAAAAGTCCACAACACTTACAAATAGTGACACGCGCTGCAAAAGTCCACAACACTTACAGATAGACAAACGCGCTGCAAAAGTCCACAACTCTTACAAATAGTGAAACGCGCTGCAAAAGTCCACAACACTTACAGATAGACAAACGCGCTGCAAAAGTCCACAACTCTTACAAATAGTGAAACGCGCTGCAAAAGTCCACAACACTTACAGATAGACAAACACGCTGCAAAAGTCCACAACACTTACAAATAGTGAAACGCGCTGCAAAAGTCCACAACACTTACAAATAGACAAACGCGCTGCAAAAGTCCACAACACTTACAAATAGTGAAACGCGCTGCAAAAGTCCACAACACTTACAAATAGACAAACGCGCTGCAAAAGTCCACAACACTTACAAATAGTGAAACGCGCTGCAAAAGTCCACAACACTTACAAATAGAAAAACGCGCTGCAAAAGTCCACAACACTTACAAATAGTGAAACGCGCTGCAAAAGTCCACAACACTTACAAATAGACAAACGCGCTGCAAAAGTCCACAACACTTACAAATAGACAAACGCGCTGCAAAAGTCCACAACTCTTACAAATAGTGACACGCGCTGCAAAAGTCCACAACACTTACAAATAGACAAACGCGCTGCAAAAGTCCACAACACTTACAAATAGTGACACGCGCTGCAAAAGTCCACAACACTTACAAATAGACAAACGCGCTGCAAAAGTCCACAACACTTACAGATAGACAAACGCGCTGCAAAAGTCCACAACACTTACAGATAGACAAACGCGCTGCAAAAGTCCACAACACTTACAGATAGACAAACGCGCTGCAAAAGTCCACAACTCTTACAAATAGTGAAACGCGCTGCAAAAGTCCACAACACTTACAGATAGACAAACGCGCTGCAAAAGTCCACAACTCTTACAAATAGTGACACGCGCTGCAAAAGTCCACAACACTTACAAATAGACAAACGCGCTGCAAAAGTCCACAACACTTACAAATAGTGACACGCGCTGCAAAATTCCACAACACTTACAAATAGACAAACGCGCTGCAAAAGTCCACAACACTTACAAATAGTGACACGCGCTGCAAAAGTCCACAACACTTACAGATAGACAAACGCGCTGCAAAAGTCCACAACTCTTACAAATAGTGAAACGCGCTGCAAAAGTCCACAACACTTACAGATAGACAAACGCGCTGCAAAAGTCCACAACTCTTACAAATAGTGAAACGCGCTGCAAAAGTCCACAACACTTACAGATAGACAAACACGCTGCAAAAGTCCACAACACTTACAAATAGTGAAACGCGCTGCAAAAGTCCACAACACTTACAAATAGACAAACGCGCTGCAAAAGTCCACAACACTTACAAATAGTGAAACGCGCTGCAAAAGTCCACAACACTTACAAATAGACAAACGCGCTGCAAAAGTCCACAACACTTACAAATAGTGAAACGCGCTGCAAAAGTCCACAACACTTACAAATAGAAAAACGCGCTGCAAAAGTCCACAACACTTACAAATAGTGAAACGCGCTGCAAAAGTCCACAACACTTACAAATAGACAAACGCGCTGCAAAAGTCCACAACACTTACAAATAGACAAACGCGCTGCAAAAGTCCACAACACTTACAAATAGTGAAACGCGCTGCAAAAGTCCACAACACTTACAAATAGACAAACGCGCTGCAAAAGTCCACAACACTTACAGATAGACAAACGCGCTGCAAAAGTCCACAACTCTTACAAATAGACAAACGCGCTGCAAAAGTCCACAACTCTTACAAATAGACAAACGCGCTGCAAAAGTCCACAACTCTTACAAATAGTGAAACGCGCTGCAAAAGTCCACAACACTTACAGATAGACAAACGCGCTGCAAAAGTCCACAACACTTACAAATAGACAAACGTGCTGCAAAAGTCCACAACACTTACAAATAGACAAACGCGCTGCAAAAGTCCACAACACTTACAAATAGACAAACGCGCTGCAAATAGCACATATCAGACCCATGCAGTGATTTCAAGCCCTTCTGCGATGATATGAATGATGATGAGGAGGATGATGATGATGATTAGGCTACTTTTAGAATTAAATTAATAATTTAATTTGCCGCACAATAATTTATAGCGCATCACGCATAACTGACGTGCTGTAAGCTAGTTCCTCATTTTTAAAAAAAACAACTTACCTACATCTCTTCTAATTTTTTTCAATACGTATGGGCCACAAGAGAAATAAATAGTGTTATCAGAACATGTTGAAGTAGAGCTCTCATCGCCGAGTTTTTACCTTCACTTTCTGCAGTGAATAATTGACTGGGATTGAGACATAAAATCAAGTAAATTATTTAAAAATATATATTATTAATTATTAATAATTTATTAATAATATTTTTAATGCAAAATAATATCCCCCAAATCGTTTGTCCTGGCGCCGGGACTGGCACAGACCACAACGAAACACATTGACGTACCTGTCTGGGACCGCTAGCTGGGATTGTTCAATGTTTACTCGTGGTGTGCACCAGAAAGGTGAGTTTTTTTGTTTATACTTTTGTTTGTTTACATTCTGATCGTATGTGCATTATGAGCAGGCCTATTTGGAGCGCGTTTGACTATTTGTAAGTGTTGTGGACTTTTGCAGCGCATTTCACTATTTGTAAGTGTTGTGGACTTTTGCAGCGCGTTTGTCTATCTGTAAGTGTTGTGGACTTTTGCAGCGCGTTTGTCTATTTGTAAGTGTTGTGGACTTTTGCAGCGCATGTGTTGTCAAACTGATGAAGATGTTTTCTTTATTTGCTGGTGTTTTTCTATTTGCATGTGTTTTCTTCATTTGCAGCGTGTTGAGCTCTCTCGGCCACCGTAATTTTACCCCCTTATGCAGTGTTGTGGACTTTTGCAGCGCGTTTCACTATTTGTAAGTGTTGTGGACTTTTACAGCGCGTTTGTCTATCTGTAAGTGTTGTGGACTTTTGCAGCGCGTTTCACTATTTGCAGCATGTTTGTCTATTTGTAAGAGTTGTGGACTTTTGCAGTGCGTTTGTCTATTTGTAAGTGTTGTGGACTTTTGCAGCGCGTTTGTCTATTTGTAAGTGTTGTGGACTTTTGCAGCGCGTTTGTCTATCTGTAAGTGTTGTGGACTAAGTGTTGTGGACTTTTGCAGCGCGTTTGTCTATTTGTAAGAGTTGTGGACTTTTGCAGCGCGTTTGTCTATCTGTAAGTGTTGTGGACTTTTGCAGCGCGTTTGTCTATCTGTAAGTGTTGTGGACTTTTGCAGCGCGTTTGTCTATCTGTAAGTGTTGTGGACTTTTGCAGCGCGTTTGTCTATCTGTAAGTGTTGTGGACTTTTGCAGCGCGTTTGTCTATCTGTAAGTGTTGTGGACTAAGTGTTGTGGACTTTTGCAGCGCGTTTGTCTATTTGTAAGAGTTGTGGACTTTTGCAGCGCGTTTGTCTATCTGTAAGTGTTGTGGACTTTTGCAGCGCGTTTGTCTATCTGTAAGTGTTGTGGACTTTTGCAGCGCGTTTGTCTATCTGTAAGTGTTGTGGACTTTTGCAGCGCGTTTGTCTATTTGTAAGTGTTGTGGACTTTTGCAGTGCATGTGTTGTCAAACTGATGAAGATGTTTTCTTTATTTGCTGGTGTTTTTCTATTTGCATGTGTTTTCTTCATTTGCAGTGTGTTGAGCTCTCTCGGACACCGTAATTTTACCCCCTTATGCAGTCAATGGCCAATGCAATCAATGGTTACAAACATTTGTCAAAATATCTTCTTTTGTGTTCAACAGAAGAAAGAAACTCATACAGTTTTGGAATAACACGAGGGTGAGTAAATGATAACAGAATTTTAATTTTTGGGTGAACTGTCTATTTATTTTATAATCTTATACCATGGTCTGTCAGAACACTCGATTCTGATGGGCTGCAAGTACGTAGCAGTAATTAGGAACATTGAGAATAAAATGAATAATGATAAAATAAAAAGTGCTTGTGTCTTACATTATGTTACTGTCAATGCATCATTGTTGAATTTGAGACTGTTTAAAATTTTACAAAAAAAGTGTCACTGTCCTATTAGTCCATTTATATATTTTTCTGATGCTAAAATAGTTGAGAAACCCTGTCTTCACTGGAGCTGTTGCTTTCAGTAAACAATTACAGATTGTCATGCTGACTTCATCTCTTTTAAGAGGGGGGTTTAAAAGAAAGAATCCTCCCAAAACAGGGCCTAGAATCAGCTATTGAGGGCTGAAATGTTGACTATATTTTGAGTGCTTTCATCCATATCTGTTTTTCCACATTTATTGTTTTGTTATTGTGAATAGCAGGAAATGTGGGTTCATCTGAGGTATTTCCAATAAGCCATCTGTTTAGAGACAGCTAATCAAGTTTTGTTGAGATGGAGTGATGTGATGTTTACTACTGACAGAGAGACTGAAAGAAGAGTGGTAAGAATATTTCTTCCAGAACCATACAACAGTCATCCCATGAGTTAACCTGCTATTTCTGCTAATGTAACAACTTAAAATGTTGCATATTTCAATAAGTAAGCAGATAACATTTTGTAAGTTATAAAGAAATATAGAGATCATCTGAAGAGTGATGGAAGGAGGTACTACTTCTACACCCATGATGCATAGAGAGAGAGAGAGAGAGAGACTGGTGATGCTATACACAAAAAGCACTAAGATGTTCCACTCAGATCCCATAATTGGTCGAGAGGCTTCATTTCACTGCCTGATTTCCTGTCTTTTGACTGGTTTTAACAAGGCTGATGCTTTTAATAGAGCTCCGAGTACTAACTAAAGCTCCTCTCTTCCCTCACACCAAAAATCTACCCATCCCTCCCTCTATTCTTCTTTTTTTCCAGCAGATAAAAGAGCGAAGACATAAACCATCTTTGCACCATTCTCCATTGAATACCTGAAAACCTTCTGCCACCCCTTATCATGCCAGGATCAGACACCAAACAGCCATTTTCCTCACCCAATCACTGCCCTGGCAACATCAGAGAGAGAGAGAGAGAAAGAAAGAAATTGAAAGACATCCTTGTGCACTGAATGCTTTGCAGTTTTTTTTCCTCATAAATGAAAGCTGGGTAATGTAAGATACGTTTCTGCCTTTCACAGACCAGTTTACTGCACCCCCCTTCACCCCTGAGATGACAGGCAGGTAAAGAGAGAGGAAGAGAGACAGAGAGAGGAAGAGAGAATAAAGCAGCCGACAAAATGGGACAGCAAATTACTACATTTCCCCCCTCCGAACGCTGCTTTCATTACCTGGGAAAATATATCAAAAGGTACTTCAGTCCGAAAGGTATTTTAATAATACATTACTGTCCTCATAACTACTCTTAACCTTTAGGTAGAAATGCATTTTGGATGAATGCAGCTGTCGAGGCCTGGTGCTGGGATAATGAGACTTAGGCCTTATTTACCGCTGTCTGTCTGGAGGAGTAGACAGCCTGCAGCCTTCGGCAGGGAGACGACTGCATCCCGGGCGGCTGATATACACTCGTCCTGAGTTCAGCCCTTAAACAAGGTGCATGGAGAAGAGCAAAGAGAGCTGCGTTCAGGTGATAAGGAGAATGTACAGTACAACAAATCTCACAGATTCAAAACATGCCCAACAACTTTAGTACAGCCACATTTCCGTTTCAAAATTAATCCGAGAGGATCAGTAGTTCTATGTTCTTAACACAAATGTACAGTTTCATTTGATTTTCTCTTATTTTACGAAAATTATTTTTATCTGATGATTATTTTCTCTCATTCATAGCAACTCTTCTTTTCACTTCAGCCACTAAATCACATCTGGAATGATTCAAGTGAAATCGAGGGTCAATGCGGCATAGTTTTTCTGCTTGCAGTCTTGCTGTAGTGTTTACTACACACTGTTTGATTATTAGACTCAGATTATGTTAAATCACTGTCAAGGCTGAGGGCCAACAGCAATCACTCTTTCGCACTTGTTTTCTCTCTCTCCTCCAGGATGAAAGGTGAAGCAGCAGCTCTTGTATGTGGGTATGTGTGTTTGTGTGTAGCGTCTGTTGTTTTGTTGCTCTGCAGGCCTCAGAAATGCTCCTTTGGCCTTCTGTACGGATGCTTATTATGCTAGCATGGTGCTACATACTCGTGTCGAGGTACGGTAATGAGGGTCTAGGGCTTTTATACTCAAGCAGAGCATCTTTGCCTGCCAGGGAACATAAACATCATTTGAGAGGGGAGACAGGCAGATGATAACCACTGAAGAAGCGAAAAATAGACTTTCACAGATAATATTTTGCAATCATCCCCATTCATGATGGACAGAATTGTCAATAATAGTGCGGCATGTTTTGGAATATTCCGATGCATCAATGCCTATTTACATCACTCTTAGAAATAAATGTTCTTTTGGTTCCATTAAGAACCTTTAACATCCATGTAACCTTTCCATTTCACAAAATTGATAGTGGAAAAAAGTTGTTCTTCACACTAAGAAAAAAATGGTTCTTTTAAGAACTTTACACTGAAATGGTTCTTCTATGGCTTAGCTGCAAAAAAAAAAAAGCCCTTTTTGGAACCTTTATTTTTAAGATATATAGTAGTTTAAGTAGTAATTTAAAAGGTTAGTTCACCCAAAAATGAAATTTCTGTCATGAATTACTCACCCTCATGTTGTTCCAAACCCGTAAGACCTTGGTTCATCTTCGGAACACAAATTAAGATATTTTTGATGAAATCCAAAGTTTATTTTTATCCCCCATAGAAGGCAACGTAATTACCATCATTCAAAGCAAAGTAGTAAAGACATAATTATATTGTCAACGTGACTACAGTGGTTCAACCTTAATGTTACGAGGTGACGAGAATACTTTTTGTGCACAAAAACAAAGCAAAAATAACGACTTTATTCAACAATTTCTTCTCTACCCTGTCCGACTCATGCGCAGTGAGCGCAGTTCAGCGCTTCCATGTATACGTCCGAAAGCCTGCTCAGTAAGGGGCCGTTCACATATTGCGTCTTTTGCATGCTCAGATTGGTTAATAATGGAAGTGACGTGGTTGCAACGCGCATGCAGTGGATTTTCCAGGCGCATCGAGATGAAAACATCTCAACTTTTCAGAATGCCGCAAGCGCACCGCAGGTCATGTGACAAGAACCAACCGATCAGCTTCGGACTTTCCGTAACAAAACATCGAAAGCTCAGCCGAACAGCTGATCATAGCTGTACAGGGTGGTTTTTATATCTCATCTACATAAATATATCTAGTAGTAAAGCTAATGCAAGGGCTACAAATCAATTTATACTTTGCTGAAACTTCCTTGTCGTCGTGGAGAGCGCAATTCATGGTGCATAGCAATGACAGATGCCACAGGAGCGCAAGTGCTTTCCACACGTTTTAGACGTGATATGTGAATGGCTCCTAACTCAGTAACTGACGGGGTAGAGAAGAAATAGTTGAATAAAGTCATTATTTTTGTTTTGTTTTTGCACGCAAAAAGTATTCTTGTCACTTCATAACATTAAGGTTGAACCACTGTAGTCAACTGGACTATTTTAACGATATCTTTAATACCTTTCTGGACCTTGAATGATGGTAATTACATTGCTTTCTTGGATTTCATCAAAAATATCTTAATTTGTATTCCAAAGAGTCTTACAGGTTTTGGAATGACATGAGGGTGAGTACTTAAAGGTGCAGTGTATAAAGTTTAGCGGTATCTAGCGGTGAGGTTGAGAATTGCAATATAGAGAAGCTACGGTGGCCAACACAGGACAAAAATGCCATCATCTGAGACAGAAGAGAGAAGCCAGTCAAGCAAACGCACTCTGTAGAGCAGTTTGTCCATTTAGGGCTACTGTAGAAACATGTCAGCGCAAAATGGTGACTTAACATGTAAGGGGACCCGTGGTGTATGTAGATAGAAATGGCTAGGTAATTCTAAGGTAATAGAAAGATAACGTTCATTATGTAAGGTCTGAAAACATAGTTTTGTATATGATATTGCATTTCTGTCAATAGATCCTCCAAAAATGTACACATTGCACCTTTAATGACAGAAATTTCATTTTTGGGTTAACTAACACTTTAATATATTAGTATAGTACGTACTTTTAGCTTAGTTCCAAGCGAAAATGCATTCTGAATTGTATATATAAAACATAACAAAAAAGTCCTGTCATCAACGCAACATCATAGATTTAGTTGCAATTATTAATGATGTCATAATGGGTTCTGATCATAAAGATTATTGATGCTAACAATGGCCTGCTCAGTTTCCCATTTTGTGGCGTGTAAAGCCCAGAGAGGAAAAATAAGAGGGGGTAACACAGTGGTAGATGGGGTCTCTGCTTTTTGCCCGATCAAATCTTGTCAGGAGAAGAAACTCATTGTGCTGGCTACTACTGAAAAAGTAAGTGACGCAGGTAAAAAAAAAAAAAAAAAAGCCAGCTTTGTTATGAGCACCATTTAGTGACACCTTCTAAATCCAGGCACTCTAGACTCCCTCCAGCCGATTATTTTCAGTAGTGGAACAAAGGCTGGCTCTATTAAAGACTGTTAATTAAATCCAGCGCCTATCTAATGCTTTTACACCTACACTTCAGCAGGCTCTCTCTTTATCCTATTCAGATAACTCCGCACCATTTCCTTCTCTCGGCTGTCTTTAGAAAAGAGCAAGTCACAATGAATGTTAACAGGAATGAAAGACCCCGCAGCGACGTTAATGGTGATTTTAGCCCATAGAGTGCTACACTAATGGTTAGCGCTAATTACAGCGGTATCCTGGGCCATCAAAAAAAGGAGAGGGATCGATATGTAACACAGGAGTAACTTTCGTTCATGTGGTTCAGGCCGACATCACCTTCTGACAACAAGACGTCATTACACGAGAGGGTGTGAAAGTGTATGCTTTGTTCCTTCAGTCTGCGCTATTAGGGAGATGATGCACCTGTCATAGATAGGTCAGCATGTGTGTGAAAGAGTGTGTAAGAGAGAAAGTGAGAGGAAGAAGGGGTATCATTATTTATTAAGAATATATTCTGCTTTCTACCTCATTTTTTTTACTCAACATTTTTTAAAATATATGCTAGGCTCAGGCCATGTATTTTATTTAATGCATTTTTAATGCAATTTAAGACCATTTGTAATGTCAGCTAAGGTATGTTATTTATCTAAGCCTGTGAAATATTGTTGGTTTCAAACTATATTAGTGATGAGATCTCATACACAATGTTTTTATATGGAAGTGATACTGTATTTGCTAAATCTCCCTTACACAAACCTGTTGATATCAGTAGATTTGTACCAAAACAAAATGAGCGTGTCAGATATTGAGGAGCACTTCACAAGACCTCAAAAGCTGATTTTCAACATGCTTCGATATATTTTTGAGGATATTATTAAATATTATATAATTTATTATTATTATGTTGAAAAGAGTTTTGGTGCTTAATTTATTTTTTTTGTGGAAATTTTTTTCTTTGAAAGTGAACAAAAACAGAAATCTTTTGTTGTAACAAATGTTTTTATCGTCACTTTTGATTAATTTAATACATGCGTGCTGAATAAAAGTATTTCTTTCAAAAAAAATATTACTGACAATAATTACAAAATAAATTTTAGTTTGAAAATATCTATATCTATATAAATAGCATATTTTCAGCACTCAAACAAACCTGTTTAAATTATTGTCATTATTAGCATTATTTCAAACAGTGTGGATCGGCTCAAATGCTCTCACAAGTCAGAGAACGTTTCACTATTATATGATTGAGATCTTTTAAAAGTTTTTTTTTTTTTTTTTTTTTTTACAAGTATAGCCAAATCTCCATGTGCACACACACACACACACTTTTACCTAGCTTTCTAAATGAAGACATAACATAGCATACCAGGCAATTTTTTAAGCTACTTATGGCCACCTGCAAAATGCAAATTATTTAAGAATCATTTCTCCAATTGGTGTCCCTGGATGTCCCCAAAGGAAGTTTATGTCAGATTTCGCTCACTTCTGGGGTCAATTTTGTAGCTACACACACACACACTCACAGACTTACTAACAGCACACACCTGTACAGGTAAGATGATCTCTGACTGACTGGATGATTTGGCCAGCAATATCCTGCCCGCTCCTGCGTCTCCTCCCCTTCCCCTCAGCAAGCACCCCCCAGGCTCACTCCAGGAAGGATCTTTTTACCATCCTATGTTGTAGTGGCAAGTCACTTTATGAAACCTCTCCGCCCACCCCCAGAGTGACAAGGACCCCTTTGTCGCCACTCGTCTGGAGCTGGGACACGAGCTGAGCGGCCCTGTCTTATATGTCTCTGTATGTAGGCCACGCACCAGCCATCACTCATATTTTCAAAGGAGGACGGAGAAGGAGGGACAGAGAGAGAAAATGACAGAAGGATGGGTGATGGGTATCTGGTCCCCATATAATGACCCTTTGATGAGAGTTTCTGGGGTTCCTGATATGATGTGATGACAGGGAGTGGTTAAACAGACCACGACCTTTGAACACACACACACACAAACCCTGCACAGAATAGGGACTACTCTGTAAAAAGGAATTGTTGTGAAAAGTTAAAAATTCAAGGCTACATGATGCATTCAGATTTGAAGTTCTCTCAATGATTGTCTGAATAATTGTCCTAACACTTTTGTCAATTTTAATTTGTTCATTCACTAAATGTAAACCCCCTCATTCTTCCATAATACATTTGTGAACGTAACTACAGATGTCTTGTTCAGCAGATTTTTAGTTACTTTCAGTTTGGGTTGAATAACTAGTTCTTCCAATATTTCATCATCGGACCTGTGCTCAGATTAATATAGTAAAATCGACACCATCGGTCCTGTCTTTACAGTGTGTACAATCGCTGAGCTTTAGGAAGCCTTTGGAGCTGTAAGCAGTAGACCAATCACAACAGACTGGGCCGTCTGGTCGATCAGAGCAGCTCGCGGAAAGACAGGATTTAGATAGACAGATTCATCTGATGAGTCGTTTGAGAATCACTGAAAAATGTGGTCATGTGCAATGTATATTGTGAGAAAATGAAAGTGTTTTTTGACCTTTGATCCATGTAAACCTATTGTAGGAGACCTCCTAAACAGAATTAGGAACCTTTCAAATAGCATAATGGGGGCTATTTGACTCTTTAACTCAATCTGCTTGCAAGCATCATTCTTTATAGGGCGTAGCTGATTGGTTCCTGCTGTATCAGTAGCCAATGAGCTCGCTGCTCAACCTTCAAATACTTGGTTAGCAATTGCGTTAGCAATTGCCTTAGCAGTGCAGCACGCTGTCAGAAACCCTCCACCTTCCCCAGCTCCACCTGTATTTGCTACGGGTTAATTCATGTACGCTATATTGTACAGCAGCAGCATGTCGGTCCCACTTTATATTAAGTGGCCTTAACTACTATGTACTTACATCAAAAAATAAGTACAATGTACTTATTGGGTTCATACTGAATTGCAAAACACTTTTGTTGCTATTGAGGTGGGATACGGGTAAGGTTAGGGAAAGCTTTGGTGGTTTGGGTAGGTTTAAGGGTAGGGGTAAGGTGTAAGGGATGGGTCAACAGTGTAATTATAAATGTAATTACATGCAGATGTTTTTAAAATATAAGTACAATGTAAAAACATGTATGTACACAATAAGTGCATTGTATCAAATTATTAATTTAAACGTAAGTACATAGTAGTTAAGGCCACTTAATATAAAGTCTTACTTGCTCACAGCAACATGTTGTGTATGCATTGGCAGTAGCAAATCTCGTACTTGCTCTAGGGTGACCGTCCCGAAATTGGGAGCTTTGTCCCGTGTCCCACAAGACTTAAGTAGTGCCCCGCATTTAATTTATGTCAGTATTATAATTTTTTTTTTTTCATCCCTGAAATTAAAATACCACAGTAAGAAATCTAATAAAAACTGTGACTGGCATTTAAAAATTTATTTGTGCAGCCGTCATATTCTAGCTGTGAAAATAACCAACCAATGCAATCGCAGAGAGAGGTTTTCCCGCTGATGACAACTGAGTGGACAGCGCAAAGCAATAAGCTAGCTAAGTGCGGGCCTCATCAAAGTTGGTAAACACAACTACACCAGCAAGGTTTTCATCTCACATACTGGATAAGAACCCCAAAATCTGATCAAAGCTGTCCAAATTGATGATTTAAAGCATGTAATCTTTAAATCATCCTGATGTTAAATATTTCCAATGAACATGCGCCGATCCCATGGTTGGTGCTTGAGCACCCACGAAATGGTTGAGCGCATATGGAAAAACACGAGATATTCTCCATTCGTTTTAACCAATAAAACATCGATTGTGACTTTCAGACACGACTTTCTTCTTGCGTTAATAGTTTATTTAATGCAGGTTCTATGGCATTATTATAATGAAAAATGTCGAGATCGCATTATTGTAACACGAGAGCACATCAAATGTGCAAGCAGGAATCTCTCTCCGCTCACAGGCAGATTCCCTTCTTGCACAAAACTGGACGGACGTGCGCACACTCTCGCTCAGATATTACGTCTGCACCAAGACCAAACTTATGGCTGGATTTCCTGATAACGTCTCTTAGTACGCTACTGTCAACAGTGATAAGGTATAGCTAAGAGTCCAGACCAACCTTACGAAAGCATGACTTACAGAAAGTATTCTTAACTAAGAATGTTTCGGGAAACATGTATTAAAGTTAAGGTACAGCTTAAGGTATAATTTAAGAACGAGTTAAGAAGGTTTCGGGAAAACCAGCCCATATCCATTACCATGCCAAACACTCTTGAGAGTTGTCATGACAGAATTATGTTATCTCTGCTTCTTATCAGTGGAGAAAATCAGCAATTTTAATTTAGTTTTGGTGAATTCAGTACTGCCAGAATAAGGTGGTCACATTTTCACCTCCTACTGGACTGGAGTGAACTATTTATTTATGACTGAAGTCGCATACTTTTTTGCTAACACTCATTGGTGCTTTATTAAGTGTTAAACGGAGATGCAATGTACTGCCATTGTATTTACCCAACCGAATATTCATCAATATATATATTCATCAGCATATATATACGCTTCCTCTCATGCTAATAGCATAGACATGGTAATCGCTGATGACAATGATGACAGGTTGACTGGATAGATCATTCGAACGTGCTCCTCCCGAATTTTGTTAATGAAACATCATTTATCTCCTGTTGTGTTCCACAAAAAGTCAAATAGGTTTGGAACGACATAAGAGGTAAATGATGACTATCCCTGTAACGACTAATACACAGTCTGTAAACTGGTAGTTTCCCAGGAAACTTTAAAGTTCAAAGAATCTGACCACAGATAGTTACTGGCATATGCACATCTCTATTAGATGGAGCTTTTTCTACAGATCAGTCTCATGTATAGACCTATACTTCAGATTCTTATTTTCTGTTATTGTGTGAACAATGACCCATGACAAGCAAACAGATGAGAGGACACAACATTATTACATTTCCATGTAAATGACAAGTGCGCGCGTGATGCACGCAAGTGTCCGGCTTCACACAAAGCGATTTGTTTTCATCTTGATGCTCTAGTATTGTACAAAGCACTTTACCTCAAGCTCCATAAATTACACGAACAAAACACACTTAATAGACCTGATATTCACGCCATTGTGCCTCTGATACCAAGCTAATAGATTTCGCCAGTATCCGAACACTTGAGGCTTGGAGGAGGTCAGGGCAACATGAAGGTTGGAGCTGCAGCGAAGTCCTTTGGTGCCTGAAATGAGTTTGTTTGTTTTGTGTTGTTTTGTATATGCTCTGTTCTCCTTTTGCTCTCTACGATGAGGGGGTCTGATGAAGAACGAGGATGCTACACACCTGCCCTGAGGTTAATAACTCTTTCTGATCTGCAGATGGGACTGAAGTACAAAGCCTGGAGAGAAATATTTGGAAAGGAACGTGTTCAGTTTTATATTCTCGGTTTATGGCAGTATCTTTAAAAGTATGTCGACTCTGAATGTGGAACAGAAAGTTATTGTATCAGTCATACACACTTTACTACTTTTAAATTTGTATGAGAATGATTAAAGAAAGATACAGAACATTACAAACCTCAGTTGCATGGTCTTCCATGAATCCGTTTTGGTGTTTGGCGATGAGTCCATTGACATGGTGCCAGAAGCTCAAGTAACATTATAGTTTGAATGTGGCACCAGGTGATTGAAGCTGGGCTTCTGCAGACTTTATTTTAGCAGGCCTTGGACATTAGTTCAGAACCTTTCGGTGTGTTGTGAGAGCTGAGAAGGTCAGCACTCTGAAGTTTTTCAATGGACTGCAGAGCCTTCTGGTTGATGGACTCCATTGATGGATCTTAGAGCCTCTGGTCCTTCCATCAATGCACCCGCCAACAGATACCTCCCCACCCAAATCTCTGATCTTCGCTGAGGCCCAAAGAGCTTCAGCCCATAATAAAAAAAAATAATAATCCAGTTGCCATTCAAGAAGATGGCATCAGGACATAAAAAAGCTCTCTTTTTACTAGGAGTACTCTCAAGTCTGCCTAGAGCGTTGTGGTATTGATGTAGCAAACTAAATTTGAGTCAATCTTGCCTCAGAAAAATGGATGGAAGACCTGTTAATGCGTTTCAAGTGGACGTCATGAAGGACAGAGTAGAAATGAAAGGATATTAAGATGAGACACAGAGCAGAGGGCAGAACAGACACCTCTGAAAAGGGCTAAGAATGACAAATGTAGTTCAGTGATTGCTAATAATGGTGGTAAAAGGGAAAAAACGTTAGAATATGAAGCCTCTGATGCTTGAGACATAAAAGCAGTCACACTCCTGGATCAAACATGCAACGGCGCTACAGCTAAAATGCTAAATAGCAGATAAACTAAGACTCAAAAAACACCCAAGAAATATACTTTCTAACAGCGAACGGGAAACACTGTCATCCATGGTGACGACATTCTACATCCGGTCCTTGTCAAAAGGTCACACATTTTAATCTCTTCCAATTAGCACATTAAACACCACCCCTAAGTGCTACAGAACCACACGGGCAATGAACCTGGAGCAAACGAGCCAGCTGATTTAATTGGTAATTAACGAGTGGTCTAAAGTGCTAGCAGGCAGCAGAATTGTAATTCAAAACAAGGGAAAATTAATCACCCTAATTATTCAGGAGAAATGCATTCATTATCATAATTGAGGCTGGTAGGATTAAAGTTCGCTCCAGTGCAGGGACCGCAGCTCAGTCTCTCGCAACACAGTTTATCATGGTCGAGCAATTACTTAATTGTATTATTATTTAATAACCCAGATCTTTATTTATGGTTCACAACGTATCAAGGCTTGTGAAAAGTTTTATTGTTGAAAAGGACTGATGGGAGGTGTGCCTAAAAGTGACGGCACCATACTGTACAATGTTCCAGACGTGTTTTTCAAACTTGCGATTTAATTGAGTTTATCCAGACCATTCCGCCATGTAGAAAAGCCTAAAATCAGGAATATACTTTGTTAAAAGAATGCTGTAAAACGTTTATCCTGGATGCCCACATCAGGCCACGGTAATTGCAGAGAATGTATCTGTTTCTTTCCCAGCATCTGTTGCCTGTGTGAGGGGAAAAACATTAGCGTGGAAAGCTCAGGCAAATTACCCCCTCCCCAAAGAACGCCCAGATGGGTTTTTTTAATGGCATCATTATGCACTAAATTAAAAGGTGGTGTAAATGGATCTGTAAAATTTAAATGACTTGGAAAAAGTCACACTCTCCAGTCAGGACCGCAACCACTACTGTGCTAAATGGGGTCAGAGTCAGCGTGGAGAGAGTTAATCATACACATATGAAATAATGATGAAGGAATGGGGCATACAGTTGGGTGGCAGTCCATAAGCTGTTATATTTAATACACCAGCTGTTCTCTGGAACTGAATAGTTTGTTTTTAAACAAGCCATCAAGTGATGCAATAAGGCAGGAGTCTCAGCAGTTCCTTACCTTCATTCCCACTGAAAATACATGTTTTTTTTTGTTTTTTTTAACCAACTAATATACTTGAATGTGACTGCAGAAAAGACTTAATCTTGTGAAATAAAGCAGAATAAATAAACTTTCATCACTATAACTTTGTCCATTATTACCCATAAAAGCGTATTTGTTGTTTTGTGTAAAATAAAATATTGAAAAACTATCAGTTGCTTGCCTTTCTTCTAATTTGTTTATTTAGATGAATTTATAAAAATAAATTAAACAAAAAATTATTTCAAGTTTATAATTTAAATACTTTTTATTAATTTAGATAATTAAATAATGAATGTATTTGTAAATGCTTGCCTTTCTTTGAAATATTTATTTTATGAAAATGAATGAGTAAATGAATATGTATATAAATAAATATTTATATGTTTATATAGATAAATAATATAGAAAAATGTATAATTTAAATGTATGTATAAAATGTATATATATATATATATATATATATATATATATATATATATATATATATATATATACACACCATATATAGTAGCTATACCAGACCCTGACTGAGGGTGAATATATATATATATAGTCACCCTGATTTTGCCAAGTAAGACATGTTCCTGGTTCAACATATTTTGTTGATCCTGGAACAACATTCGAGCCTTAAAATTTAGTCTTAACCCTATTCCTACCCCTAAACCTAACTTATCCCTAAAATCAGAAGGGAAAGATAGGTGAATAACATTGATGTAGAAGCACCTAACCCTGGTTGCAAGCCTAAACAACTATTTTACTTAATTATAATTTCATTCATTTAAATAAAAACACACCGATTGAGTAAATAAATGCAATTCATTAATGTGTGATATTAACATTGCATTGCAGCAATCAATCAATCAATAAATAAATAAATAAATGCAATGTTCATGTCAAACATGAACAAATTTGGCTTTCTTGGCAACATTATACAGCAAACAGCGAAATACGATGTTGAGAGAGTGATCCTGTTATAGAGAAATATGAGTGTTATGGACATCAGGGGGTCACCAAGGTCATGACCCTGACTGAGACCTTGTGGCCCCTCGTCTGGACATGAACATACATTGAGTACAATAACCTTTGACCCACCCCAGGTTCACAGCTTTTTCCTGAACATGAAATTGATTAGCTTTAAATGGAGGGATAAGTTGCACACTCTGGGATATGCTGTTTACAACAATATGACACAACTTGTCATTTCTATAGCCCGAGACATTCTCCAAAGCCTTTGCGTTGTAATAAAATGAAAAGTTACAGTTTATGTAGGTTTTATTTTTCCTGTATAATTCTACAGTGTGACCAACAGTAATGGAAAGAAGAGGCTTAAAATGGTGTACGAAGAACATTACTCTGCACTGTGGACAACCTACCTCCACTGTGCAAACCAGTCAAGCTCGATTTGCTTTTTTAAATATCATCCAGGAAACAGTAGGCACAAAGTGTTCAGCTGTAGAGGGTTAGTTGCTCTTAGTTCATAAAGAGTTTTGAGAGGAAAAGAGAGAGAGAGAGAGAGATTGACGGTTGGACAGCCAAAGCAGATCAAGAGAGAGTGAGAGGCACTGCTATGACCTGGTAATTAAAATAAAAGGCAGCAAAACGCCATTTTGAAAACAAGCTCTCATAAAACCATTTAAAGTGACTTATGCCAAATGCAGCGAGCGGCTACTGTAATTGAGCAACTCTTCCACCGTAATTACATCCTCGCCTCCATTTCATCGAGATATGAGAATGGCAGTTACATTCTCTGCCCTTTTCTTCACCTGATTCTGTCATTTATTAATTTGATGTTTGTTTGTTTAATGCCGAGTATGAACAGCAATTCTGATTTTTTTCTAGTTAAATCCCTTTTTTCTGCCTTTCACTTTTCTGTCAGCTCCACAGAGATGGTCTGTCTGTCTGTCTGTCTGTCTCAATATTTATGTGAATGTATCTTTCAAAGCCCCCACCACACGCACCCCCTACTTTTGTCCGGATGATACCGCACCGTCTGCGCGCAGCAAATCCGCCCTGCTTTATTTGCTTTGACAATAGCTTCATTAGTCGTTTTTGGCCACACAGATAAATGCGACACATTTATTTCAAAGGAAGATTTAATAGCGCCTCTTAGATTTCGGGCTTCTCTGAGAGGGATAAAGTAAATCACAATGCTCCTCTTACACTTCCATTTTCTTCATTTTACAGATGGTCAATTTTTAAATTATTTGCTCCTATCTGTCTCTCTCTCTTTTTCTTTCATCTATCCGCTCTTGAAAAATTGTCAGAGCCTTTTTCCTTAATAGTGCTGGATCGAGTCTAGGCCGCCCAGGGTCCTGATGCATTGCGGGAGGTTAGTGGGGAAAAAAAACAGATGAAAAGCGTGTAAGGTGGGGAAAATATTACTTTGTGTGTGATTTCTCTCTCTCTCCCTGCCCATTCTCCTCCTAATTGCCGGTGATTATTTTAATAGAGAAAAGGGTGGCTGGTATTACTGAGTGATTATGTGGAATGGACAGGGAAGGCCCTCAAGATATGGCCAGATAATGCAGGGAATGAGAGGGAGGGCAAGGCTGTGACACTCTCAAAGCCTAGATAAGCCCCCGCAAAAGCCACATGTCCCAACCACCTTCTCTCTTTCTCTCCCTGGCGCAATCTCTCTCACTCTCCTTCAAAAGAACAGACGTTATCTGATGCATTCAGGGGCCTGTTAGCTCTAATGGGCATGAACGCTTGTGGTTATGGAAGGGCATTCAGCAGGCCTGTCTTTGATTAGGCTCAGTGTAAGATTACAATCACAGGACAAGACATGACACACCTCAAAAAAGGGAGGACCTCTGATGATACCAACACACAAAATTATATCATGGTGAATAACAGCCATAGAAATGATATGCCATCATCTGGTAACCACAGTCTGACACAACAGGGATTATTTCACTGAGCACTGCCAAAAATGGTTTTATGGTATTGGAGATATGCAGCATGAAACGTTGGCGCCATATACTTCATATTTACTAAAACAACATGAGCTTTAACACAGTGTAATTGCAAATTATGGATGTGAAGGGATTACATCTGCTGAACTTGTGTCTGTGAAGCTTTTCAATAAATAGAATGGGCCTTATTCATGAAAAACAAGAAGAGAACATTTTTATAATTGTACAAAAAAAAAAAAAAAAAAAAAACTTATGTGAATTGCATATTAAATTTTATGTCAGAATTCATTTAAGAAGGATTTATATACAGAAATTTCTTCTGCACCTGCCATGAATAAGATCCAATCATTTTACAAAAATCGTTTTTTTTTAAGTGAAGATTAAGTGAAAATGAAGATGATTTTTTGGGACTACTTGTATGAAATATAGAGCAAAACAGCTATTTTTATTAAAGCTTTCATTCAAATTTAACTTAGTGAATTAAATAATAACGCTAAAATTGAAATCATTATTTCAAAATCTTTTAACTGATATTTTCTGCATGACATTGGGGCTGAGAAAATATTAAACTATATACACTACAGTTCAAGTTCAAAAATAATTTTTAATCAAAAATACAGTAAAAAACTGTAATACTTTGTATTAAAATTTAAAATAACTTTTCTATTGTAATATATTCTAAAACATAATTTATTCCTGATGCAAAGCTGAATTTTCAGCATCATTACTCCAGTCTTCAGTGTCACATGATCCTTCAGAAATCATTCTAATACACTGATTTGGTGCTCAAGAAACATTTCTTTTTATTATCAATGTTGAAAACAGTTGTGCTGCTTAAAAATGAACATATATCTTCTGTGGAAGTCTCAGGACCAAAAAATGTTTGTCCAATGATTGTATTCCATCTGAATGCAATGATAGGATGTCCTGCCTGTCAACCTTTGTATTTCCATACTTCCGCCCACCCTGCTCGTGCAGACATCACACGTCATCAGCTCGTCCCATGAGGCTATGCAGAGTCACAGAGTGCCGCAAACAAAAAACAACCATCTTTTACATTTCCTCCAATGAGCTTATGCAGCATTCACGCCATGTCGTAATTACCGTAATCAAAAGATGGCAACCCGTGATGTTCCCAGTCAGAGCTGTTCACGTCTTCGGAATTAAGAGTTTATACATCAACACTGAAATGAATCTGCACTCGTCAGGTGGTACAAGTAAGAGCTCTGTAAGTTGCTTACGGTCAATATTACTGTAAAGTTATGTGCTTTGAGACACGTGGTAATTCAGCACCATCTCTCGTGATGCTTTGCAGACTCTGCTGTGTGCGTTCTTGTGTTTTGAAGGAGGCGTGGCTTTGGAGAGGGCACTGATGGGAGGGTGGGATCTTATGCTGCCTTCACGTGCTATCGGAAATTTGATAACTCCCACTTCTGAAGTCGAGATTACAAGCTCATCGCATTCAAGTTGAAATGTGAGGGCGTTCATGTGCAATTTTTACCTAGGAAACTCGTATTTACGATAATTCCGAGAGCATGTGAAGGCAGCATTATGCTTTTAAAGCTAGCTTGCTATTGTTAGCCTCTCCAAAATTGCCTACCCTACCTTTAATTATTGGTGGAAACCATGATATTTTTTTTTTCAAGATTCTTTGATGAACAGAAAGTTCAAAAGAAAAGCATTATAAATACTGTCACTTTTGATCAATTTAATGCGTCCTTGCTGAATATTATTTTCATTATTTTTTCTTAATAAACCCTAATCCAAAACTTCTGAACAGTAGTGTATGACATCGACGCTCGCAAACTATTTCAAGAGACTTAATTTTAGATCGCACCTGCAGTACAGAAGCAGGATGTTGGCCTTATCCGTGCCAGGACTAGGCCTAGTCCCTAAGTCTATGCAAGAAACCGGAAAATGAAATGGCCTGTCAAAGGATCTCACACACACACACACACACACACACACACACACACGCTGGATTTCACAGTGTGAATTTTAAGTGTGTTCATTACAAATGAATCAAGGCGAAATCACAAAGAACAGGGAGACCTAGACCTGTCAGTCACATTAATCAAGTCGCAAACACTCTCACACACAAAAGCCTCGGGCACCTTGTACCTGGTTCCTGGTGCTTTGGAGACTCCAGTGAAGAGTGAGGTGTGTTCCACAAACAAAATCAGCTCTGAGTGTCCAGAGGGGTCCGAACATCAGCACGTCATCCATTATAAAAGCACACAAATACATTAATACACCAAACAAGACCAACAAACAACATCATTCACCCTCTGGACACCCTCTACCAGCTGACACAGCCAAGGCTGTGCTGCGAGAGTAATGGTGTGCTGCAACGGCAACCACTGAGGAAATATGAAGACATAAAAACAACATTTTAGCAAGTTGCACATTTTGTCATCAGTCTCGACTGTCCCAAGCACATACCCCAGCAAACCTCCTCATGGTGTCCGGGGAACTCCAAATTACCACATTCATTACATTCCTCTCTCCGCAAAAATCCGACTGCAAACAACAAAGGATTAAATACCATGACAGGTAGGCAAAGGCAGGTAAACTAACCTGGCATCAACAGGGATTATTTTTCATTTCATCCGATTTTTATCCTTTCCATCCTGAATTCTTGGCCGCCGGGCCCGCGCAAGTAATGCGATCCAGCGGCGGGCGGGGTTGAATGAGCTCTCTGGAAGCTGCCGGGGTCTGACGATGTTTCTCCGGCTGCCAGGGAATTTCTGAATGAAGGCAACATCCAGACATACTCATATCTGCTGCCAGACAACACAAGCTTCACATTTCACTTCTATTGTGTTTCAGCCGTTTTTAAGGATCGCAAACGGCTCAGAAACAAATTGAGACAAAGCAGAGTAAATTTAGAGGGACGTGCATGTGTGTGTGTGTGTGTGTGTGTGTGTGTAGCCAGCATAATTTAAGTTCTGTTTACTTGGAAGTTGCACAGTCTGGGAATTTTTTTTCAGGTGTGATGTGTTGACAAGTTCAACATGTTATTAAAAAATATATCTTTTTTTTCCAACGCTAACAAAACTCATTCAAAGGCTGCCCAACGTACGACTAGATCAGGTGTCCCCGGTGACCCCGCAGGGCCGCATTCTACAGTAATGGATGTGTGTGGGGTCAAAAGCAACAGTGTGTTATACTCAACGTAACACAAAAAGTTCCTCACATCACCTGAGAGTGAGGACAAGGCCCCGGAGTGCTTCTACACCCCCTTTTCTCAACCCGCCCAAGGGTCTTGTTACCGTGGGGACGACATGCTGCCCTCTCACCAGCCACTTTCTCCAGTGTCGGAATGTGGAATGCCATTGTGAACGGTGCGCCCCGGCGTTCTGACAGACGAGCGAGGGGTCCCGCTCGACGATGGCAGAGGCACACATGCCTTTGTTTGGCTTCCCGCCTTCACCTTTTGCCCCATCGTACCGAGAAAGACAGAAAAGAGAGAGCGGGGAGGGGAGGAAAAGAGCAAGAGTATCTTATCAGAGTTCCCACAAGGTCTGAAAGGTCTCTGGTTACCAGCCTGCAGTGTCTTTCTGCAGGCCCCACAGAACACCTGTGAAATGCACCGACACACACACAAGTGATTTTTTTCAGTGCTTAGAATGAATCTGAAGTTTAAAAAAAAGGCATGATTGCATAACAGATTAATGGAGTGACAGCTCCAAAAGTCTTCAGATCTAGACGTTGGATGCAAGTATCATTTGTGTCTGAAAGATCGCCAGCTATTCATATCAAACTCTCTCTTGTCATTCTCCTGTCAGAAAAACATTCTTTTTTTTCCTTAAAGGTATACCCTTTAACAGGTGATGCAAGCAACAAAACCTTACAACGGTTGTATGATGTTTCACAGATGAGGTCATGAGATTCTGCTCTTTTCGCCCCACCCATATTTCCCTCATAAAGAGCATTGAGTCTATTCATTGTTTTATGACCAATACATTCAAACCCTGGTCTTTTTTTAAAGAAATATTCTGGGTTCAATACAAGTTCAGCCCACTTTAAGTGAATGGAGTAAATATGTTAACATGAAAACAGTATTTCAAACGCACAGCCACAAGACACATGATTTTAGTGTGAAAAAGTTACATTCCACCTATAAAAACGTTAAAAAAAAAAGAGAACAACTTTACAGCTCAATTAATACACAAAATAATTAATGTGAAAGCTTTTATAAAATACAAGTGCCTCAACATTACCTTGATTTTTGAGTGTTTTTTTGTTTTTGTTTTGAAAACAATGGTAATCAGCATTATGCCAAAAATGCTGTAAATTGAGCTTAATTTGTACTGAACCTGGAATATTCCTCTAAACTTTGGTAGAGTCGGAAAATACACTTTGTAAAATGCTTTATAATATAGTAAATTTGTGCATACTGCTGTTGCTTTTTACTGCGGCCTCCTTTTTGATGTCAGATTTTGAAATTCCCATCTCCGTGATGGTAAACGCACGTAACAGCCATCGTATTTTTTAATTTCCTGGGAAAGTGTGAGACTTCTGATTCATTTGCTAAATAACTAGAAGAATATCAAAGTGCATTAAACAGCAAAACTATTTATGCTATAACCAGTGTGTTTATAATTATAATAATTTAAAATAATATGATAAACAAACACTAGTTTTACAATCAAAGTAACAGCATGATAGATTGTATTTTGTAACAGCTAAAATAACTAAAAGCGGCTGAAACAGGAAGTACATTCAAATTAAAAATGGCTGCTCCTCTTGTGTTAAAAATAAGGTGAATATGATAGCGATGTGTCCATTTACAAATTCCCAGTTGAAAGAAAGCGATATTGTTCTTAATTGGCTGAGTGAATTAAGGTAAATGCCCTTGTCAAGCTGTGTGTGTGTCTGTACACGTGTATGTGTGTGTTTTCACCTCCTTGCTAGTGTCACACACTTTGTGTTCAAGGAGACTATGTCATCACCTGCATGTTTGCTATTCAATCCCTGCAGCCTTTTGCTTGTTCACACACACAATGGACAACGTTACCACAGCCCTCACCTGGAGCCAAGCCGACTCTGTTACAGGTGAGCCCGGGACCACAGGTAACACACACCATCTGGGGAGGGGCAGGAGTTTGAGTGTGTGTGTGTGTGTGTGTGTGTGTGTGTGAGTGTGAGCGAGGGAACAACGGCGCTGAAAGAGAAAATACATTTACACACCGCAGATCAATTTCAGTTTCACCATTGATTCTCTTTCAGTGAGACAAAAGCCACAAACAGCGTACTTCCCAAGCCCTCTGCAGACAGGAAGTGATTATTTTAAAGCAATCCCACAGGTTAAGTTAGAATTCGTTTAAGTGTAGATAATGTTTCTGTCTTTAGGACAACAAAAACAGACGTGAAACAGACATCACCAAGCGGGGGAAGAAATGAGGAGGGGTTGAATAAGATTTAGACAGAACAAAAAAGAGCAGATATAGTCTGTCTTTTGTTTATCGGGTTCAATGACTCTTATTGTGTGGTACATCTAAGGAAAAATCTGGAATGGAACGAGGGTACTTGTCTGTAAATGTTAAATCATTTTTGCAATTTTTGATGATTTTTGTTAGTTCACCATGAAGACATGTACTTTTACCACACATAACTGTCGGATAATAAAGGCACTTAAATAACGCAGTCGTGTGTGTTTTACACTCCTGCGGTGTGGCAGCGGGGTTATGTGTGACCTGTGGGATTGCGAGTGGGGTTACCTTTTATCAGCTGACATCCACAGATCTGACCCCAATCACAGGTTGAGCCTGTAAGGTCCTCGAACCTTACAGAGACCCGCATTATCCACTGAACTGCCCACTGTCTGCTACGGGCAACAGGAACCCATTACAGCCAGCGCAATTACTGTGCCCATCCATCCACACTGGCCCGTTCTAATCTGGTTAAGTGCATTTCCCTGCGAGAGGTTCAAATATGACTCTCTCTCTCTCTCTTTTCAATGAGGTCCACTCATTTCCCCCCCCTCCCTTTTTTCTGTTTTTTTTTTTCTTTTTTTTTTCCAGGTCTGACTTGAGAGCTCAATTTAGGGCTGATTTAATTTATTCTTCAAAACATGTCTAATGACATTACCCAAAAGGTGCATGTAGTGACTGGCTGCGTCTCTCTCTCTCTCTCTTTCTGTCTTTTCTGAGTCTCTCTTATTCCATTAGACAGTAAATCAGGTTTAAAGACCATACTGAAGCTAGATGCTATTATGGGTGATTATCAAAACAACAGACAGTGGGGAAAAGTGTTTGCTAACTGGTTTATCTGTCCGTTCAGCGACCAGTGAACTACGGGCAGATGGGAATGCTGCAAATTATAAATCAAGCTTTTCAAAACTGAATATCCTGCACGCCGTAACCTATGGTTCCAGAGCTGAAAGGAAAACAGACCGCTGTACTGAAGTGATTTTATAAAAAATTACCACCATTCACGGAAAAATTGTTTCTGCTCTTTTTTTGCGCTTCAGACTCACATACGTTTTTTACATTATGATTTTTTTTAGACAATGGATTTTTTTTCTTTTCTCTTTTTTTCTCCTCTGACAGTTGCTGCCTGTCTTTTTCATTTTAACGTTCTGGCAATAATTATAATATAATATAATATAATATAATATAATATATATATAATATAATATAATATAATATAATATAATATATACATTTATGACATGGCATACATTTTTATCCAAAATAACTTACATTGCATTTAAGGTATATATTTTGTCAGTTCATGCATTCCCTGGGAATCAAACCCATGACTTTGTTATTGCTAACACTATTCTCGACTGTTTGAGCTACAGGAATAATGTTATATTATTATACATTAACATTAATTATATTATATTATATTATACAGACAGTTGATGGTAGCCGCTGACTTCCATAGTATTTTTCCTACATTCACGAGACATAAACTTACTGATGCATGCATCATTGAAAATGAAATGCTAACATGTAGGCCCTATACTATTATCAGAGAATTTATGAAATGTGCAAATGCGCAATTATTAGGAACCAAGTCAAACCATGTGTGTTTAATCTAACATTAAATCTGATATAAACACTGCAGCCTTCCCATTCACACACATGCTCAGTAAAAGTGTCTATGGGTCTACCTCTCTAGACAGGGTTTTCATGGAGATTTATTCTGTGTGTGTGAAGAGTGGCAGAAATTGATGAGGGAAGTTCATCTACATAGCTTGCTTACAGCTGTCAGTGAGTACTTCATTACAGTGATAGAGTGATTAACCCTGGATCTCAGTGCTAAAGTGTGCATGTGTGCATGTATCCACCAGGGGAGACCAGACAGCTCAAAGTGTCTGTCTCCTTCCAAGAGAATCATTATATTTCATCTACTGTGGGCCGTTAGTCACTGTCGCTTTGGCACGATAGCGTGGAGAAAAAGAGACGGAGAGAAAGACAAAAGGAAAGAAATAGAGAACACTTCTTCAACAGACCTGAAATCAGTGTAATTGATTCAAATTAGCAATTTTGAGGAGCAAATATCCCTAAAAGGACAGTAAAACCTGAAATCACCAACATGACAGGAAACAGCTCAACAGACATACTAAAAAGGATAATAATTCTGTCATCATTTAATCACCCTCATTTCCTTCCAAACCTGTATGGCCTGTACAATGTTTTTTTGCCCATACAATTAAAGTCAATGGGTCTGCATTTTGTTTTGGACATAAATGAAAAGCTATAATATTTAAATGTATAGACAAAAACAGTTAAAACATTTTTTTTTTTCTTTAAATATCTTGTGTTCCACAGAATAAATCAATTGGAACTGAACAACATGGATGTATGTAAATGACGACAACACATTCATTTTTGTGTGAACTATCCATTTAACTAAATAGTAACACTTCAATTTAGGGTCCAATTCTCACTATTAACTAGTTGCTTATTATCATAAATATTAATAGGATATTGGCTGTTTATTAGTAGGGTACAATGGGGCTAAAGGCGCCTTTGATTTTATTTTCCTCTAAACCACTAGATGGCACAAAAATTTGCCACAGCACTTTCCTAAACATCCGCTTTTTAAGATGCACGTGCAAATTTGTCTTATCCTCGTGCGATCGCGGGAAGCAGCACAAAGTTGATTATGAAGTAGTTTGATGTAATATTTGATGTTTTTTTTTAAATGTAGTTGATCTAAGTAGCAAATGAGAATCGATTAAATTAATGTTTGTATTTTCAGACAAAGGTCTTCTTAATGATTTTCAATGAGTTTTGTTCAAGGTAATTCAAGCAAGTTTTTCAATAACTGAAGAATATGTAAAAGTATGGTATTTGGGGTAAAAAAACGCACCTGCTGTTGGGGCAAAAGGCACAATAATAAACATGTGGCTGACTTTTCCATTCGTTGACATGACATGGTTAGACTCAGATGGTAAATATCACATATCAAATTGGGTATCCACCTTAGAGATAATACCCATATGTATAATGAAACAATCATATTTAAAAATTTGATACTAATCATATAATATAATAAAATATCATTTATTGTTACAACTCTAAATCTATATTAAATATTATGGAATCTCTTGCAATGCTTTTAAAATCTTTACTTTTTAAAATAATTTTGTAAAATATTTTTATATTAGCATATTTTAATGACTGTATATTTATTGAACAACAACGAATTCTTTTATTAATCAAAATAAACAGAAAATAGCACAAACTTTGCTAAAGTGATTCTTTTGAACAAGTATTGACCTAGACATTATTAAAAACATTATTTTAGCTAAAGTATTTGTACCAATACTGTGTGCCTTTTTTGCCCCCCTCACCACCTCATACATTTGTAAGATTTTTAAACAAAATTAACCACTTTTATGAACTATTTTCAGACAAAATCTGTTGCTCCATCAATGTTCAATACAAACACATATATTTTTTCTGCAATCATACACTTTGAGAGTAGTGAGCACATTTTTTCTAAAGGTGTGCCTTTAGCCCTGTTGTACCCTACTTATTAAGCACATATTAATGCCTTATTCTGTATGAACATATTCTACATCCCTTAATCCTACCCAATACCTAAACTCAACTACCTTCTTAACTATTAATAAGCAGTAATTAGGAGTTTATTGAGGCAAAAGTCACAATGGAAAGTCCACACCATGATAGAAAAACAAACTTGTGTGTGTGTGTAAGGTTACTAGGGGGGACCCATGGCCGTGAGGCTGTGTGTGTACTTGTGGCCGTGTCTCTAATAGATATGCTAATGCAGTCATTCTCTCCACTTCACTCTTTTATTCTCCCAATTAAAGCAAACACCTAGAAAAGAATAATTAAGCCATGCACGGGCAAAAGACTGCTACAACGCTGCTCTAATGAAACATTATTGATTTCCTTTTTACCCAGTGTCGCTCACACACACATGCGCACACGTACACACAATACTGTCCACACACTGAGACAAATGGACTTGTGGGAAGAGGCCTCCTGCTTGCCAGGATGACCATTGTGAGGCCAGACCAATTAGAACTGCAACAACGGGACAGAATAGATGCACCACACGACAAGAATTAGCAGTAATACAGGGACTGTGTGTGGGCCAGATTTTTAGGCCAGATCTGAAGCCTAATGAAACTGAGTCTGTATTTGAACTGAGCAGCCAACACACAGAGACATGCACTATAATTATCTGTCAGTGATCTCCAGTACTCCAACTGGCAGATGAAGGGGTGGACGGTTTATGTCTGGACAAATGAAACAAAATTAAGCTTGAACAAAAACACTATGTAATTGTCGGACAATTCCGCAGACACAGGCCCTCACAAATCAATATGGCTCCAATTAAAATATGCTGCAGCCAATTAGACCTATTGAGATTGTGTTGGGGAAATGATGGGGTGCCTTTAAAGCCCTGATGTGTGCATTTGCACAGACCGAAGCCTGTAATGATTCACTCATGCACAAAACAAGTCTGATTGTCCAGGTCATCGAGACAAACCTCTCTAGAAATTAGGGAAATAGGATTACAGAGTCCACAGTCTTCTCATAGATGTCAAGGAATCTTTTTTAGTGTTCCACAGTGGTTGGGACTTAGATTCAAATACTAAAGACTGTTATGCACCTGATGTAGGCCATGCTAAGCGCCCCATCTCAAACATAATGAAGACTTTGAAAAAACAACAAAAAAAGTCTTTACTGCTACTCTTGTTTGGGGTCAGAATTTAAAAACAAAAAACAAAAAACAAAACAAAAAAAAAAAATTATATATATATATATATATATATATATATATATATATATATATATATATATATATATATATATATATATATATATATATATAAATTATTAGCATGCATTAATCAAAAGTGAAAGGGAAAACATTTAACTTTCTCTCCATCAGAGAATCCTAAAAACAAATGTATCACAGTTCCCACAAAAATATTAAGCAGCACAACTATTTTCAATCCTTATAATAGTAATAAATGTTCCTTGAGCACCAAATCAGCATATTACTCTGATTTCTTAAGGATCATATGACACCAAAGACTGGATTAATGACTGCTGAAAATTTAGCATTGTCATCACAGAAGTAAATAACAATAAATTGTAAAATATTTAAATAATAAAAAAAAGTTTATTTAAATTGTAATTATAATTCACAGTCTTACTGTTTTTACTGATTTTTTTATCAAATAAATTGGACGTATGACGTATGCCAAATATACAACTTCCGGTTGTGGACATGTTTCGGCAGATTTTTTTCGAGTGTGGCCTTTATGACATCATAAAAGGGCGGAATTCCTTGTATGGGCACTTCTCCCTGATAAGCGTGCACACACACATCTCCCAGAGCAAGAGCACGCCCATCAACGCGATTCGTTCGGGATATGGAAGCAGAGAGATTTTTCAACAATGGCAGTGTTCTAATTCAGGAGCTGCACCCTTCAAAGGCTGCATACATCATCGAGGAAGTCTCATTTAAGAAAAATAACTGTTAGATTGCAACGTAAGAAAGAAATTACAGTATTTTACACCTCACAATTAATATCAATCAATTTTTATTACGGTTACTTTTCTTAAATATTATATCCTTAATGAAGTATGCAGCCTTCAAATGCAACCTCCGGAGGACGCAGCCTCCGAAATGAGATGCAGCACTTGTCACCGAAGGTGTGTGTTTTTGGTTGTGAGGGAAAGATTTACTTTTTTCAGCTTCCCAAATAACCCAGCGTCAAGGGAAGAGTGGATGAAGTTTGTTTTTCTGGGGCAGCAACAGAGTTGTGCACGTATGTTTGTTTGTTCCCGGGATTTCGGTGATGAACACTTTGTAAACAAGTCCCAGTTCGGCGCTGGATTTGCAGATCGTGAGTAGTGAGTAAAGCTACATCAGATGTCTGTATTTTGATGGCAATCGGGGCGCAAGTGCATATAATGTAAACAACACAAACGTGTTTTTGTTCCCTTTTTATTTATAATGATGTCGCAGCTATCAGACGATCTCTATGCAAAAGCTGCACACGCTCGTGACTCTTTAGCTCTGACGGCAGGCATGCCTCCAGGAGAATGGCTTACCCAGGACCCTGCTTAGAAATCCATGCAAGGCATTTTACTTCATGCCTAAATTTTAGAACAACATGTTGCTCTATTCAATACTCACCCTCACATCATTCCAAACCTGTAAGAAGGATGTTGGTGTCCTGACACCATATATATATTGTACTTACCCTTTTAATATTGACTACTTTAACCACTTCAAATTATGAGTAGATTGTAGCTATACAGATTCAAAGTAGCTTCTCTAACACTTTGGCCCTGTTTACACCTGGTATTAAAATGCATTTTGGTCGATTGGATCACAAGAGGACGGTGCTAAATACAGGTGTAAACAGGGTGTAAAACATTTAGAGCTTGTCCACTTTCTTACTTTGATAGGTAGTCAAAAATGTAGCGGTTTCGTAGTGGAAACGCTCATGTGGTCGAATGTGTTCAAACAGCCACTAAAGATGCCGACTCTTCGCCTACTGAATATTTATGGGAAGTGCGCTAGCCAGACAGGATTTAAACTTTGTCGGTGGAAGACCCAAGTTTGCTTTGAAGATGAAAAATGTACCAAGCACAATGTTCTCTCACCATTCCTGATTTCTAACACATACTCACAGTGTTCGGTGTGGTCTTGCGGCTGTCAGAGAAGAAACGAAAGCTGCTGCTCTGCATGTGTTTTTTCGTCTTCTACAGGTGCAATCATATTTTGTCCATTAGATCGAAAGATCTGGTTGAAAGTGGACAAAAGAGACGGGTGTATACCAGGTGTAAACAGGTATGTGTCTCCCTCATCCACTTGTGATCCGATCAATCAAAACGCATCTTAATTCCAGGTGGAAACAGGGCCTTAGATACGATTAGCAAGCAGATACAACAGCATTTTGGGACTGATATCAATTAGTACACAGGGAACCACAGTTAGGATACAAGGAATGTGGGAGTTCACAGCCAGAAGACATGCTTAAGATGCAGCCATGAAAGTGCTTTGTGTAGATCTGCTCTGGTAGATCAGACTGGCTTAGAAATGATAAGTGAAAAGATGAAAAAAGAAGAGATGAAAAGTGTAGACATCTTAGCAAAAATAAAAAGATGAGATTTTCTGCTTTATTCTGCTCTTATTTTTTGTCTTTCCCTCCCACCCTGGGTCGCAGAGTACGAGAGAGACCATCATTTATGATTTAAGGCTGAGGCTTCATTTGAGACGCGTTTCCGCGCTTTTCCTTTTACCCAGTCAAGCGGCTGGTTAACAAGCACAAGATTAAAAACACATTTCTCAATAAACATCCTGGTCAGAGCACTTAAATGGACACTGCATTGAGATCGAAAGCACATTAGTCTAAATACTAAAGCCCTCTCGCCGTGCTTTCAATTCGCGAACTGTCCAATGAAAAACAGAATTAGACTCGACGACTATCACCATCTAATGGACTAATAACAAAATCTGATAAAAGCTGTTATCAGTGGTAGAACTGCAACACAGAGGACAGAGGGGAAAAAGAAAGAAAGGAAGAATAAAAAAACTTGCTCGCGGTAGCAAGCTTAATGGTTTTTCACATAGGGGAAAAGGGTAATTTAAACAAGTACATTTTGTGCTTATTGAGCTTGTTTTGTCTCGTTTGAGACTGAAAATGGGCCAAATCCTTTTTTTTTTCTTTTGAGAATGAGAAAAAAAAAATGCAGTGACAAAGGGGGGGCTGCTATGAAAGAACAGAAATATATAAAAGCCCAGGCCGGGCTTGCTCTGTTCTCAGTGAACAGGCACTAGCGCACACACACCTTGCCTTTCTCTTGTCCCCTTGGTGTAATTACATGAAATTAAAAGCATGTGGCTCTTAATGCACTTGTTATTCTGAAATAGAGCCTCAATACAACATACCCCCATTTTCCATTTCTTCCATTTCTCACCAAGATGGCATTTGTAACCTCGGTTCAATAGGCCGCCAGGCATGCGTATAAAAATTCCCCGAAATGAAGAGTTTAGACAGAAAACAAAGAGTTAATCACTCTCGCATCTCCTTTCCCCTACTTATTTATACTCGCCTCTTTAATAGATTTTACGATAAATTAACTGCATTTTACTTTACAGAACAGACTCCATCAATGAGGCGGGAGAGCAGGGGGCATCGGGTTACAGTACAGGGAACTGACTCGGCACTCTGAGCAGATGCAATTAGGCCCCATTAGCCAGAGTCTAATTAGCCGAGGGTTATGTTGATATTTGTGTTTTGTTTCCGAACAGCATCTCCAAAACCAGCGCCGGGAGACGCGAAAAGAGAGAGGAACGGGTCAATAGAAAGTAATCCGAAAAGAGAACGAGAGAACGCATGATAGCGGAGAAGGGAGAGGAGGAAGAGAGATGGAGAAAACGAGCGAAAGAGAAACGAAAGCCCTCGGCTGAGAGAAATTAAATTGATCTGCTTGAGGTGCCACATTTAATTGTTAGGCAACAGAGGGACATGACATTTTACCTCCTTTCTTACTCTCTCTCTTCCACTCTCGCTCACTCGTTCTCTCTCTCTACTCACATTAGCTCACCGCATCGCCTCAAATTCTCTAGCTGGAGGCAGACAGTCTACCACACGCTGTCTCCTTGTCCACACGTCCAAACCCTCACGCCCCCCCACCCTCATTCATACACACATACACACACTGGACGTGACCCTGACTCATCCTTCTCTGTCCTTCTCACTCATATGCTCGTCATTTTCAGCACTTTTCAGTGCTTGCATCCTTTCCGTGTCATAAACTGTTAATATCAGAGTGTTTTGTTCTATTTTTTTTCATGAGAAACAGTGTAAAATGCAGAATAAAAACTATAGCTGCTTTAAATATTAAGAGACTCATTATTCTAGAATGACATTTTATGCTTCTTTTGTTTTGTTTTTTAACAATCATCCAGCCAGCTGCCAAGAGCAGAGTATTCAGAACAATTGGGTTCATTACAATCAATTACAGTATTCATCAGATAAGATAAACAGAGCAGTTCATCAACATCAGACACACAAAACAAACACTAATACGCACGAGCACAAACATGCCAGACCCTTGCATTCCCTCTCTATGCACACAGACACATTTATCAATCTAAAATATCTCAAATATTTTCAATAATTTAAATCAGGATGTATTAATATATTTGTAAGTTCTAATTAAATGTGATCGAAATTCATAATAAAAATAATATGAATACTTATCAAATATAAGTAAGTATTTTACATGCAACTTAAACTTCATATAAAAACATGAATACAATAAAATTAACACTACAATTAAGACAAAAATGAAGACTGTATATTACCACTCATTAATTGAACTACAAAATAGCTTTACAGCATTGTTTTTTAATATAATATAATATAATATAATATAATATAATATAATATAATAATTATGTTAATTAATAATGCATTAAATAAAATTTGTTCAAATGTATTAATAAATATACATTCAAGACTAATAAATGCTGTAAATTATCATTCAGTTCTAGTTCATGTTACCTATTGCATTAACTAATATCAATGTGTGTAACCTTCTTGTAAAGTGTCGCCAAGATCAGTTTCATACCAGATAGACAATTACTTAATCTTTAACAGAGCCTCTATTTGTCAGAATGGCAAATCATGGAATAAGACCCAGGATCAAGACAAGGCCACAATCCTCAGTCTGTTTACAACAAAGAGAATCAAGCGTGCGGCTGGTTATGTATTGCCAGAAAGTGCCTGGGGGGCTATCAGGTGTCTGCCCTCTGCACACAAACTCCTCACAATCCAAAAGATGCTGTCCACCTAACCCCGCCATGGATCAGCCCACAGCCATGACAGAATCCTTAATAAAATGCTTTTGATGGAGAGTGGATGGAAGTGTTTGATGCATACAGATGATGTTTCTCACTCTGGAGAATAACTATAATCCATCTCCTGGCAACACTGGACATCTGCTTTCAAAACTTAGAGTTTGACGTTGTTTTTTAGCATTAAGGATGAAATCTTGAATAAGCAGATCCATTTAAAAGGGTTGTACTGTAATACAAGTTGGAGAAAATCAATAGTGTAACAGAGGTTAAGGGGTGATTACCAAAAGGCTCCGATGAGAAAAACTGAACATAACCCTAATTTTACATTGTGTGTATAAATATAATTTTCTCTGGGCTAAAGTGGTGTAAATGCTCTGTAACTCACCATTTATGCACTATGCAATAAAAAGAATTACAGAGAGAGAGAGAATGAGAGAGCGGGAGAAAGAAGAGGTAAAATCAATGGCTGGTTCTTCTGTCCACCCGTTCCCTACAATATTTGGTTTCTTGGGGCATATTTGTTTCCACAGAGGCTGAGCATAAAGGCCATTGAATCGAAACGTCAATTCATTATCTCAGAGAGGCAGCTCCTAAAGCATCAGGCTCTTCCAGGAACAGCCTCACCTCAGGACCTGCATCGCTGTAACCAGAGTGCATATGAAAATAAGAAATTAATGCATCCTGATTGATCGACGCCCTTTCTGATCTATTTCAGTTTCAGATTAGAGAGGATAAAACGCTTTTTTTTTTTCTCCTTTTTTTGTGACACAGAAAGAGTTTATGCAAGCACATACAAAGAAAAAGGGTGAGCAAAATTTCCCAATTTTTATAAAAAAAATAATAATAATTCTTCAAACCACGATAAGAAATTTGCTGAAGTAGCCCAACTAAAAATCAGACTTTAATTTGCTTTCAATAATAATAGACCATGTAATCATCACTTGAATATCACACTCTAGAGACTTACACTGTGACATTACAGATACTTTATATAGTGTAGCTTTTATATTATGCACGATATTTATACAAATTTATGTAATTATATTTATGTATTTTATATTTATAAAAATAAAAAAAATTATAAATACTTTAACAAAAATAATATAAATACACATATATATATATATATATATATATATATATATATATATATATATTTTTTTTTTTTAAATAGATGATGTTTTAAATATATATTGTGTATTTATAGATATTATTTTTGTTTGTGTATATATATATATATATATATATATATATATATTATTCATTTTATATAAATTATTTATTTATATAACAATCATTTCTGAACATGTGTATTAAGGGTTAAAGTCAATCAAGATACCTTGTAAAAAGCTGTGCCTATAGCTATAATCTTAGATGAATGATCAATAAATACTTCATCTGTAAGTAATAATGGATGGGTTAAATGAAGTCCATTACTGTCATCATATGTGCTCATAATTATCGTAATAATGTGTAATTATTGATTCATGATTGTGTTTTAGACTCTGAGCCGGCAGAAATGGAGGTGGGAGAAAATGTAAGGATGTCTTAGCTGTGCAGACAGTCGCGGTGGGGTACAGGCGTCTGTGGCCAACCTCCGTTGACATCCATCCGTCCATTTTAACCGCCCTGCACTCATTTTATCCATTCGTATTACTCTCTTCCCTCCATTTCACGTTGGCTAATCCAACTCTTGGTTCATGTTTCGGTCTCTGAAGGGCAATGCGGCACTGGGATCTGATATGGACCTTATCGCCAGCTGGTTCATCCACCATTTACAAATATTTCTTTGTAAATAACATATCGTGTTTTTATGTAACATCCCAGAGGGAAGACGGAAGACCCTCTTGGGTGCAGAGCTGGGGGTCAGTATTGAACTCAGTGCATCTGTCTGGGAATTCGTAGAAGTTTGCCAGTCTGTCAGATCCGAGACCAGTTCGGCATTTTGTGTTATTGCGACATGAAGTGAAATTAGGTCTAGTGAAGCAGATATAAGACGTAACCATCTGTTTGGTGTCTTGACATGGGACTTGAGAGAGTATGTGTGTGTGTTTGGATTCCTCAAGAAGGCCCCAGCATTGACAGTCCCAAAGGGGGGGAGACCGCCTTCTGTTGCCGAGGGCGACAACCCATCCTATAAACCCCCCTCCGTCGCCAGTCCCTTGTTACCCCATAATGGACGACGCATGTCATCAGGACCAAAGGAACATCCCTAAGGACCCCTCTGGGGCTGCCCTCTCCCTGCCCGCTCCCCTTGACTTCTGCTGCTTAAAACATAATAAATAATCCTTCATTTGACATCCACTGAAATTGACTAGTTTAAAACTCATCATTACAGGCAAGTCAAGTCTGAATGAACAAGCAACAGACTGCATTTAATACGGGAATAAAGTGGACAACAAAACAAGATGTTAAATTTCACTTAGTTCTGCATGATAATTTGTGAGTGAAAACAGAATAATAGTTGGTAAATAACCATGTTGGTGTCAGTTTAGGACTTTATAGTGACAACAAAGTCTCAAACGGCTTGAAGGGGAGCAATATTGCCAGTCTCTTTGGATCACATTGAGCTAGAAAGTCTTTGCCAAATGTGTCTAATGCAATATGAGTCAGGCCTTAATAGTATGGAAATTATACACAATAAGACTCTGGACACCACAAACCATTGTGAGAATGTGTGTGTGTGTGTGTGCCCCCATGCTAATTGTGTCCAATTTGGGTAGTCGCCACCTTGGACTCAGACTGCGACATGTTAGCTTCATTAGCAGATTCAATGTAATCACCACACTCTAAAATAAACAAACAGAGTAGCGAAAGCCAGCTCTCAGTCATTCTACCAACGTACGCCAGCCAGCGCTGCAGCTTTTAGGGCCTGCATTTACATGCAATTATCTTCTTATATAATTAAGCACATTCGCTTAACGAGCACCTTGCAAACGGATGGCGCAAATGAGAACCTGAAAGAGGGAGAGATAGAGAGCGAGAGAGAGAGTAATTAGATGTTGATATGTCTGTGTTAATGGAGGAAATTAAAGAACATACAGGATTGAATAGATGAAGGGAGAGACGGGGAGGAAGATGCTGATCGAGAGGCCGAGTTTGCTATCCAAACAAACCAAGGTGGCTCATTACATACATGTTGAGCAGAACTAATATCTAATCATTAGCACAAAAACAAGTAAACTCGAACAATCACACATCTCATTTACTGCAAAAGGGAAAGCGCCGGCTCTCGCTCTCCTGTCAGAAAGGAACCGGCGCCTTTTGCTACCGCTTGCCATACCTGCGGCTCACCTGCAGCCAAGACCTGCTCTACCACAAAGCGCCCCCTTGTCATGTCCCAGTGCCATACTGTCACTATGCAGGTCGCCTCCCTCTCCCCTCCACAGTCAAACTGACCTTTTCTTACAGCCACATAATACCTTAAACCCCTCAAAGGCAACGGCATTGTGCTGCTAATATGGGTCCTTCAGCAGACCCCAGGTGTAAAATATAATCCAACCGGGCCAGGCAGGGTTCAAAGCCTCGCCTGCTTTTGAATGCCTGCCAGAGTCCTATCGCCATGATTGCTGTAGCTCACGCTGAAAAGACGATACAAACTATGCGCGTCAGTAAGAATATCTGGCCGCCTTTGTTCCACTGAGCCTGTCGAACACTTTATCAGCCCTGAGTGCGGATTACCTCAGGGAGCACCCAAGCTTTCTATCCCCCCACAACACGAACATGACACCCACCCTCCAACAATGCAAACCTACCGCGTCCTCCCAGGACTAATTGGCGATGTTCACCTTAGGATCAGAAGGAGTCAGGCATTGGAGAGTCAGCTGTTGTGTTTCAGATTGGGAAAGAGGAGAAAGACGACTGAAAAGAGGAAATGGTAAGTATGAAAATCTTTAAGTGTGGTTTTTCTGAGAAAGTGTTTGTCAAGCTTTGACAACTTGACTTCACATGTTCTGTACAGTTTCTCTGTAACTCTTTTTGTGTTGCCGTCTATAGTGCTGAGAGGTAAAGGGACATTCCCAGAACGTTCCACAGCAGGAAACAGAATGAATGGCTCTTGTGAGTGTTGAGAGAGCCACGAAGACTTGCAGAACTTGGTTGCAGTGCCCTCATCTGGTAAACCGAGTAACTGACTTTGACAATTGCCTGTTAAAAATAACACTATCATGCTGCATACAGCATACAACACCAGTACTTAAGTTGAACACTTAAGAAGAAATGGTACACTATTTAGAGCTTGTATACATTTTGGTGAATAGATATGGTGTGTTTCCTCAGCTATGAGCACGTTTGGCTTTGTGAACTAAAATAAATTCTCTTCAAACACATTTTAACTAGGTTATCTAATTTGTCTACTAACAATGTCCAACAGTAAACAGGTCACAGGAGATCATTTTCTGAAACAACAAATGTCATTTACACAATGCGTGTCAATACAATACATAATTTGAGATGTGGTGGAAATTGGATTTCTTAAAATAGGATGACCTATTTTCATATTTTTTTCACATGTTTTGCATAATTCTTCATCTCAAGCATGCTCTTCAATGACACTGTTGTCTACATGGTAACCGAGTAGGCCTATACTAACCTCACAAAAAAGACTGAGGCAAAATTGTGGGTTGTGACGGAAACGACTCCACAGCTGAAGGATGGTCATAATACTGTATGTGTAAAAAATAATATAATATTATAAATAAAATAAAAATTTGTCATTTGCTTCCAGTCGTGTGTGTGTGTGTGCACAAGACTTTCAATTTATTAGCCGCTATAGGGAAATAACGAGAAGAATATCAAAGTGCAGTAAACTGTAAAACTGTTTGCGCTACAAACCAGCGTGTTTATAATTAAGATAATACATTAAAATAATATGGTAAGAAATACCAATTTGCAATATCAAGCAGCATAAAGAGCTGTTTTGTACAGCTAAAAATAGCTGGAAGCAAATGACACCAGAAGCTATACACATTAAATTTACAAATGGCCGCCCCCGCTGTTACCTGAAAAATAAGGTGGACACAGTGTGTATTTTAGCATTAAAAATCTTAACGTATGAAAAGTAGCAAAAATAAATTAAGTCATGAAAAAAGTACAAATTTGTTAAATTTTATAAGAAAAAAAAATCAACCCATGGGACGTAAAAGTGTCTTTATAGCTTAAGAAACACCAATATCAAGTATTACATATACTGAAATGTATATTCACAATAACATATATACTGAATTCTCTTCAAATGTAATAAATGCTTCATACATTTCAAACATTGCAGAAAGTTTCAACACCAAGTTCTCACCATTGAAAATTCCAATACTACAATACAGCTGAAAAGTTACTGCAGGCCTCACAGTGCAAGTTTACATGTGACAGTTTCATAGAACGATCAGGAGCTGTTCACTTGTTTTGTGAATACAAGCAATGCACCCCTAGAATTTCTGTCCTCTCCTCTTTTTCTCTCATTTTCTCCATCCCCCTCTCCCCTTGTTCCCCACCGGGAGGGGAGACAGTCCAAGGTCTTTCATTTGTTCTGTTATTATGCCCTCTCTATGCTGGCTCATTTTTCACCCAGCTTACATTAAGTATTGATATTGATTTCTTGTAAATGCTGCTGCAATGGACGGGCCGCAGTTCTTTTGTGATTGTTCTGCTTTACCTGTGGGTAATTCATATCAGCTATGCTGAGGGCAGGCCCTCTGTGCCATGGTGTCCAGATCGAACATGCCAGCACAGCCTGCTTGAAGACATTCGTCATAATCACAACTGACTGTAAAATCTAGGTATCTGTACCGGCTTCGAAACTACACAACAGCGCAGTAAAACTGACACGAGACGTAAAATATAAATATAAGTATATATTACAGACATACTTTGTGTTACTGGACACAGCTGCAGTGCGCCAGTTCAATCAATTGCTTTCATTCCTTAAATCATGCAACAAAAATCTCTCACAGAGCTGTATTTATTCTCTAGAGCCCACAGAGAGCTCCTTAATGCCATCGGATGATTTAATTTGTGTCCCGTAAGCAAATGACTGTCAGTTAATATCATCTGAATAAGCCAATAGGGGGTTTCAACGAGTGAATTACAACATGGAACCCATCTGGTGGTCGTGGACGCCAGCATAACACAACAGCATACACACAGTCAGCTGCAGCTATGGTATAGTAGAGCCCGAGGCTATGTTGGTTAGCAAGCCGAACCTCTTCTTCACCCGAGGTTAATGGATGAGGTCGGGCTTAAGGATTTACTCTCATAAAGGAATATTCCAGTTTCAGATCAATCGACAGAATTTGGTAGCATAACCTTGATTACAAAAATATATATTTTTAAATTTATATATTTTAACTCATCCCTCATTTTCTTAAAAAAGGCAAAAATCAAGGTTATGGTGATCATTTCTAGAGGATTTAGCAGCAGAAACGTGAACTGTAAAATGTTTTAAAAGCATTTAAATTAATTCTGTTACAATCTGTTTTGTTGTTGTTGTTTTTAGGTATAAAGCTATTTAAATCATTGTTTTTAATAGTAATTTTAGAGTTTATGGCATTACAAAATAGCTTATTTTGCAACTTTACCCCCCCCCCCCCCCCCAAAAAAAAAGTAGGCATTTTTTGCACACTAAAATAATGTTAACACACATATTGCTAACTTCTTGTGACTAAACCTTTGAAACAGTGAGTACTTTAATATTTTATAGACCTGTTCACTTTCATTGTAAGTGCCTCGCCGCGAGCCAGATTTTTGCTAGAGGAAGTTAAAATAAATGTTTGTGGTAATCAAAATTACACTAGAAGTTTAGTCTACTGAGCTTAACTTACATATCTTATTTGTATAAAAATAAGTTGTTATCTGAACTCTTCAAAATAACTTCACTGTGAAAGTAGACGAGTTTGTTTTTCAAGAAAGTAATATTTCAGTTTTTGAAAATTGCATTTGAAAATTGTTTCCACGGCAAATGTTTTTCAATGTACATGCAAACCCATGTAATGCATACAGTACAAAATCACGAGACATGCCACAGTTGTTTTTTTATGTATAACATGCCACCCAAGAGGGTGAACAACATCATGGCGACAGCGATCATCAGGATTCAGTATTTTGACTGCATGTGATAACCAAGATGGAGTGTTTCGGCTGTGCTTTGAGTGGGCCATCCTCCTCTCTGGCTCATCCTCCACCTCTGTCTTTCCACGAGCGAGGACTACGTCTGCTATAATAGGACAAACCCATTGAAGTTCTACAGGAGGCCATTTTGCAGATAGCGCTCATTAGATCCGTTCATTCCCGGTGCCAAAGTGTTGATCCTACCAATCAGATCTCTCAAACTCTAGGAGCTTATATAACCTTGGTCACCATCCAGCTCTCTCTCCATCTGGCTGCATTAGACCGCTCCACTTTACAACGCACTCGTTTTCTCATAGAGTGCATTCGCTTTGTCTGTCACGGCAGCGCTAAGATCTCTCTAGCTCTCTCCCTCCCCCTTCCCACCTCCTCTCTTAACTCATTTTTTTAATCTCTGTGAAAATGCCGAGCTCCTGCCCGTTATTACTGGGGCGGGTGTGGGCCGACAGACAGCTGTGTTTGGGCCACTTGTTCCTCAGCTGTGGCTGATTGCAGGCCTCATGCTCAAGTGTGTGTGTAGAGGCCTGATCATGCGGCCGACTTGCTGCCACTCGCCCTTCTGATGTACGGTTCAAACACCGGCAAATTGACGTTAATCAAATAACACGGAGGCCCAGAATCAAGCTTGTAAAGTCCCATTTTAGAGCCATGAGAGAGAGAGAGAGAGAAGGGTTCTTTTTATTTTGCCTGCTAAGGGTACAGATTTTGAGGCTTGATTTAATTTCCTTATGTGGGAGAGACCAGCACCCGCCATTGTTCTGCACTTAGATTGAATAAGGCAGTTAGCCAGCACTAGAATGAGAAGTACTACTCAACTCCATGGCAAGCCTGATTGCTCCGAGATACATCTATATCAAGCCAATACCTCAAGAGTACAGCAGTTTATTGACTAATGCAGCTCTCGGAGGACAAAATTAGGTGCTGTTCATTATGAATGAGTCCGGTTTTCAAGCAATTGACATTCATGAACTCTTCACGAAGATGCGCTATTACTGGCTCAGAAGATGATCTCTTTTTTAAAACTTGAATTGTGATTGGGTATTTTTTTCAAAAGTTTGTAGGTATAGGTGCAAAAGATAAAAAAGTAGTAGAGAGAATCAATGAATTATTAATAATTTACTGTCATTATGAGAATAACGTAATCATGCAATCAATAAAAAAGTAACTGTAGTCTGATTATGAGTATTTTAAAATGTAATATAATATAATTAAAAGTACTGAATATTTGGAATCTGATTACGTAATCCAGTTTACATGTAATCAGTTACTACCCAGCATTGCTTACATACACTGCCCGACCAAAAAAAAAAAGTCGCTGTTTTGATTTCAATAGGCAAATACTAAAGAGTCTATGGATGGATCATTGTTACAGTGATTATTATTTTTCTAGCATGTTATATGTTTGGCAACGGTTCTTTTAACCCTAAAAGATGGAGTGTGTAGCTTTTAATTTCTTAAACAACCATGTTTTAAGATGTATCATGGCCATATTCCAGTATGACAATCTCAAGATTCATCAGGCTCAAATTGCGAACAAACAGCGACATTTTTTTTTTGGCCGGGCAGTGTATATATAGTCAAGGTTCAGTTTATACACTTAGATAACGAATACTGTCAGTCACAGGCGATCCACACTCCAATCCAGAAGGGGCAATGCGCAGTAATGCAATGCTGTTTGCTAACCTCCACAACAGGAAATGCACAGAAGAAGAACAGATGATATAGATATGCGTGTAATCTCTCAATCAGTGTTTCAACTGCGGAAAGACATCAATAACAGCTTGATAATAATATCTCACGTACCATTACATTTACCTCAGGCAAGTCATTTACTGTCCACAGCATGTTAGTTGAGAGAAATAAACTCTAAAGGGAAGCATTAATATTCAGTTAGTAATGTTGTTTAGTTTTGAGTGTTGATTATTATATCTAAAAATAAACAGCAACTGGTTAACTGATTCTTGTCTTTGCTTGAATGTTAAAAAGACTGTATCCATGTTCTTCTCTAAACCAACAACACCATTAGCTCCAGCAAGGGTCTACCTGGGAGGACAAGAACTACAAAAGGTTGAAGTATTTAAATACCTTGGGGTCTATTTAGATTCAAAACTGTCCTTTCAAAAGCATGCTCAAAACATTGTCAAAATAACTAACTTTAATATAATGAATTTTAAACATATTAGAGCATCTTTGACAGACAGAGCAGCAATCACTTTCCTACACTCAATGGTTCTGTCTCATATTGAGTACTGCATTACCAGCTGGTCATATGCTGGTTCTTCTGTTATTAGACCTGTTGAATCATGCTACAAAAGGGCATTGAAAGTTTTGGATAAGAAGCCTTTTTCTTACCACCACTGTAACATTCTTGAGAAATATAGTTTTTTAAGTCTCTCAAAATTTAAAACATTTAAATCTGCTTGTCTGATTTATAAAGTTATTCACAATTTGGCTCCTCCCCCATTGAATGAGTTTATCAAGCAGAAATCTCTTAGTGGCTCTGGTTTACGAGTAACGTGAGCCACCGTTAGAGGTGACTGTGAGCCCCCATTTAGACGTACATCCTTTTCTCAAAACGTTCTATCATTTCAGGGCTCAAGGTTTTGGAACAGCATTCCACTTTCAGTGAGGGAATGTACAACTTTTCTTACTTTTAAAACACAATTGAAACGGTGGTTGAGAGAGACCCAAACATGCGATCATATGTGAACTGTATTATAATTAGTTAAGTTTGTAAGATGGGCCTGTGCAATATCCATATTTTATTATTACTTTTCTTTCTCTCTTAGACTCGGTGCAATACAGATGAACTGTAAATGATTTTCTTTCTCTTCCTCTAATTAAATTGTCGCTGTTCTATTGTGTATTTTAATATTGACTGTTGTATTAGCGTGTCTGTCTTTGTCTGATTGTGTTGCATATAGTTTTTCCTTTCTTTCTTTTTATGTGTAACATCTACCTGCCAGGGGGTCTGCAGATGGAAATTAGCCTAAGGCTATAATCTGGCATATTTACATTTGTCTTAATGTTCATTAATATGCATTGTTCTCCCTTTTCTTAAATAAATAAATAAATAAATAAATAAATTTAATAGTTTGGGACCTTGTTGTTAATTGTTACCTTTAATATTATAGTAATGTGCAAGAAAATGCTCCCTTTATATAGTTTACAGCATTAGCTGAGATAGATTTTTTTATCCTTAAGAAAATGATAATTATAATTGAATTTATTTAAAGAGAGAGACAGAATTTGTTCAATAAACCACTGTTTAATAAAAAAAGAAGGAAAAAGAAGCAATTTTATCCCCCGCTGTACCGAACCCGTACCGAACCGTGACTTCAATACCGAGGTATGTACAGAACAGTCATGTTTGTGTACTGTTACACCCCTAATATTATATATATATATATATATATATATATATATATATATATATATATATATATATATATATATATATAGCAGTGTATGGAGAATAAACAAACATAGCTAAAGGCGTAGGATATTAGTATTCAGACAGAAATGAAGACACACAAACTTCTAAAATGCCAGCTATATAAAAAGCACAGAGTAGTTTTAGATATACTGTGCAATGGGTGCGATTTCCATAGCGTCTGAATTCCTCAGAAAGCCACAAAAATCCCATCAAATAAACATGAGGTGCTCAGCAAACAATGCCCAATAGTCTTATTCCTCTTAAATAAAACTACTTCCACTGGCTGTACGGAGGCTTTAATATTGCCTTAAATATTAAACGAAAGAACTCTGGGCTCATCTATTTTTCATTTATTGGGTACAAATGTAAGACATCATCAATCTTAGATAAATTACTGACATTTTCATCTCAAATAAAAAAGGGTACACTTTATTCTGAGGGAGAAAGAATTGGCCGTCGCCACCTTCAGGAACATTATATGCGTCTAGGGTGTTTGAGAAGGCAGCGGATTTTTATTTCAAAACAGCTCCCTGATTTTAACCATTTAAAGCTGAGCAACACTGAAAAAATGGCCCTCAGCATAATATGCTGCTACACTCCGACTTTATGATAAGCGTGGAAATTTCAGTAACCACAGAAGAGTTTTGGGACAAGATGTTTTCACGTCTGTATTGGCGAGTTAGACGCTACGAGGGAAAAAATTGAGGCCTTTAAGAGGTAAACCTTCCCTTATTTCATACCGGCTTTTGAAGAATAAATTGTCAAAGAATTACGTCTGAAGTATTTACAAATGACGGCTGCAGAGGGAACTTAGCAGCATGTGAATTCATTAGTCATTTAATACAGCCATAATTATATTGTGTTTGAATCGTATATTTCTGAAAGGTGAGATCGGTCAATGTAGGCCTGAGGGCAGTCATGGTGTAATTACAACCTGATATACAAATGGGGCCCGTAATGGGGGAACAGTCACAGCCGCCTAGCCTGTGGTGACCCCACCAGAGGATTACCATACAGAAGGGGTGAGCCTGTCTCTCAAAAAATGAAGGGTAAAAAAAAAGAAATCGAGGTCTCTCAATCCGAGGGCCTGGGGTTCAGATATCTACCCCCCCCCCCCCCCCCCACACACACACACACACACACACACACACATCTACCCGCTAGTGAACCTGGCGCGGGGCGGTGACATTAATCTGAACAGCGCGCTAATCCGTCATCGCACAGGTATACAGAATGTTGGGAAAACGGGTACAAAACCAGGCAGTGGGATTTATAACAAAAGCTGCGACGTGCTCAGTTAATTCACCTCTACGGTGCTGACAGGCTACTGCCACATGCATAATTCACACGCTAAAGATGGAGAGAGCAAGAGAAAGTGACACACACACATACACACACTCACACAAACCTGGCATTATAACCAGGCCCAAATCTCTGTCTAGCCTTCTTTCCTCTAATTTCCTCAGCAGGATGGATGAATATTTGTTTATCATTCTCTCTCCTTTTCCCAGTCAGCTCTCTACGGCCCTCGCGCCTCATTTGCATAGGTAGATTGAGATACAGTGTGAATAACGAGATGTGGGGTGAAAGGGAACATGGGGTTTGTGGTTGATGAATCATTCTCTCTGGATGGAGCTGCACTTCTGTAAATGTTTGATTAGTTGTAAATGGAATACTGTTAGATTTTGAGGTTGGTAGGTTTAATGTGGCTTTTGCATTGGTTCAGTGCCAGGAAACGGACTTCCCCAATGGGTACCAAACCTGTGTGTCTGTTTTCTCTTTAGATGTTTGTAATTGCCTCTAGGAGATGCACTGCAAAAAAAAAAAAAAAAAAAAAATTAATTACATTTAAATTAAACAAATAAGAAATAAAAAAAACATTATTAAATCAGGATTTTATCTTGAATGTCAGTTAAAGTTTTAAAATATAAAAATATAGAACAATTTGAATGCAATACATTTATTTATTAAGTAAAACTGCATTCAATATGAAGGGAATAAAAGAAAATATGAAGAAAAACTGCATCCGATATGTACTTGGAGAATATATTTTTGTATTATATAACCATCAACATATATTATATAATCATTACCCTTTTTCTTAGCCTTTTTCTGTGTATAAAACAAATTTAGCAATATGTTGTGAGGTTTATGCTTAAATCAAAATGAATTGAGTAAGACAAATAAACTTAATTCAAGATATATTTTTGGAAAATAATATTATTTTACTCTCTTTTTTTTTTTTTGCCTAATTTTTAAGGGGGGAAAAATTACTGATTAATAATAATCCACTAATGTGTCCTACAATTCATATAAATACTTGAAAAATGTTACACTTTTTCTAACATTCCAAAATATTAGAACACTGAAATATCAGGAGTGCTGCAATGAGCTGTACAGGAATCTCATTTAATCTCTCACCTGCCGTTACCTGCTTGAGGAGACAAGTAATTAGAGAAGTGGAAAGATATTTTTCATTAACTGAAGTTTTGACACCTTTGACCGTTAATCTAATTTTTACACCTTTAATTTCATTTCTGCCACGTTCATCTCATTTCTAACACACACACACTCTCTCTTACCAGCCTTGTCAGACTGCACTTTTCCATCTTTTCCTCTTAATTCTCCATATGAAACATTTCTCCTTTTCTGGGAAATTTATAATGCTGTTGTTAACCTAGTCAGCTTGAAAGGTTAATTCTAGAATAGCAGGGAAATGTTTGTTCACGTATGTGTGTATATGTGTTGGCACCGGGTCAGAGACTCTTTGCACCCCCACTTCCCATGCCCTGCTATCCTGCTGTGTTTCCCCCAATCTGTTTGCCTTCCAGTGGTGACCTTTCTTCGAGTGAGATGTATTAGGCTGGTAGCTCATGCAGGAACAGTGCATTAGGCAGCATCGGCCACGGCCCGGTGACAGCCGCAGGAACTGTAGGCTAATGGCTACAGGCTTGCAGGGAAAGTTCCCTCATGAATCAGTACTGCTAATACTAATGCGGCAAGGTTGTTGACGCCGGGACATCAATGTCGCTCAGTCTCCCCCCGCTTACATTTTTAACTTCCTATCTCTTCATTACCTCATCCACTTCCTTTACTAGCTTCTTCCAGTCACTCATTCCCTCTTCAGTTGTCCGTTATCGGCACGCTCCTCTTTTCTTTTTCCATTAACTTCTTGTCCTTTTCCTTTCATTTTTACTAACCTCTTAACTCAATAGCCAGTGCGCTCCTCCCTCATACTTGTCTTTTCGTGCTTCTCCTTTAGAGGGAATTAGATATGGAGGAAAAGGGAGAGAGAGAGTTAAGCAGCTCATTACTTTGCACTCTGATTGGGTGGAGTGAGTGAGCTGGGCGATAATAAAGCCTGAATTTTTCAATACGGTTAAAAATGGGTCTGTGACAGCCGAGCTGGAGAGCAAAGGGCCGCCTTAGACAGCGCACAGAGGGCCACCGAATTAGCAATACCATACATCATAAAATCTAATTAAACCCGGCTGCACGGCCAAATGAGCTCCCTCACTCTCCCGCCATTCTATTAAACGAGCTGGAGAGGGCTGACTGAATTATTCACAGTGAAAGATTTTGCATTTATACAAAAATTGTGCACTTAATTGTCCATGCTATATTACAGATTTGGCCTTATGTTAACAATGAGCCTTAAGCACACTTAGTGGGCCGTATCCAGAGTGTGACAGAGCTTATGTGGCCGCCGTGGTTTAACCAGGATGAACACTACACTACGATTAGAGACGACGCTCAAGCATGGGAGTGTCATCGTAGGGCTAAAACAACCAATACATTTA